>NW_020954719.1:6882613-6886630 GCF_900497805.2 Vombatus ursinus | reverse complement strand
TACGGGAGAGCAAAGGTGTATACATACAGGATGTCCCAAAAGTCTTAGTGTAGGTTTAAGTTTTTAATAATTTAAAACTGCACTAAGACTTTTGGGATACCCTATATCTGAAAATGATTATATAAAAAACAAAAGGCACCAATAAAATAACATAAGTGTCTTACAATTAAGTGGAAATGTAAGATAGGAGCTGGGGGAAATGTCAGCACTAGTGATATGTATTGGAAACTCATAGGAATGTAGAACTTTGATGGTAAGGATATAAAGAAGAACTTAAGTAGAAGTCAAAACCTTGGGGAATGCACTTAGAGGTCGAAATAAGCAGCCATGGAAGAAATTAAAGAAACTGGTCAGAATAGCCAGAGGAGCATCACCAAAATAACCAAGGAAGGAAAGAGTTTCAAGGAAAAGGCCAGTAATATAAAATACTATAAAGGGAGTTAAAGGAAGATAAAAATTGAGAAAGTAGCAATAACTTTTCCTAGATTCCAATGTAAATATGCAAATATACACTTATTTTTTAACTTGTATGTCATGTGTTAAATGTCTTTATTTTACATACATCAGTATTCTAGGCTATGCCTCTCTCATTGGTTACCCATTAGAAAAATACATATGCATGAAATGGAATATTATTTATGTGATAAAAAATGAAGAGATGGTTCCAAAGCATCTAGGAAGATTTGTATACACTGATACAAAGTGAATGAGCAGAATCCGGAGAATAATTTATTAAAATCATCACTGCAACAAAATATAATTGATTAATAACCTCACTATAACTTACAATAACAAAACTGTAAAGAAAAACAACCTTGAAAGACTAAAGAATTCTGATAAATGTATACCAGTGGTGTCAAACTCAAATAGAAACCAATTCCTGATTGACTTAGAAAACCACAAATTAACACTGTGTTATACTGTATTTTTTAAAATTTTGTTAAACATTTCCCAATTACGTTTTATTGTGGCTCCACTTAGGAGTTTTCTTGCCAGCCCAAAGCAAGTTGGACACCTTTGAAGCACACAACCACAATTCCAGAAGACCGATGATGAAGTATTCGGTCCATCTTCAGACAGAAAACTGATGGACTAAAGGTACAGGACGAGTCACACAATATGGGAATTTATTTTGTTTGACTATGTATACTTGTTACAAGGGTTTCCTTTTCTTCTTTAATTGGGAAGGGAAGGTGAAAGGGAATGGGACAGGAGGGGCTAGCAAAGGTTACCAAAAGAAAAGAGTATCATTTAAATCTTTTTAAATGCACAGAAGAGAATAGAAGAAAACACAAACAAGCATGACAGCTTTGAAGTTATATGTTAAAGTTATTGTGTTGTTTGTTCTTCCTTTTCCGAAGAGGACCAAAGACATCACAGGATGATGTCTTGACTTGCATGTGAACTGGATTTAAGTGAGGCAGAATTGCACAAAGCTGTCAGCCTCACTCTTTCTCTATTCCATGCAAGTCCAGTAGCAAGACAAAAGTCAAGAAGATGGTGATGCACGGGATGCAGTGGATGACCTTGGTGTCCTCGATGTCTGACCAAGCTCTAAGTGCTCCATAGCACCTGCTTCAGCCGCCTTCATGGCCACTGGAACAAACTGTTCTCATCTGCACATTCTGCTGGGGGAAGACTTCACATGCCTAGGAAACACATCTCCCTAACTCACCAATGGGTTTGAGGCTTGTTGGTTACGTTAGTCAGCCTACTGAGATGGTTTTACCAGGGTGTGGCCACTGCACATGTTACAGCTTCTTGGAGCCACCGGAGAGATTTGGGTGACAAATGGACACGAAAGGTAGATGAGCAGCCAAACCCTCAATATATAAATACACAAAGTTATTGTAAATTACAAGGAAAAGCAAACTGTATAAGAGAGATCTGTAGCTTCAATGTACAATCCTCTTTGTATGTTATACTCTGTATATGAAAACACTCATTTCATTTGTTAAGGTCAGAATTTTTAAAATATACAAAATAAGTTCTTAATAACAGAGCTGATAATTCCTGGAGGTAAAATAGGTATCAAGACCTATATATTTCTTTATAGGCCTCATGGCAACTGATTCTACCAAAAAGAAAAAGAATAGCTGACCCAAAGTTTAGCTGGAACTTTTGGAAGTAAGTCTTCCAGTAAGTAGCTATTTCATACCAACAGCTTCCTGAAATCATTTATTATTTAAATCACAAGATGACATACAAATACAATTTTTCCCAACCTACCCTTAATACCATTAACCAATTAAATATCTAGGGCAGTCCACATAATATTAAGTTTCAGAAGAATAATATAACCACAAATAGCTTTGTCATAACGTAACAGAAGCTGCACTTGACAACATGGTATGCTGAAGGCACAAAGGAAGTGAGTTAGAGTCACAGATCTACTACCTATTTAAGTACCAGCTATAATACTGGATTAGTCATTTAACTTTTCTGTGCCTCAGTTTTATCATCTGTAAAATGGGGATAATAATTCTTGCAGAGTCTTTGAATAAGAAATATTTGGGTTCAAGTCCTACCTGATACATACCAATTGTATCACTATGAACAAATCACTTAACCTCTCAATGCCACAAGCAACTTTTTAAAAGTTGTTTAACAATAAGTAGAAGAAGTTCCCACACCGGAAGTTCCACAGAGCAATGAAATCACAGGTTCTGCTCCTCCTCCAAAAATACTTGTTATCACCCACTGTACAGGGTTATAATGAAGAAAACATTTTGCAAACCTTAAAAGAACTATATAGATATCAATTCACATTTCAGTAATCCTGCTGATTTGGCTTTTAAGTGCTAACATAACAAATGAACATTATAACACTGTCTACCTGGTCGCTTCGAGCACTTAAACCCATATAACAGATTATTTCCAACATATATCTATATCTATATACTCTATGTGTCTACCTATCAATACCAAATAACATTCTGCCATTCTCATTTGGAACAAACAGAAAATACAGTAGCAGTTGAGCTTATGCTACCAATAAAAATAAGAATTGTGAAACTGGGGGTAGGTACAATATCTCCTAAGGCCTTCGAGGTAGGATGAGCTGCTTTTTCCCTAAAAGGCAAAGAAGCTATCTCCAAGATGATATTGGTCTAGTGGGTTATGATTTGAGCTGCTGAAACAGCTTTCCCAGAAGCCAAAGGCATAAAAAGGCCTGCCCCTGAGGAGTTAAGTGCCCCTCAGATTTGACAGTCTGACCCTAAAGTCAACATACCATCCTGGCCACACACATTTTTATATGGAAATGAGGAGAGGCTTTGCCTACCTGAACTAGCACTCCATGTTATAACTAAACAGACCTTTTGTTAACTCTCAGGTGGTCTGTAAGTCTCATTTCTTTACAATCCCAAACTTGAACCACAAGACCAATCTGAGTCAGGCTTGGTTCATGGTCCATAACATCAAGAACTCACAGGTACTTATGCCAATTTATGTGAATGCAAATGCCAAGTCAACACTTACTCACTCAACTTATTCACTGTCTGTGCTTTCCACTGAAGCTAATCTACCACCTGTTAAAATTCTTTGCTGTTAGTCTACTGCTCCCCAGACCTACCTCTAACTCCCAAGAAGACTTATCTTGGGAGTTAGACCCATGGAATCTTAAAAGAGCTGGAAGAGCCCTTAAAGGTCAGCTAGTCCAACCTCTTAGTCAATGCATTAATCCTGATAAATTCCCTTAAAAAATAGACATTCAGCCTCTGTTTTACCAGATAAAGCACTCGAGTATTTGAAAACTCAAAAATGTTAGAAAGTTTTTCTTTATGCTGACCAAAAATATCCATCTATAATTTCCACTAATTCCTTCTCATTTTTACTTCAGATTAACCCATACTCCATATGACATCCCTTCTAATGTTTAAAGAGAACAGTAACATTTCCTTATCTGTAAAAGAGTTGCACTAGATGATCTCTAGCTCTAAATCTATGATCCAATGGCCCATCTGAATTCTCCAGGAAAAAGAGGGATAATTTAAGAATCATTGGAAAGAAGAGAAG
>NW_020954719.1:6881171-6882571 GCF_900497805.2 Vombatus ursinus | reverse complement strand
ACATGCACAAAGCAAAAATAGAAAAGATGTTTGGCGAACAATATAAAAAAGCAGACCAGAGGGAAGAAAAAAATCTCAGAAACTCAGTCAAGCCTATTCTTTTTTTTTATCATTAACATATTTTATTTTCCCCCATTACATGTTAAAACAATTTTTAAACATTTTTTAAAAAGTTTTGAGTTCCAAATTCTATCCCTCCCTGAGACAATGAGCAATCTCATACAATTTATACATGTGCAATCATGTAAAACATTTCCTTATTAGTTCATTTTGTACAAGAAGATTTGAATAAAAAAAGAATGAAAGAAAGTGAAAAATAGCATGCTTCAGTCTGTATTCAGATAGTATCAGTTCTTTCTCTGAAGGTAGATAGTATACTTCATCGTTAGTCCTTTGGAATGGGTTTGGATCACTGTATTGCCGAGAATAGCTAAGTCATTCACAGTTCTTCATTGTACAGTATCAGTGTGTACAATATTCTCCTGGTTCTGTTCACTTTACTTTGTATCAGTTCATTTATGCCTTTCCAGATTTTTCTGAAATTATCCTGATCGTCATTTCTTACAGCACAATAATATTCCATCACAATCATTTACCAGTTTGTTTAGCCATTCCCCAACTGATGTGCATCCTCTCAATTTCCAATTTTTAGCCATCACAAAAAGAGGCTGCTATAAATACTTTTATACAAATAGATTCTTCCTCCTCCCCTTTTTCTGGATGTCTTTAGGATACAGACCTAGCAGTGGTATTGCTGGATCAAAGGGTATGCACAGTTTTATAGCCCTTTGGGTATAGTTCCAAATTGCAGTTCAGTCTATTCTTTAACAGGAATCCTATCTACAACATTCCCAAGTGGCTACAGGGTTCCAAGGATAGAAAACCTAGTACTCCATTCCATTCTGTTAGAAAGGTTTTCCCTGAGAGTGAGCAAAAGTTTTCCTTTCTGAAACTTTTCTTATGGCTTCTACCTATGTTCTCTATAACCAAAAAAATAAATCTAATCTTTCTTCAACACAAAAGACCTTCAAATACATAAAGACAGACACATCCCTACTGTGTTCACTTTTCCAAGCTAAACTTGCCCAGTTTTTTCAACTAATCCTCATAAGGCATGGTCTCCAGTCCTTCCACTAAGCTGGATGCCCTTCTCTAGACATGCTCCAGTTTGTCCATATTCTTCTTGATATGAGGCTCCTACAAGTGAACATAATACTCCTGATGGAGTTGAGAGTGGGACCATAATTTTCTTTGTTCTGGGACTCTATGCATCTATTTATGCAATTGAAAAAAAATCTATACTCATATGAAAAAATGCTCTAAATCATTACTGATTAGGGAAATGCAAATCAAAACAACTCTGAGGTACCACATCACACCTAACAGATTGGCCAACATGA
>NW_020954719.1:6880843-6881135 GCF_900497805.2 Vombatus ursinus | reverse complement strand
GGAAAATGATAAATGTGGGAAAAGTTGTTGGAAAATTGGAACACTAATGCATTGTTGGTGGAGTTGTGAACTGATCCAACCATTTTGGAGAGCAATTTGGAACTATGTGCAAAGGGCTATAAAAATGTGCATAGCCTTTGACCGAGCAATACCACTTCTGGGGCTATATTCCAAAGAGATCATAAAATTGAGAAAAGGACCCACATGTACAAAAATATTTACAGCAACAGCTCTTTCTGTGGTGGTAAAGAATTGGAAATTGAGGAGATGCCCATCAACTGGGGAATGGCTG
>NW_020954719.1:6871535-6880678 GCF_900497805.2 Vombatus ursinus | reverse complement strand
TGTCTTGATGGAAAATGCTATCCACATCCAAAGAAAGAACTATGGAGTCTGAATGCAGACCGAAGCATACTATTTGCTCTTCTTTTTTTTTTTGTTGTGTTTTGTTTCCTCTTTCCGGTGGTTCCTCCTACTGGTTCTAACTCTTCCTTACAACATGACTAATGTGGAAATATGTTTAAAAGGAATGTATATGTATAGCCAATATCAGATGGCGCACCCTCTTGGGGAGGCAGGTGGGGAGTGAGGGGGAGAAAAATTGAAAATCCAAAAGCTTATGGAAGTGACTGTTGATAAATCAAAATAAATTAATTAAAAAAATAAAGGTGAGGGAGAGGGTTCTGGTAAGATAGCAGAGTAGGTCAGAAAATTTCAAGCTCTCAAGATTTTCCTCGACAAAAGAGATAAAATAGCGCCTCTGGGCAAACATAGAACTGTGAAAACAAATTAGAGTAGGGGCAGAAGAGGGGTCCTCCTGGGACACTTGGAAAAGATCTGAAGAAAAATCCTGGATGAGATTTCCTCCCTGTGAAGAGTAAACACCTCCAGGCCAGGGTCCACTTTAATAACAAGCGGGGAATTCTGCTGTGCACATTCTTATTTTGTATTTCAGCTTGCTGTTTCTTTTTCTTTTCTTATTATGTATTTAAGTTTTAGTATTTGTCTAAAATAAAAAGATTTTAAGAAAAAATTAAAAAGAAAAGAAAGATAAAGGGGAAGATGAGAAGAGGGATGAAAAACGAATGAAGCATTTATTAAGTATTTACAATGCGCAAAGCACTGTGTTAAGTGCTGGAGCTACAAACAGAAAAGTAGCACTACCCCTGCTCTCAAGGAGCTCACATTTTAATGGGAAGACGATGCATATGGGAAATTTCAGCTGCGAGTCAAATGGATAGGTCTCATAGTTTTTAGGGTGCAACAGCAAAACAGATGGTAATGGTTCTTCCTTTAGTGTCACTTCCACTGATAAAATCCCATCAGTTTCTGATGTTGAACCACTTGCCACTAGGCTACTTACATAGCTATTTCAAAGCTCTTAGGTTCAAATTCCTGGGCTGTTTACATCTGGAGTCAAGAGGAGATATCAAGAAGGTGGTGGTGCAGCAGCAGCAGTGGAGGCTTGACTTGCCTGTCTCATGCAGCTTTCTACAAACTCAGTAGAGTTTAGCTCCCTCAGACTGCCTTTCTGTTTCAGCTAGGCTGGCCTACCTGTGGTCCCCACCCCACATACTATGTATTCTCACCACTGATGTATATTTCTGTGGGAAAATATGCCCTACGTATATGTAGGGCCATACTATTTTTAATTTTCTTTTTATGTTATTTCATTCAATGCTTTTGTTCTGAATTGTGTCCTCTGACCGACTAAACAAAAAGTAAGCACTTAGGGGGAATCATAAATCATGGTTTTGTGAGACTGCGGACTCAACAAGTACCTTGAATTTAGGGTAGCTGTTCTAAAGACCCCAAGGTGCTATACACTGTGTACTGATTTTTGTCAGTGTGTAACATTCTATCTATATGGGAATTTTATAACACTTTTTCTTACTAAGAGATTCACTTCTAGTTGTTTCACATCAGCATGCTGTTGTTGCCACTTCCAGTCAAATAACTATACTATTACATACTTTTAAAGTTTTCTCTAAAATCTTCTGCTTAAAGCTGCTGCCTCATATTTTAGTTCCTAGTGAAATGTGTGGGTCTGTCTAAAAGTAGGCCATATGGTCTGGATGCAATTCTCTGAAGGGAGAGTGGGTAAGATTCCATGATTCTAATTATTTTGGTCTTATCATCCTCTTCAGTTGATTACCCCAGGAAAGTCAAGTTAGAGTGAGCAGAATAAAAAACAATACTAGATCAATTGCACAATAAATATACAATACATGTATATATTATGTTAAATATAGGAAGAAGACTTCCACAATAAAGTTTTCTAAAAAAGAGATTGTGGTATCTATAGAAAAAATACTTTCTTGTGAAGGCAAAACAGAAAAGATCTAAATTTTTCAGCTATAAGACACCATTAATCTAGAGACTTTTAACTTGGAATAAAGTTGACATTTAAAAAAGACAAACCACGGCTTTTAATATGGCTTTCTATTTTCTTGTTTTAGTTGTATCATTTGACAGGATACTATCAACACTAACAGAGTTCAAAGAAAAAAGAAACTTTGATTCCTTCTTCTCTTTCCACTGCTATTAAGTATGGGCCAAAGAATCCTTTTATCAACTGTCCAGCAATAACATTAACTGCAACTCTACAAGACAGATTCTGGCTACATGGAGCTAAAGGCCTTTTTTTAATTAAATGCAAGAATAACACAGCCTATGGAAGCAAAATGTAATTTTAATTAATTAATTAATACTGAGCGTATTTCAAGAGCCAAGCAGAAAATGGTCATCCTAATGCTATTTCACAATGAAGCAGCTGGTCCATTCAATTATGTTTGGACACTCTCCCCATTTCCATTTTCTGTCACCAATGGAGTAAATCAGGAATTTAATCCAATTCTGCTTAACTTTCTGAACAGTTAGATTTGAAATTCCAAGGAACCAAGATGCTGGTATAAAATACTTGTTTAAGGGCCTTTTCTACTTACGTGGACTTGAAGCCTGCTAAAGGATCCTATGGGCAAGGCCCTTATTTTTATTGCTGTTAAGCTGTATTCAATTCTGTGTGACCCTGTAGACCATTCCTGGCAAAGCTACTGGAGTGGTTTGTCATTTCCTTCTCCAATGGACTAAGGTAAACAGAAATTAAGTGACCTGCTCAAGGTCACACTGCTTGTAAGTGTCTGAGGCCACATTTGAACGTAGGTCTTCCAGACTTCAGGCAGTGCTCTATCTACTGAGCCACCTAGCCACCTCCTATGGGAAAGGCAACATTTAGCAATTACAGGTCATGTTTTCTGTGTTGTGGGAACACCAACACATGGTACATCATATTAAATGGATTTGCAGTATCACCATATTATAGGCTCCCAGACTATAAACAAAAGCCACATATATTATTGTGAATCCAGGAGACCTAAATAAACCAAAAATTTACCTCATATTGCCAACTTAGAAACGGTATCAAAGCAATAAGGAATTGAAAAACAGCATCACAAAACCTAGCTATGCATTTGACAAACTAGTAGAAACAAGTCATCAAACCTTAAGAAAATCAAAGGAATGATTCAGTTATGAGACAAGGGTCTTTCAGTTGCATATTCAACTTTTAAGAAAGTTCTATGAAACATATTAACATAGAGCTTTTAAGAGGTTTCACCCCGTTGCTAAGGTCTTGTTGCAACTAACCTAGCAAAGCTTGTCACGTGAAGACAGTGGACCAGAGATCAATAAGGCAATGCGCACAAGAGCTGAAAAAGGATAACTTGACACAACAGAAATATTTGAATAAAACAATAATACACAATCAATACCAATGTAACAGTAGTAGATAAGTGGAAAACAGCTAACTCTGACACGTTGGAATCAGGGATCGTGCAGATACTTTGAGGAAGAATACTATAAAGCTCCTGAGTTGAAGCTTGAAAACAACAAAAACTGGTCTGTATTACTAAGTATGTATATGTATTTGGGCAGAAAAGATAGATTTTATAAACTGGTCTTTCCAGACACATCCTAGTAAATAATGGCAGTATCTTCAAGTCAAAAGGGAAATAATACATTAACCTATCTACCCTGATTCATTCCATGATTAACTGATATGCTCCCTACCACAAGACTTACTGGTCAAATATTAGGTTATTTCCTCTAAATTAATATACTTATAATTGAAACATTTTCATAATCATTGCTCTACATTCAAACTTCTCAAAAATACCACATCCCTCTCCTTCCCAATAATGCAGGGCTACAATTTAAGGTTCTGTTCCAGTAAAATGGCTCAACTGGCTCTGCAGACAACAGACACTTCTATTCACCTTGTTAAAATGAGTAGTATAGTCAGCCAGAAACTGGTTAACAGTCTAAATTAACTGGTTAATTTAGGTCACTGGGCACCCAAGCTATACCCACAAATCCACAGATAGTTGCTAGGACCTAGCATCATATCAGGGATTTGTGTCAGAATCAAATGAATTCTAACTCTCTAGTCACCTTGGAGGACATGCTGACCTAAAGTCAATTCCAAGAATCCAGAAAACTGGTTAGAATCTTAATGGGTATTTCAGAACCAATCTGTCTTTAAGGGATCACACTGCCTCAAAGTGAGCCTATGGTTCAAAGATAATTTCACTTGGATTAACTGGGAGATTCCAAGATCTACTCTGTGAGATCCCAACTAAAAATCTCAGAGCAATTTTACGATACCCCAGAGGCAAGAGAAACACTGTAAAATGTGGAAGACATGTTGGGAAGTCCATATTTATCACAATACAAAGACAATTATTTTTATAGCATTTGGAAAAAATTAAGTAGGAAGCCAGGCACAACTTGAGCCCATTTTATGTCACTCTGCAGTGACAGTATTTCAGCACATTTCATGCTTGCCAATGTGTGATAACTCACTTTAGCTACACTGATGACAGGGCCAAACAAGTGATTTCACCAATGATTTACTGGTCCAGTACAGACCAAGTTAACATCCCCAAAATTCCTTCCTGTTCTTCCCACAGTCTGAAGCCATCTGCCTAGAACAAGAGAGATACATAAGAAAAGGTAGCCAGCAAACAAAAGAATTTTTTTCAAGTGAAAAAAGGTAAAATACTCTGAATTTCCTCAAAGGCAGATAACTGGCACAGATTGCTCCACACTGATAACGCAATTTTCAAATATATATATCTATATATATAGATATATATATAAAAACATACATGCATACATACATAGAAGATTTTGCTAAGATGATTATCTATGTTTCCAGGTGTGGCTGAAAAGCTAAAAGTGCAATAAACAGTACCTTCCATACTGTACACATGTAAAGACAACATATTTATTAAAATATTTACTTCTATCTTTTGTTTTACATTACCTACATTTCCCAATGTAACCCACTAACTTCCCCCTCCCAAGGAACCATTCCTTATAAAAAGAATTTAAAAGAATTCAGCAAACTAACATATCAAAAAAGTCTGACATTATTTGCCATGTTCCACACACATAGTACCGCAGGTGCCCTTGGATACCTTTTCTTTGGGGCCAGCATGATCACTGTAATTTCAAAGCATCGGTTCAATTATTCTGCCATTGTTGTTCTTTTCATTTACATTATGGGTATTTTTTCCTGGTTCTGCTTACTTTAATGCACTTCAGTTCATATAAGTCTTCTCATGCTTCTGAAATTCATATTCTTCAGTACTCAAAGACCAGTAATATCCTATTACATTCACATACCATAACTTGTTAGCCATTCTCCAAATAATGGGCATTTACTTTGCTCCCTGCTCTTTGCTATTACAAAAAGTGCTGCTATAAATATTTTGGTACATGTGGGACCTTTCTTTTTGTAACTAACTTCCTGGGGGCATATGTATAGCAGTGCGATGTCTGGGTCAAAAGATAAAGATATTTTAGTCACACTCACTGAATAATTCTATATTGCTTTCCTGAATGGCTAAAGCAATTCACAGTCCCACCAATAATACATTAGTGTGTTCGTCTTTCCACAGTTCCTCCAACATTGGACATCTATCTTTTAACATCTTTGCCAATTTGCTGGGTGTGAAATGAAACCTCAGAGCTAAGACACAACATATTTAACAGAAACTTCCATCTCCTGCTCCAGCTGAATTTTTCAACTGATTAATAAGGAGACTCAAATCAAAATGAACTTTAACCCTTGCCAGATGACTTATACTCACAAACATGGCTAGGGACCAGACCTGTAATTTAATTGGTATAGTGAACTCTTACACAAGTAAACTCCCTCTATCAACAGGTGTTGGTACCTTTCCTGCAACCTAGTCTTAGAGAACTGCCTAGAGCACTGACAGGTTAAGAGAATTATCAAGAGTCACAGAGGCAGTATATGTCAGAGCCAGTACTTGAACCCATATCCTTCTGGCTTCAAGGTCAGCTTTCTAACCAACTATATACCATGACGCCTTATATTCTACATGAGATAATATATGGAAAGTGCTTTGCAAACCTTAAGCTGCTGTACAAATGTGGTAGTCATTATTGTTATTATTAAAACAGCACTAGAATAATGTATGTAAAGATAGTGCTGCTGCTAGTAGTTTCTGAGTTCTTACTGTCAGGATTTGAGTTTAAGATTATCTAGTGATATATCCTGCCTAAAAAACGCTATTTTAATCACACATATGCACACATCAACATTTATATTGCAACTTAAGGTCTGAAATGCACATTCAGAAATTATTTCATTTGAATCTCACAATAATCCCATGAAGTAGGTACCAGAGATATTATTATTCACATTTTAAAGATGAGGTAACTGAAACTCAGAAAAGTTAAATAACTCCCCAGAGTTATACAACAAGTGTCAGAAAGATTCAAACCTCTTGACTCCAAGTCTAGTGCTCTTTCATAATAAAATCCATATCTAAAAGTGACCAAGCATGATAATCACAAACTGTGGCCAAAACAAATGGAAACAAGTTTGTATATGGCATCACTAATAGGTAGGGTTCTTTCTCTAGGACCCTAATTTGCTATCCGGGTAGTCAAAATATAAGAGTAAAAACAGGAAGCATGAAATTTCATTATACACCCACAAGATACATAACAGCTAGAAGCTATTCAACAGGAGCTGCAAAGGAGGGATCCACCTACCTAAAGGTAAAACCAGTCCCTGGGGGTCAAGAGAAACCAAATCTCCAGTTGCTTCTCTTGTTCACTCCATGATAACAACAGTAGCTACCTGACTTCTTTCTGTGGGATAGGATAAGAATAGGTCAACTTGATGCCCTTAAAGTAAAATGGCTCCTACAGAATGTCCCAGCAGGTAGTGCTTGCTTCCAGTAGAATATCATAAGCAGCAACACAGAGATATTAAGTGTGTGCCTCTCTTGTTCATCAGAATCTTCAGCCTTCTGATCCATTAAGATCATCCCTTCCATTCCCAAGTTTTTTGGTCCCATCACCTGCAGTTGTTTCATCAGGCCCCTGCTGTTTCTCTCTACTATGACCATCTCTTTCCTTCATAATTTCCAAGAAGTTACTACCTATATTTAGGGTGAATGTTGTTCTTGATGGGTTGTTTCAATCATGTCCAACTCTGTGACCCCATTTTAGGGTTTTCTTGGCAAAGATACTAGAGTGGTTTGCCATTTCTTTCTCCAGCTCATTTTATAGATGAGGAAAATGAGGCAGAGTTAAGTGACAGTATCTGAGGCAGGATTTGAACTCCTGAAGATGAGTCTTCCTGAATCCAAATATAATACCATATAATACCAATATAAAGTTAGAAAATACCACGAAGAACTTTTGGACACTGGATTTTCTCTGTTTTTCTGAGGTTTTGGCCCCACATAAGTCTATCTACACTGAAGAATGCCACATATACTGCACCCTTCAGTGGTATACAGCTAACAAAGCAATAGGTATGTCTAATAGAGGCAAATCACAGAGTCTTGGCCTCAGAAGTCAGGAAGACCTGAAGGCTCCAGTCCCACCTCTGCCATACTAGAACTCTATGTTTACAGTCAAGTCCCTTAACCTCTCAATGTCTCAAACCACCTTCTAAGATAGCAAGTCGCAGAACAGTTTGTAATTTGAATTGGTAGTTCATAATTTGAATTGGTACAGTCAGTGTCTACCCCAAGGATCTCTCAACACCACTGAAATCAAATGCAGGGTTGCCCTAGAAAGCAGGGATGAAAAAATGTACCTCCCTCTCTTCTGTACAAAAGGAGGGACTGACTACTAATGCAAAACACTTCATGTGCTCTCAGACTTGGGTGACGTGTTGGTTAGTTTTGCTTAACTGACTTTTTTCCTTTTTTAATTCTTTGTTACAAGGGATGCCTTGAAGGATAAGGGAGGAAGAAGGATATATTTGGAAATGAAGTTCATGTAAAAACAAAAGGAATCAATACACAAATTTTAAGGCATACCAAAAAAATCACAAATACAAGCCAAAAAAAAACCTAGGACCTCAGAAATGCTCTCAAACAACAAAGAGCAGGATACTCCTTCATTAAATTGTCCAGATGTGTCCCCAATTTACTAGAATCAGTATTTCATCTGGCTTGAGTTTCCACCAGTTCATTTATTTACTATAGCAACTTTGTTAGAGCCTAGGAAAATAAGAAACCAGGCAAGCAATCAAAATTTAGTAACAAGCAAGGCTTTACTATCATTAATGAAGCCACTGCAAATCAAATTCTCAATTTTCAACTGGATTCACTTTTCACAACCTCCCAAGAAAGGAGACAGTTTAGAACACTAAATGCCCACATAATGAACTTTTAGGACAGCTGAAAAATAGCTTAATGCCACTAACATGGTCCCTTAGATAAAAACTTACGTTCTCCGAACAATCTTAAGTAAGCAAACCTTAAAGAGGAGAAGCTTTAAACCGGATTTATGAACATCTGACTCCAGGCAGCATTTCAAGAAAGAATGTTAATCATTCTATCTAGACTGTGAAAGGCATTTTTTTAATACCAGAATTGTTTTTCCATAATCTTTTCAAACCATTCTGCAAATGGAGTTTAGATAAAAGCATCACTAGAAACAATCTGGAGAAGTGGGATTACTATCATGAAATCAACCAATTTTGTATATAAAACAAATGGGCAATTGCTAAGTGAGAAAACGTAATTTTAACAAAGCAGAACCAGTTTAGCTTTTTATCAGAGCTGCCTAATATAGTTCCAAGGGGGTGGTAGTTAAAACAAATACAACAAAGGAAACAAACTCCTGGCCTTCACCAAAGCCACAGATTGCTGGATTGCAAACTGACTCAACTCAAAAGCCAAATGCCTATCAGTAATGCTCTTTCCTCCTCTCCTGCTCCCTAGCCACGGATAATTTACATATAGTAATAACTTACCTATCGAGCAGAGGGAAAACAAATGTTATATATATACTGTATCATCAGAATGAACAATAAATAATAAACCAAATCATAAAAAAAAAGTTCCCCACAGCAAAGGTAAGGCCTGAGAAAGATCTGGATTCCAAATAAATTCAATCACCCTAAAAAACCTAAAAAAAAAAAAAAAAAAAAA
>NW_020954719.1:6866011-6871520 GCF_900497805.2 Vombatus ursinus | reverse complement strand
AACTACCTATAACCTTTCTTTACCAACTGGTCTCACCTCTTCTTTAATTCACTTCTACACTATGCTAATTTTTCTTTGCTCACCGTCATTAATTCTTTGTTTCCCCCATACCCCGTTTCCCCCTCTTCTCTCCTTTCCTCTATTTTAAAATGCTATCACTGTCTTCTTCCAATAATATTTCTTTAGATACCCCCAACTCATCTCACCCATGCCCTATTATCTTCCATATGCACTATAGCCCAACCTCTCAACTACCTCCGGCTTTCCCATTTCCCCAGTTCTTCCCTTCTGTCTTACAGTGCATTATTATTAGGACCTACTCCACAGGCTTCCCCAGCCACGAAGTCCCCCTTTTACTCTATTGTTTCTCTGCCCTGCGCCCCCTTAGAAACCCCTCCGGCAGCCCCTAACCGTCTCCTCCCACCCCCACCCCCACTGCCATCACTGCCCGCAGCGGCCTCTCATCCTCCCAGGGTCCGCATCCCAAGGCTCTCATTTCTTATAAGCTCCGGACTACCCCCGCCCCCCTTAAACCACTCCTGGCCCCTCCCCCACCTGGGTCGCTCAACCAGCTTCTCCCCCCCGCCCCCACGGCTTCCCCCGCCTTTCCCTACCCCCAGTCTCTTCCCTTCCTCTCTCCCCTCCCCCAGACTCACCTCACCACTCCCCAGCGGTCACTTTCGCTTCGGCAGCCTCCCGGCTCTGGGCTCCGAGTCCGGGACACCCCGGGGGTCTGACGAGAGGAAAGAGGACCTTTTCTTTTTCCCCTCCTCCTCCTCCTCCTCCTCCTCCTCCTCAGCCGCCGCGCTCTTCCCCCGCTGTCCACGTATCCGCCGCCGCCACCTCCCCCACTTCCCACCTCAGCAAAGCCCCGGGGAGCCCGGGCAGGGAATCACCTCGGGGCCGAGGGGGTAGGAGCTCCGGCGTATTCAACCCGACCCCCTCTGGGGGGATATCTGCCCGCCCCACCCGAGAGCCTCAATCGGCGCGTGCGCCCGAAGCGCTTAGCGAGTCGGGCGCGTGCCCGCGTCGGCGCGAACCCGGGGCGCTGAGCTCGAAGCCGTTGGGGAGGTGGGGAACAGAGGGCAACAGGCTCGTCTAGGTACGCGGGAGTTCGAAGGCGGCAAGCGCAGGGAGACCCTCGGGGTGGAGCTCCTGTTTAGTCCCGCCTCCTTCCTCTCCCTCCCCCTTCCTCAGCCCTATTTCACCTCAGCACTTGGCACTAACGCTTCGAGCGCCACCCCGACCCCAACCCCCCACCCCCCAGGTTGGGGGAGCACCAGCCCAGCCGTGGTGGAGAGTGAGGGACAAGGGAGAAGAAACGGAGATGGGAGGGGTCTCGAGCGCACGCGCAGAACCGTCTTTGCCCTGAAAAGCGGGAGGTAGCGGCGCGCGCTAGCTGGCGCGGAGATCCGAGTTCCAACGGCGGAAAGAGCCGATCTTTTTCCGGAACTTGCCGAAGACGAGAGCCGAAGAGGAAAGGGATGGATTAGCTCCACCCCTATCTCTACGGCAGAAAGACCTCTCCTCCCTTCCGACCCCAAAGGATTCCGCCCCCTTGCTTCATACAGTTCCATTCTGTCTCCAGCCTATTTGCTTCTCCAGATTTTAAACTCCGAAACCCCCTTCGCCGAGGGGGGAGAATGTTTGGTAACCCACGGCAACCGCCAGCTGGGGGCGTGGCCTCAGCGCTGCCTGCAGTGCTTCCCTGTCCTGGCCTGCGGGACCCCACGTGTGCCAGGTACGGCTACCATCAGTCTCTGGGTCACCCCCGCCGTCCTCTCTTCTGCCCCGGCTCTGAGACTGCACGGCCAGGGGTCAGGCCAAAGGGGGATTTCCAAATCCATTAGCTGGGTGCAGCTGTAATGAACTCTTCTCCTTAATTTCAATAGATCAGTCAGTTAACATTTATCAAGCATCTGCTGTGTGCCAGGCACTGTACTAAGCGGTGGGAACAGTCTCTACCTCAAGAAGCTTACAATCTAATGGGGTAGACAACCTGCAAACATATATTTACTTATATACGTAACTATATATAGGATAATTAAGAGAGAAGGCACCAGAATTAAGAGGGGTTGAGGAATGCCTCCAGTAAAAGATGGGATTTTAGTTGGGACGTAAAGGAAGCTGGGGAGGCTAGTAGTGGAGTTGAGGATGGAGAGCATTGTATGTGTCTACTCCATGTTTGTTTCCTATAGTAATCCTGACTTCCCTCCTTAGATTGTATGCAAATTTCCAGGCTGCAGGAACTTTGTCCAACGGTAAGGGGGGTTGGGGGGAGGGGAAGAAGATAAAGTAATACAATATGTTATATACTATTTCATATTTTACATTTTCCGCTTGCCTCACCCCTGTGCCAAGGATTCTGCTCTGAGAGATATAGTCTCCAGAAATGTTGGTCAGTGGTATATTAAGAGGGGGCTTCTAAGCGCTGGGAGGTAAGGAGTTGAGTTTAAGGAGATTAACCAGAAACTTCGCGTCTTGTTAATTTCTGAAACCTCAGCATCTCAGAACTTCAGAAGTGATCCATCTAGTACAACCTTAAATAGAATCTCCCCCCACACACCCTCTAAAACATTAACAAAGTGGGTATTATATCTTTGTTTGAAAACCTCAAATGATGATTCCATTTCTGAACAGCTGTAATTGTTGAAAGTTTTTTCTGCCACCTAGCCTAAATTTCCCTCTCTGTTAATTCCTTCCATTGCTCCTTTACAGATTAGGAAACCAAAGCATAAGCTTAAACAAAGTGGCAGAACTCTGTAGGAACCCATACATAGTATCCTGTGTCATTTGCCTTCCTCTAGGATGCGCTCCAGTTTGTCAATGACTTTCCACTAACATGTGACAGGCAGGACTTAAATATTCCAGATATGATCTGACTGGAACAATATAAAGCCCACCTACTACTTCCACGTAGTTTGGGATCCAAAATTGAGCCCTGGGTTGAATCCCATATAATGGAATATAATAGGGATACTTAGGTGGGAAGAAAAATCAACTTCACAAGTAAAAAGGTGAGTGAGTACAAAGCTAGCCAGAAGGTTAAATGATCTCAAGGTTTTAGTGAACTGCAAGCTCAATGAGTCAAAGTGTGCTGCAGCAGCACAACTGTTCCATTGAAAGACATAGAATCCCAGGATATGGAAGCAGTATGTGGGAACCTATATCACCTATGTCCTTTGCTGTCCTTAAGCCTGAATTTGCCTCTCTGTAACTACAACTCATTGCATATGCAGGCATTAAAAATCCCAGCCATGTGGAGTTTGTGCCTCTCAGACTTAGCAGGTGCCTAAGACCATGTGAGTCACCATACCCTGATGATTACTAACAAGATGTTTTTCCAGATGGAGACAAAAGGGTACCATCTCCAGAGAAGCTAAATGCCACTGTAGCCTTGTTGCATACCGTTGCTGTGTTAGGGCAAAGTCATTCTACTTTGTTAAATGTTCAGCGATTAGAGTGCCTCATTTTGTCCCAGCATTAAACCTGAACAAAGAAGGTGCTGGCATTAGAACCACGATGACAATAATAACCAATAGTAGTCCATCAAATTTCCAGGTCCCTCTCGAAGTCTTTGCTTATTTTCTATTCTTGCTGTTGTTTATACCTCAGTTCAACTAATCCTATTCCATTATAGGCTTGAATAATGCGTGAAAACACTTGGCATACTCCTATCAATGGCCATTACAATCTCACTAATAGTCACTGAAGGGTGCTCTATAGGAGCTACAACTTTGGCATATGTCCTTGGAGTAATATCCATTCTTTAAAAACATAACAAAAGGGGAAAATGAAACACCTGTATGGCCTGAAATCAACTGACAGAGAACTAACTAAAGTTCTGAGGTGTATGGGATATTCAGGAAGGACTACTACCTCTGGTGGCTTGCTGAGTCCTTTTCAGGGCAATTCATCCACCTTTGGTGTCCACCTTCACCCAACTCTCACCTGTGGCTCCAAGAAACTGTAGCATGCAACATGTGCAGTGTCCACACCCAAGTAAATTGTCTCAGCAGACGGGATAAACCAGGTTGAGGGTACCTGGACAGGCCTCAAACTAGTCAGAGAGTTAAGGGTATGTCTATAAATGTGAAGACCTTCCCTAGCGAATGAGAATAGTTTGTTCCAACAGCCATGAAGCATGCATTGTGGAACACTTAGAATTTGGTCAGATATTGAAGACACCAAGGTCATTGAAAACACCAAGGTCATCCACTGCGTCTTGGGCTATTGCCAGTCATCTTGACTTTTGTCTTGCCACGGGACTCCCATGACTTAGGAAGAGAGAGTGAGGTTGTCGACTTTGTGCAACTCTGCCTCACTAAAATCCAATTCATGTTCAAGTCAAGACATCCTGTGATGTCATTGGTCCTCTTCAAAAACAAAGTATGAACGATAACAACTGAAGTTCTAGAAACCAGCTCAATTTGGCTTTTTCTGGTCAGCATCAGACATTCTGAGGCAGACTAGTGTCAGTTGAAGCACATATGCATAAGCATCACTGTCACAAAATAAAAACATCAAAAGTATTACTAACCCAAGTAATTAGCATGTCACTGGGCTGTTAGGCAGTATGCTAGGTGCTAGAATTCAAAGACAAGTGAAACAGTTCCTGCTACTCAAGCTTATATTCTATCAGAGGATGTACACAGAAAAATAGATAAAAATATAAACAGAATAAATAAGTACAGGGAAATATAGAAAACCTGCTATATGAATAACCATATAATTGGGACTTGTGAGGGATAGATTCAAGTCAGCAAGCATTAATTACCTACTATGGGCCAATTGGGCAGTTGGTGGTACAGTGGATACAGCACTGGGTCTAGAAAACTCATCTTTCTGAGTTCAAATCTGGCTTCAGATACTTAATAGCTGTGTGACCCTGAGCAATTCACTTAACCCTGTTTGCCTCAGTTTCCTCATCTATAAAATAAGCTGGAGAAAGAAATGGCAAACCACTCCAGTATCTTTGCCAAGAAAATCTAAAATGGGATCACAAAGAGTCAGACACAACTGAAATAATTGAATGACAAATGTCCTAGTCACTGTGCTTAGCTCTGGAGAAAGAGACAAGGTCAATATCTTTGGTCTGAAATGGGAGACATGGTGCCCATCCTCATGAACTACATGGTCTGGACATGGTCTTGACCCTTAGGGAGCTCCAGTCTATTGGGGGATGGTATTTTATATATGGGCCAACAAAGAAGGAATTTACCCCAATGACTCAATGATTTGGTGGCAGAGCCAAGATAAAACATAAGCAGTAGTGTAATCTCCATTACCCCCAGACTCTTTGTACCAACTTAAGTATGTCTTTTTAAATAAGTCCTACGTTTTATACAAAATAATGCAAAGCTTAAAAATTAGAATGATTTTACGTGTTCATTTCAATTATTTAAAAAGTGTATATAATCATAAGGATTCAAAGAAGCAATTCATTTGTGACTTCTGTTGCAGCTGTTTGTGTGTGTGTGTGTGTGTGTGTGTGTGTGTGTGTGTGTGT
>NW_020954719.1:6851421-6865981 GCF_900497805.2 Vombatus ursinus | reverse complement strand
TACAATTTTTAAAAAGTCCTCCAAACTCTGGTTTTCCCAAGTTTTTTTCTTTTTTTCTTTTTTTTTGCCAAGGTTACATACCTAGCTCAACAAGGATGGTACCATTTCACTTGGTCTGCCTTCGCTTTTATAATATAGACATAGCTCATTTTGTTGTGCTTTACTTTATTGCACTTCACAGATATTATGTTTTTTACAAATTGAAGGTTTGTAGAAACTCTTCATCCACTGGGCTTTTTTTCCAACAGCATATGCTCACATCATGTCTCTGTGTCATATTTTGGTAATTCTCACAATATTTCAAACTTTTTTATTATTATTATTGTATGTTATGGTGATCTGTGATCAGTGATCTTTGATGTTACTATTCTGATTGTTTTGGGGCACCACCAACTGCACTCACATAAGACAACAAACTTAAATGTTATATGTGTTCTGACTGCTCCGTGTAATGACTATTCCATGTCTCCCTCTCCTCTGGCCTCCCTATTTTCTAAGACACAACAATATTGAAATTAGGCCAATTAATAATCCTACCTCTAAGAGTGCAAGTGAAAGGAAGAGTCAGTCAATGTGGCAAATTTCATTGTTGTCTTATTTTAAGAAATTACCACAATACACCCAACCTTTAGCAATTACTATCCTGATCAGTCAGTGGTCATCAGCATCAAGGCAAGACCCTCCACCAGCAAAAAGATTACAATTTGCTGAAGGCTCAGATGATAGTTAGCATTTTTTAGCAATAAAGTATTATTTCAAGTACATACCTTGTTTTTGTAGATTTCATATTATTAACCCTAAATTCTAAGACTTAATAGACTATAGTCTACTATATGTAAACATAACTTTTATATACACTGCAAAACCAAAAAATTCCTGTGACTTGCTTTATTGGGATATTCACTTTATTGCAATGGTCTGGAACTGAACATACAATGTTTCTGAGATATGTCTATATATATAGCCTTTGACTATGTGAATCACAACAGAATGTGCCAAGTTCTCAAAGAAATGGGAGTACCAGATCATCTTGTCTCCTAAAGAACCTGTATTCAGGCCAAGAAGCAATAGTTAGAACCAAACATGGAACAACTGATTAAAATTGGAAAAGCAGTATGACAAGGCTGTATATTGTCACCTTATTTATTTAACTTATATGCAGAGTACATCATGTGAAATGCCAGGCTGGAAGAATCAAAACCTGGAATTAAGGTTGCTAGGAATCTCAGATATGCAGATGATAGTACTCTGATGACAGAAAGTGAACGGGAATTAAGAAGCTTCTTGATGAGGGTGGAAGAGAAGAGTGTAAAAGCTGCCTTGAAGCTTAATATATATATATATATATATATATATATATAAAGATCTTTGCAACTGGTTCCATCACTTCCTGGCAAATAGAGGGAGAAGAAATGGAAGCAGTGTCAAATACTATATTCTTGGACTCAAAGATCACTGCAGATGGAGACTGCAGCCATGAAATTAAAAGATGCTTGCTTCTTGTAAGGAAAGCTATGGCAAATCTGCTACTGAAAAGCAGAGACATCACCTGGCTGACAAAGGTCTATACAGTCAAAACTATGGTTTTTCCAGTGGCAACATATGGTTGTATAAGAAAAGCCAAGCGCTGAAGAATAGAGGATTTCAAATTGTGGTGCTGGAGACTTTTGAGAGTCCCTTGGACAGCAGGGAGATCAAATCAGTCAATATTTGAAGAAATTAATTCAGACTGTTCCCTGGAAGGTCAAATACTAAAGCTGAAGCTTAAATACTTTGGCCACATAATGAGAAAATGGAACTCATAGGAAACGAGGGCAGAGGATGATGTGGATAGATAGTGTCATAGAAACAATGAACATAGACTTGGACAGACTTCAAGAGATAGTGGAAGGGGCAGCTAGGTGGCACAGTGGATAGAGCACCAGCCCTGAATTCAGGAGGACCTGAGTTCAAATCTGACCTCAGACTCATAACACTTATTAGCTGTGGGACCCTGGGCAAGTCACTTAACCCCACTGCTTAGCCAGAGAGAGAGAGAAATAGTGGAGGATAGAAGGGCCTGGTGTGATGTGATCCAGGGATCATGAAGAGTTGGACATGAGTTAACATAACAACAAAAATGCCTGTATACAGGGCTTTCTTCAGTGAAAGACCTATGATTGCAGAATCATTGAATATTAGGACTGGGAGACACTTCACATACCATGTTATCAAACCTCTTCATTTTATATATGCTCTTTAGAGTTACTAAGGGGATACAGGTGCTGGAAATGGGTTCCTGTAGGTCAGGACAGAAATTCCCCGTGTTCTCCTTGACTGCTCAGAGACTTAGTGTTACTCCAGCTACATTTGACTGACAAGTCTACCCTCCATTCCTAAGGAAGGAGTGTGGAAGCAAGCATGCTGGTAAAGGAACAATCGAAGATACAACCACTGCCCATGACTGATGATGCCGCTTGGACCAGAAGTTTCGCTGCAGACTGGCAGTCGGGAGTAGTAGCAAATACCAATGCAAGAACCTCATGGCCAGCTATATATAGCTGGAAGCACAGAGAGTAGACACTGAGTTAATGGAATGGTTCATGCTACTGCAAACAGATTGGTGCTTTCTGCTTTTTCTCCTTCGCATTCTCCCTGGAAAGGTGTACGTGTTCTGCAATCTCTGTTTCTTAAAAGTTTTTACATGTTTCCTTTTTGTTTTAAAATTGGTTTCTAAGAAAAAAATGGCTAACCATTGCATTGCTGATCCATGTGTTTTATTATTCAAATTCAGCAAAAGAAAGGCAGAAAGAGTGAGATGCCTAAAAGAAAGAGAAATTTCATAACTGTGGTATAAAAAAAATGCTAGAAAAAATCTTGGTTCAAGCTGAATAAAAGAGAATTATTGATTCATATAGTTTAATTTCCCGTGCCAGGGAGAAAAGGTAGACCTGGGTCAATCCTAGACAATGAGTCAGCAATTTTGGTGGGAATATGGCTGTGATGAGCTGGAGTTGGTATTCGAGGTGGACTTTTCCTTTTTTTTTTATGGGGGAGGTGATCAGGGGTAAGTGACTTGCCCAGGGTCACACAGCTAGTGAGTGTTAAGTGTCTGAGGTCGGATTTGAACTCAGGTCCTCCTGACTCCAAGGCCAGAGCTCTATCCACTGTGCCACCTAGCTGCCCCTGAGAGGTGGCCTTTTGACCACTTTCTCTTCCCATTGTCTTCCCAAGGTGGTCTTGAAAGGAAAACCATTCCTCTGGAGGACTGGAATGGAGAGGGGGGGTTCCCTAGAAAGAAAGCCACATGCAAGAAGTTGAAGGAGTACCTGGGAAAGAATGATGCCTCCCACAGAAGAATTGGAGCCAGAAGGAGGAAAAAACTAGCCCTCCTTACTGGAACAACACTGTCACCTTAAATAGTACTGTTATATGCAGAGGAAAAAACAAACTCAGAGAAATTGAATGAAGTTTCTCTGTCTACAGGCACAACTTGGACAAGTAATATCCTATTCTCTGTCAGTTGACCTTTGCTAAGATATTACTAATGGCTGAGAAGGATGTGTTAGTGTTGTGATTATATTTCTGACAAATTTTCAGTTTGCATATATACTCACTTATGTATTCATTAAGTGATGAGTTATAAAGGGCTTCTATGATACTCATGGAAAATATAAGACAAGATAAGTCACCCTTCAGAAGCTTACAAGATGTTAAGACGAGATGTGCCTGATGAGACAATTAAAGAACAACTCCAAGTCAACATAAGAAAGTGTAAATTAGTAGCAGTAGAGAAGGGATTCACAGAAGACTGTAATGAATCAATCACTTCAGGGTTGAGTTGATCAGGAAGTGAAACTGAACCTTGAAGTATAAAATATGAAAGGGCAGAAAGGAAAGGGAAGGGAATTTTAGGTAGGAAAAACAGCATTAGCAAAGGTATAGAGGCAGGAATGAGTAGATCTTGTGGGAAAGGAAGTTGGGACTAAGTTGAGAAAAGATAAGATGAGCTTGACAGTCAACTAAAGATTCTCCAAAAATTCTCCGAAATTCTTCAGCTGCACTGCCTCTGAGAAGTTTATCAACCATTTAGTTCTGTTGCCCTGCCTTTTCATAGTACCATCTCTTAGAAGAGCTTGGCTCCTCTGATTTGGGGCAAAATATATTTCTGATGATATTTCCAGAGACTAAACCTACTTGCTGCCACTGCCCATCAGTCACACTTCCATAGCCTATTAAAATCTTAAAATGGAATCAAGGTCCAACATGAAAGGGGTTAAACTTATTGAAGTCACATCTTCTTAATCAGAATGCTGTTTTATTCTGGGTAAACCAGCCAGTGATTGTTAGAACCAGGGAGTTCTAAGTCTTGGCTTATGGCAGCGGTGAGGATTACCAACCACAACAAAAGGACTTTGGGAAATATAAGGAACATGGGGAAAAGTGATTGAAGAAGAAAATAAGGAGATTAAGTAAAAGTTTTATCCCAATGCCGAAACAAAAAAAAAGTGGGGGAGATGGTAAAGGGAAGGAACATAGAATTGGGTAGAAAATCAAGCCCAACCCAAGGAGCAAAAGTCATTGTATTACAGAATAAAAAAATCTAAGACATCATGTATCACCAAAATGACTCGTATTATCCTTAAGTTCCCAAGAAGAGACAGCTTCGTTGGTGGCATCATCTGATCAAATGATAGCTAATAAACATGCAGTGGAAACTCACTCTGGTTGACATACTACGTGTAAATCTTGTTCACAGTAGCACCTCTCTCTCCTCTCAGTCAAAAGAGGGGTAATTAATTCTAGAAATGGAGCCCATTAAAAAACGAAGCCCCAACTAGAGTTAGAAGCTACATAGTTTACAATTTGTGGCAGCCTTATGCTACCACCTTCAGGTCTTACCTAGAAATGCTACTCAGTCTACATTATTTTCTCTTCCTTTGAGACCCTATATCAACCAAAGTAAATTATGAATTATCAAGAGCGTGGAGTAAAAACAACAACAGGTCAACATTGACATTTATTAAACCAAACTGAGTAAAGAACAGGGAACCAGCATCCTTTATTTCAATTGCACATTTATGTATTTCCTTAATGGGACTGTGCTTCACAGAACAGGGCAATTTCCATATCAGGTCACTTTTGGAATGTCCTCAGGTTAATGTTCTGGATATTTTTAATTTCTCTTATTAATAAAAGAAATAATAAAACTAATACAAGCAAAAAACTCAGAAGACCTGGGCTCTGGCCCTAGTTCTACCACAAGCTAAATTTACGAGCTTTGGCTTAATGTGGGCTTCAGTTTCCTTATCTGTATGATAAGGAGGACTTTCCCAGGGCTAGCATTCTAGGTTTCTAAGGAAGAAGTTAGGAGCAGTTCCTTCCAAGCTCTAAAATGATTTGAGGATGAACTGTTTTCTTCCCTTACAGAAGTATTCAGTCTATTTCATAGGACACTAGATGCCTTTTGAGAGGATAGTGTAACTGTGGTAATGATTCCATTTTGGATAGGCAAGAGGACCAGTACAAGGAGAGAAAAAATAGTGCATGGGGTAAATGTTTTTCATAGAATCACAGAAATTAGAGCTAGAGGGGACCTGAGAATCCTATCCAGTCCAATCTACAAATTTTGCAAATGAAGAAACAGTCCAACTTGACCACAAAAGTATAAGCTGTCTTACTGAAAAATGTATTCTAAACCAATACGAACAGAGTCTTGCAATCTAAAAAAACAAAGTCTTTCTTTTTTTTCCATAACAGGCCATCAGATAATAATGAAAGTACTAGCTGGCATTTATATAGCACTTTGAGGTCTAGTCATGAATATTCCATATATTATTTTATTTGATCCACAGAACACTGAGATGACTATAGGCATTACGCTATTTTGCAGAGGAGGCTGAGATAGATTAAATGATTTGCCTGAGGTGATTTATATATATAAAACAGGTGGATGACCCCCAAATAAAGTACTTGATATTTTCTGCTTCGTTTTACTTTCTAGGAGAGTCAGAGCTGAATTTCATTAATCCCCACCTGTCTCCACCCTGCCTACCTCCCTTTTTCAAAATCAGAAGCTGTAAGAACCACACACTGTTAATTCAACTTTAGCCTAGGGCTATATAATAACCCTCAGGTTCACTTCCTCCCCCCAGCCCCAAATGATGTTTATATCAAACTAAATTTTTATTGACTGAAAAGTTGTTAATACAATCATATTAGCTCAGAGGCCCCAGTTAGGAAAATCTCTAACATTCAGAAGGAGCTTTGACTCTGCCCTACTTTAAATTTTATGCACTTCCAGCTATTTGCTTCTTCAAATTTAAGGAAAAAATCAAGATACAGGAAAGAGAAACAATGTTTTATTAATGCCTACTCCTGGTCAGGCACAGGGAAGGGGAAATAGTGGAAAGAGTAGACCCTTTGGAACCTCCCCCAATCTTCCAAGGGATGATTAGAACCAGCAGCTTCAACCTGAGTTTTCTGTTTCAGATGCCTGCAGATCCACCACAGCTCAGCTCTCCTTTCATTTTCTTGTTTGACCTATGGCCCTCATATCACCAATTCTTTCCAGTACAATTTCTTCAGTCCTGGGTGGGGCTGGGAATACCTTCTTCCCTACTGCTACTGCTCCTTCTCAGCTCTCGTGGTCTGCACTCTTCAGTCCACTCTCACAGACCATGTATGTCTCTTTAAAAATTTCCATGTCTAACTCAAAACTGACTTCTGGCTCAGAAGGAATCCAAATTTCTTTCTGGTCTAAGAAGGAATACTTGTACCTCAACAACAAATTTCAACCCCTATTAAGAAGAGCTACTAAGTATGGAGGCAGGATTTGAATCCATGTCTCTTCTGATTCTAAGGGCTCCATGATAGTAAAATATCACAATACCTCAAATTCAAATCCTATTTTTCTGGATTAAAAATAAAAGAGACAACATAAAGAGACAAAAAATCTCAATTATATTGCTTAAAAGGTATAACCTTTCTGTTAAAATCAATATAGAATCTTTCAAGAGATGTTTGTAAAAAGTGTTTGTTGAAAAGTGTCTATTATATCTAAAACTGGGCAGGATGGAAGCTAAGGGCCACACTGGGTTTGCCACATCTTACTAAAATACCAAATCCTTCTAGCACTTCATCACTACATAGCAAGAAGCAGCCCCAAAGTAGGTGACCAGAACCAGGAAGGGCAACTTTGAGTATGCTCCATGGAATGCATAGCACAGCCCTTGTTGCATGTTTTTTGTTTTTAAATCAACATTAAAAAATAAGCCTGAGCTTAGATTCTTATAATCTAGCCAATACTCACTAACGTTCAGACCCTTTAAGAGTCTGCCCAATATGACAGATATCCTAATAAATCTTGTCTTTGGCTGAAAGAGGGCTTGGGTCGAATTCTTTCAGGGAGGACCTGCGTGTTCTGATTTTCATCATTTTGGTGGCCCGTATGGGGAAACTGCCTAACCTGAAGTTCTTCTCTAGCCAAGACTGGAAGGTATGTAAGTCTCTCCCCTCCCCCCTTTCTTGCTCTGCAGTTGGGGTCGCTGTCTAAGCACCAAGGCTTGGAGGTGCTTTTCAGTCAGACAGTTATGAGGCTGTCTCGCCCTCGGCGTGATGCTCTCAGGCTCTTGGTCCACTGTGGGGTTGGAGGCCATGGACCTGGGTAAACCTTCCTCAGCATAGAGGACAAGGATGGACGCCTTATCCTGAAGTGTATGCCCAGGTCTGTCAGTTCTGGCCTCACTAGAGAATTGGGGAAAACTGCAGTTGCTTTTTGGTTCCGTGAGGCTTACATACTACATTCCCCCTGAATCCTCCTTCTTGGAGGTTACAGGGAAAAGTTAGAACAGCTAAAAATATCTTGGCAGATTCTGGAGGTTTTGTGATTGATCATTATGGAGTTTTGAAACACCTCCTTACAACCCTGGTCACTCTCTTCCCTTGAGTCAAGACAGTATCGTTAACCCCTCCCATAGAAGAGAGTTTCACCCTTTACCCCTCACCTTTGATTTTGCCCTCCCTCACCTGGGAAAGGAAGGAGAGGGGAGGGGCAGCGGCTACAGCATGGGTGCCCATGGCAATGACCTTGGGCCCTAGCACAACCTTTGCCTGGAACCATTACCCAGGTTCAGCACATCCTGCTCAAGGTAAAGAAGCTGGCCTCTGAACTTGGCCCCAGCAAGTCATCATCCAGCCTCCTGAGAGACTCCAACCCAGTTCTCCTAACTCTTCTGTCCACACCACACTGCTTCTCAAGATGAATCCAAGAAATAGACAATGAGTGGGGAAATGCATGACTGGAGTTTTCTCTGTCAATCAAAGGGCCACTCAGTCTGAGAGTCTTCTTGTCACTGCAGACTGACTGTCAGGAACTGATGGGAATCAAATGAACTTTCCAACCTTTAGTCAGATAAAGACTTGCTACACAGATCTTCATTTAATCCATAAAATTGTATTATGTACCTACTACATGCCAACTGATTGCTTTAGTGCAAAAGATATAAAGAGAAAAATAAAACTCCTGACCCTTAAAAAAAAAATAAGCCTGAGGGATAGTTGAACCTCCCAAGATCTCAGCCCCACCAGATTTCTCCTAATATTCCTTTAAAAAAAATGTAAGAAGCATTTCCTCTTCCCATCTACCCCCCCACCCTCACATACACATACACACATTGGAAAAAGAAAAAGAAAACCCTTGTGATAAATATACATGGTCAAGTAAAACCAATTCCCACATTGCTTATGTCCAAAAATTTATGTTTCATTCCTCATTTTGAGTCCATCACAGCTCTGTCAGGAGGTGGGTAGCATGCTTCACCATCTGTCCTGGAATCATAGTTAGCCCTTGATCAGCGATCCTAAGTATTTCAAAGTTGTTCTTTTTAAAATGTTGTTATGACATAAATCATTCTCTTTGTTCTTCTCACTTCACTCCAAATTAGTTCTTTCAGGTCTTTCTGAGCTTCTCCAAAACCATCCCTGCCATCATTTCTTAAGGCATTATAGTATTCCATTACATTCATTTTGCCATAATTTGTTTGGCCACTCCCCAATTAATCAGCACATCCTTAGTTTGAAATTCTTTGCCACCACAAAAAAGAGATGCTACAAATATTTTTTTATATATGAGTCATTTTCCTCTTTCTTCCATCTCTTTGAAGTATAGCCTTAGCAGTGTTGTTATTGCTTGTACTTCGTTCTAGAAAAGAACCGTGGCATCTGGAAGATGATGCCATGACTAGCAAGTGATTTGGATTTAAGTGAGGGAGGGCTATACAAAGTCACCAGCCTCACTTTCTCCTCTGGAGACATCTGGGTCCTGATACTGGGTCAAAGGATACTCACAGTTTAGTGACTTGTGGGGCATAGCTCCAAACTGCTTTCAAATAGTTGGCTCTACCAACAATATATTAATGTGTTTATTTTCCAGCAGTCCATCCAACCTTTGTCATTTTCCTTAATTGTCAATTTTGCCAATCTGGTAGGTATGAGATAGAACCTCAGAGTTGCCTTAATTTTCATTTTTCTAATTCTTAGTGATTTAGAGAAGATTTTCATATTATCAGAGAAACTTGCTACAGAGAATTTCTCCCGTTTGACTGTTTCTCTTCTAACCTTAGTTGCTTTGGTTTTGTTTGTGCAAAAACTTTTTAGTGTTGTGGAAAACAGAATTGTCCATTTACCTTCGGTAATCTTCTCTATCCCCTGTTTGGTTCTGAATCCATAGGTCCTAAAGTTAGTTTCTTCCTTATTCCTCTATTTATAATATAACCTTTCATATCCAAGTCACACACACATTTATTTCTCCCAATATTCCTGAAGAATCTACTATCTTCCCCCCGCCAAAAAAAAACCCCACCCCTCTCTCAGATTTCCCTTTTTTTCCCCAGGTTACCAACATCCTTCTAGTCATCCATTCTTGAAACTTTGACATTTTCTCAATTCTTTACTCTCCCTCCCTACCTCCCCATAAAATTAGTTGCTAAATAGAATCAAGCCTATGCCCACAACTTCTCTCAAATATACCCATCTCTCTGCCCACAAAGCTACCATCCTAGTTCAGGTACTCATTATCATCTCTCTCAGACTATTGCAATAGCTACCTAATTGGTCTCCTTGGATCAAGTCTCTCCCTTCTTCAATCCATCCTCCACATCAGTGGTTTCAAACTTAAATAGAAATGGGCCACTAAACCATATATAAAGATCCCTGTGGACTGCACATTGACTTAAAAAACTATATATTAACATTATCTATGTTATATATTATTTTGTTAAACATTTCCCAACTACATTTTAATCCCATGTTTGACATCTTTGTTCCACATGGCCCACAAAGTAATATTCCTAAAGGATAGGCCCAACCATATCACTCCCTTCCTCAAAAAAAATCCAGTGACTCCATATTGTTTATCCATATCCAACTCTTCATGCCCCCATTTGGGGTTTTCTTGGCAAAGATACTGGAGTGGTTTGCCTTTTCCTTCTCCAGTTCATTTTACAGATGAGGAAACTGAAGTAAACAGGGTTAAGTGACTTGCCCATGGTCACATAGCTAATAAGTATCTGAGGCCAGATTTGGTCTCAAAAAGAGTTCCACTGCACCACTCAGCTGCCCTGGCTCCATATTATCCCTTAGATCAAATACAAACAACTCTGTTTGACATTTCAAGCTCTCATTATCTTACTCCAGCCTACTTTTCCAGTCTTATGACACATTACTCCTCTTCATTTACTCTACAATTTAGTCAAATTAGTCTGCTTTGTTCCTTACAAACGATAATCCATCTCCCATCTTTGTGCTCTTGCAAAGGCTTGCTCTCCATACCTAGAATTCATCCTGTCTTCCACTTTGCCTCTTGGGATTCCTAGCTTCCTTCAAAAGTGAGCTCAAGAGTCTATGCTTACTTGAGGGCTTTCCTGATCCCCTAAGCTGCTGGTGATTCCCTTCCCTCTAACAAATATTACTTTTGGTATACCCTGTATTTTGTATTTCCTTCCAAATGTGAATGTACTTTCCCTTAATAGAATGTAAGCTTCTTGTAGGAAGGATTGCTTCATTTATATCTTTGTATCCCTAGTCCCTAATACATTGCCTAACACATATTAAACACTTAATCCATCCTTGTTGATTGGTTGATCAATAGTCCTACTTAGTAGATGAAATATAGAAGTAGTGGGATTACTAAAGCTTTCTCTAATCCTCCCAAACAGATGTGATTTCTGCGTCCTAATTCCCATAGCACTTTGTTTCTCTCATGGCATGTGGCACCTTCTTGTGTTGCATCATATTTATTTATGTACTTGTTTTAGAAGAAACCATGTTTTTATTTTGTTTATCTGAAAGTACCTGGCACAGTTCCTTGCATAGAATATACCCTCAATAAATGAGCAAATGTTAATAGACTCCTTGAATTACCTTTCCAAAACTGCCATCTCCAGTGTATGGGGGAGGGGGGACCGAAATAGATGACATGTGTCATGAAAGATCAATTATTTTTTATCTTTCATAGCATTCCCTTTGCCCCATCGTTATTTAAGGTTTAAAAAACAATAAAGAAAACAAAAACCATGAGATTAAAAACTTTACCATAAATCCATATTTCCTAATGCAATGAAGTCTTTTCATCCCCAACAATGGCAGCTTCATTCACCACCCTCTCCCTTGATTCTATTGGGAAAAATACAGTAACCAAATCTGTAGAGATAGAGTTTCCCAGGAAATGCACATGGCAAAGGACAGGCTTCTTAATACCTCATTGCCTCCCTTTTCCAACTGGTCAGGAGTGTCTGGACTTCCTAGACTTACTGAGGATTTCATAAGCAGCCTGGATCTCTAAGAAGTGTCTTTGAGCTTCCTCCACTTGGTGCCTGTTGTGATCTGGGTGCCAAATCTTCACTAATTCCCGGTAGCTCCGGTTGATTTCATCAGATGTTGCCCCATCACTAAGGCCCAATACCTTGGAGAAAAGAAAAGAAGCTGACAAAGTGGAATCATGTGGGTTGGCAATGATTGTTGCCCCTCCACATAGTCCATTTTGTATCATGCTCTGGATGGATGAGTGGACAGTGAGTGGTAAACTATGGTATTAGACACCATAGTTGACAGATAACTCTTTTTTTTTCATTAAACAAATATTTGTTCACCTAGGTTTTCTAGATGAAGCTTGCTGGTATATTCCATGATCCCAAAGTTATCATTAATCACTTAGAAAGTTTCCCAATTGCATGGTATGTTTTTTGGTGCTCCATCCAAATTACTATGAAGTAATCACTGAATTAACTAGCTATCTATACATACATGCACATATGCAGAATCATACAATTAAAGTTTATGTTTATCTCATCACTTCAAAAACAGAACACAACATTCCTTAGAAAGAATACTCAAAAAAAGTTTTTCCATTACAAGTACTTAATTAGTATCCATTGAACAAGAGTTGAATGAATCACTTTCAGCTAAGGGAAATCTCAAAAGACTTCATGGAGGAGGTAGCATTTAAGCTGGATCTTAAAGGATGGATAGGATGTCAACACATAGAGAAGGACAAGAAGAATATCCCAAGAATTGGAAACAATGTCAGCAAAAGCTTACGGGTAGGAAAGCATTAGATGTAGTTCTCTTTTGCTGAGGTATAGAATAAAGAAGGGGGACTAGTGTGAGAGAAAGCTGGCAGGCAGATTGGAGATAGAAGGTGGAAAGCCTTCCATGCTGGGCTAAGAAGTCTGTAATTTATTCCATAGACAATGGGGAAACATTGAAAGTTTTTGAGCAATGGAATAATAATAATAATAATAACTAACATTTATATGATAGTTACTATGTGCCAGACTCTGTGTTAAGTATTTTACAATTATTATCCTATTTGATCCTCACAACAACCCTGGGAGATAGGTGCTATTATTATCCTCATTTTATAGATGAGGAAACTGAGACAAACAGAGGTTAAGCGACTTTGCCCAGGGTCACACAGCCAGTAAATGTCTGAGGCTGAATTTGAATTCAAGTCTTCCTGACTCCAGGCCCAGCTATCTATCCACCGTGCCACCTAGCTGCCCCTAGACCTGTACATTGGGACCTTAATTTGGGAGCTGAGCTCCATTCTTCCCAAGATGAATAGTCTTAGGAAAATAAACTCTTAAACTAGGATTTGCCCCTAGTTTTGTCTTCTTATATCCCAACTTGGATATGTATATAGGGGCAGATGGATGGTGTAATGGCTTAGAGCACTGGACTTGAAGTCAGGAAAATGTAGGTTCAAATCTGGTCTCAGATACTTAGATCCTGGGCAAATCACTTAACCTCAGTTTCTTTATCTGTAAAATGGAGATAATAATAGCACCTGCTTCACATGGTTGTTGTAAAGATCAAAAGAGAAGATAATATTTTAAAACTGTAAAATGCTTAGCATAGTACCCGGTATATAGTAAGTGCTCTATATGTGTTAGCTAGTATTATTATTATTAAAGTTCTTAGCACAGTGCCTGGCACATAGTAAGTGCTATATAAATATCAGCTATTATTATTATTGTTATTATTATTACTATTATAATAGTAAGGCACCAGTTCTATGGGTTTTCCATGTAACTGCATTATCACAGCCTGGACAATAGACATTCTTCATCCACTTGGTTTTTCCTATGTGGATAGTTCAAAAATTCTTTCAAATGATTATGGATCTCATTTTGGAGACTCTACTGTGTTTCAAGGCTTGATATATCAGCAAAATACTATCTACAATCAGAAACATGGGAACACCTCATTATATTCCATTTGGATTTTGTGCTGAACATCCTTTATGATAGTGGCAAACACTATACCTTACCCTGTGTTATGCCTTGATTGAGAGCTAAACCCAAGATTGAATAGAAAGAAGAGAATAGACTAGAAACTATACAGTGTTGTTTTTGTTGTTGTTTTGTTGTTGTTGTTGTTGTTGTTAAGGCAATGGGGATTAAGTAACTTGCCCAGGGTCACACACCTAGTAAGTTTCTGAAGTTGGATTTGAACGCAGGTCTTCCTGACTTTGGGCTGTTGCTCTATCCACTGTGCTACCTAGCTGACCCTGTACAGTGTTTTTAATGACACATAATAAAGGCTAATCTTTTCAACCTCAATATTCTTCCAGTTATGACCTATAGATGTGGATAATGGAATGCCATAGTCTCTAAGGTATTAATTACTGTTCATCCAAAGGTCAGTAGAGAGATTTAAAGTTTTCATGAATAGGCCACACATATAAACCAACAAGTATTTAGTAAGCATCTACTATATACCAGGCATATAACTAAGAGCAAACTGTGTACCAAAAGTGACATAAAGGAAATCACTGAGGAGATATATGACTGTAAAAATGGTGAGGTGGAGTGGGGTGGAGTAGGGTGGGGAAAGGCCACACCACTCATGTAATGAGAGCAAGGGATGGATAATTTGTGTGCTCCATTGTTTACTGGCACAGTGTCAAGAGATGTAGAGGAAGCGTGTTAAATGGAACTCCTATGAGGATTTCCCAGATATATGGACAAGAGTAGAACATAAGAAAGAAAGAAAGAAAGAAAGAAAGAAAGAAAGAAAGAAA
>NW_020954719.1:6836539-6851350 GCF_900497805.2 Vombatus ursinus | reverse complement strand
GATGAGTAGCAATCCCACCATTTAAGGGAGAACTGGCATCAGTCAGATCATAGAACCATTGAAGTTAGCTCCCACTTGGAAATACCCATAGGGATAAACTGGCTCATGGGAGTTTACCACCTAAGCCTATGCTCAGGAACCTTAGAGAAAGGATTTTCCTTCTAAGTCATAGTCTGAAAGCAGTCAAGCAACCAGGTCAATTGGAAATGCTACAAATTTGTGATATCCAATCTCAACTTTGTCCTCACCAGTGCACAATAATCTTTTTATTCTTCTTTGATTGATGCTACTGGTGGCTTTTCCAAACTTTGTTCTCTTTCTTCAAGTCAACCTTGCCGTTATCTCTCAGCAGATAAGCTCTCTGCTTACTTTATTGAGGAAATCAAGGCCTTCTTTTGAGCACTCCCTTATCCACCCTACTCAACACCTTACACCCCCTCTATATCTTTTCACTTGCCTAGCCCTTCTCATTGCTTCTCTACTTGTCTCCTTGAATATATCTCCTTCAGGAGATTATTTCATTGATCATTCCTTCTGTCATCTCCAGTCTCTATTTACTGGCTCCTTTCCCATTGCGTGCTAACATGGTCTGGTTTCTCCATCCTTAAAAAACAAAACAAAACAAAAAAACTTCAAATAGAATTAGAAGAGGAATAGTAAAGTAGGAGGGTGAAGGGGATTAGTATCAAGTTTCATTGTTAAGTCTGATATCCAAAAATCTGACATAAATTTATAACTCCAAGAACAATTCTCAATAGATAAATGATCAAAGAATATAAAGTTTTCAAAAGAAGAACTGCAAATTTGACATCAAAACATGCTCTAAATCATTAATATTTTGCATTAATTGCGATCATTGTATTACTTGTAATCATTGCAATTAAAAGGCTTGACATTCCACCTCATACCATGCAAATTGTCAAAGATGAAAAAATATGGAAACATTCAGTCAATGCTGGAGGAGCTATGACAAGATAGGAACACTACTTCTCTGTTGAGGAAACTGTGAAATGGCCCAACTATTTTGGATTTCAGTTTGAAGTTATACAAGATAAGTGACTAAACTATCCATAGCATTTGATTCAGAAATCCCACTACTAGTTATATGTCCCCAAAGGAGTCAAGACAGAAACTAAGTTCCAATATACCAAAATATTCATAGCAATACAGAGTAGATGCCCCCAAATTAACAACAATAATAACAATATGAGCATTTATATAGTGCTTTAGGAATATCATCTCATTTTATCCTTGCAACAATCCTGGGAGGCAGATGCTAATATTATTCCCATCTCACAGATGAGGAAACTGATACAACCAGAGATTAAATGACTTGCCCAGGATCACACAGCTAGTAAGTGTCTATGGTACAATTTGAAGTGAGGACTTCCTGACTCCAGGTCCAGCACTCTATCCACTGTGTCACTGATGGGGTTGTAGCTGGAAAAAAATAATGGTTTATAAATGTAATGGAACATTATTGTGCAGTGAGGAAATATGAGGAATTCAGAGAAACATGGGGAGATTTGTACAAATAGACTGAAATAAATGGAACCAAAGGAACAATGGGGATTGAAGGGAGAGGAAGTTAGCCAATAATGGCCTAGTTCTGGGTGCATGGGCATGAGGTGCTGCCTGATGCCAACCCAAATAGGAGGATTATATGAGCCTACTCCTGGAAGTATGTGATGACACGCAATGGAGGAGTCTTGCTTCTAATCCAAAGCACAAGCAGGTATACTGTGATTGTCTCCTGTCCACTTACTACCTGATGAAGAAAAGCTTTTTAATTGGCTGCTCAGCCTTAACTTAGTGTATATAGAAAAGGAGTCCATCTGAGGAGCTTGACCTCTCTTTCCTTTGTGCTGCAAGGTATAGGGATGATATTCTGAGTGCTAACAGACCCCTGAGAAGGTGTCCTTTCCTCCCACCAAGTCGGCTAGGGAGCCCATAAGCAAGTCTTTGACTAGGATGGGGCTGATTCCTCCATCTATCTCCTTTCTTTTGGCATTTTGAGATCTCAGAAGGTCAAAAAAAGCCATCAGATGTACAGTGCTGAAGCCCAGGAAGGAGCCAACCTGAGCAGCAACATGTTTGACCTAGCCAACAGTGCATTGACCCAGCAATTGAAGTACTGTGTCTTGCAATCAATGGGGAGAAACTTATTCATTGGCTATGCCACATTTAGAAGTGATGTGACTAGTAGCTGCTTTAAGTCTGAATCCAGTCTCCCCAGGGACCAAGATGGTGGAGGGGAGAATATGCCACCAATTTGGAGAGAGGGGGATGTGTCTAAGCTTCTGTTCCTGCTTATTCTTCTTGGTAAATATCCCTTTGTAAAAGCCAATCCATGTGAATTACTTATCAATGATACTGAGGTATTAACTAGTTAAATTTATAATGGGTAACTAATCACTAGTATCAATGATAAGGGGAAGATAATTAATTGATTTTGGAAGGAATACACCTGAATGGGGACTCAAGACAATAGAAACGAAGAATCCCAGTGGTATCCCAAAAACCATGATGGGGAGATGTAACCAGCTGAACTCTGGGAACCTGTCCTGTTAATCCACGTGTGAGACGGGAGAGTAAGTACAGAGTCTTGCTACAAACATACACAATGACTACAATACTGTAAATGAAAAGATCAATGAAAGTTGAAAAAAAATTAAGATTCCAGAAATGAGATATTCAAACCTATCTCTTCCCTTACGATAGAAGACCACTAGGACAGAATATCATATACAATAGTATACCCTGGGGGGCAGGAGTCGGGAGGACCTGAGTTCAAATCCGGCCTCAGACACATAACATTCACTAGCTGTGTGACCCTGGGCAAGTCACTTAACACCATTGCCTAGCAAAAAAAGAACAAACAAACAAACAATATTACACCCTATCTCTACGTTAGATGTTTTTGTGTAACTGTCTTTTATTTGTCACAAAGGATAATTCAATCTGGAGGGGTGGATGGGAAATGAAAATGTCATAAAAACAAAAGGCATCAATAAAATGTTTGGGGTTTTTTAAGAGAATAAATGGAACACACACATACACGAACACACAAAAACCTTCAGTGGGCCGTTTCATCATTTCAAGCTACTATTTTCTCTATTTCTTTCACTGACAAACTCCTTGAGTCATCTATAACAATAATCACTCACTACCTTATCTTTCCACTCACTTCTCAGCTCCTTGAAATGTAGCTACACCACTCTACTGATACTGCTTTCTCAAAGGTTACCAAATGACCTCTTAGCTGTTAAATATCGGTGCTCATCTTCTATCTCTCTGTAGCTTTTGACACTACTGACAACAACTTCTTCCCTTGGTTTCCATGACACCATTTTTCCAGGTTTTCCTTCTTTAGTCTTCACTCCTGATTGATTTTTTCTCTCTCTCATTCCTTAAACACGAATCTATCCCCCACTTCTCTCTGGAATCTGGCTCTCCAATAAATAGATAGATAGAATAAAGCCTTTCCAGTTTTATTTCAAATTACTTCCCATCATGTATCCCATGTTCCAGTCAAACTGGACCACTAGCTATTTCCATAACTTAGCACTTCATCTTCCACCATATTTTAAGCTGTATCCCAGGACAGAAGCTCTGTCCTATACCGAGACCAGCTTCAATTTTAGGAGGATCTCAAAAATCACTTTTTTTAAGCTTTTCTCCACCACCCAGGATTTCCTTTGGGAATATCCAAACGTAGCTTATGCCCAGATCTTTACAGAAAAGGTCAAGGACTCCTCAGGTCATATGCAAGTACTCTAGCTAACAATACATCATAACACAGGACAGGTTTCATTTAACCCAGCTGAAAACATAAAGATTTAAAAGGATTTGCACTTGAGTTCATAGTCAAGACAACTCTCCTCTATCCTGTGAGCTTCTACTTTTCCTAGTAACCTATACAATCCTGCAGACCCTTGCTCTTATCTTAAGGTTCAGAACCTTCACCACTGTTACCAAGGAGGAAGCAGTTTGGGTAGTTAGGAGGTCAAAAATCCACTCCTTACCATGAATCCCTTTACCTCCAGGTGTCTATGTGATCCTCTAAACTTAAAGCACTACCCTGGTGTTAAGGCTAGGGGAAAGAACCAGGGATCACTAAGGAGTTGATTGTTTTACCCTTAGGCCCACAGTCCACATATTTCACAGTATTAGAGGAAGGTAAGAAGTGAATAATTATTCTACATTGTGGCTTTATCCCTTGCTATTTCTCCCCATTGACTCTGGCTTGGTTCTAGAACAACTTCCCATGGTCCAGGTACTTGTAAATACTCAAAATTCCTCCTCTTTCCAAAAGTCACGGACCAAAAGTTCTTTCACTAGTCTGTGAACCTCTTTGCTGATGGCATCTCTGTAGGCCTGTGGTTCCTCTTTTCCTGGGACAGCATGGTCCACTAAAGGAACACTCTTCCTTAATGATGAAGAGGTTTCCAAAAAAACTGCATCTATATGTCTATAAACTTTCTCCTTTAAACTCATTTCCAGCTCTCTAGCTTCCCTTTTCTAAAGTCCAAAGATCAGCTCAAGTGCCTCAAAACTGGCTATGAATCAAACCACCCAGATCAAGGATAGTTCACACCCCAGGGCTCTACATAGAGTCAGAAAGACCTGGGTTCAAATCCCCACTCAAACATTTATAGGATGTCTGATCCTGGACAAGTTATTCACAACTTCTATCTTTCAGAATTATTGTAAGAATTAAGGAAGGTAATATATAAACTGCTTTGCAAATCTTAAAGTGCTATATAAAATGCTTCATCAGGGAGATATTATCAATGCCAAAATAAAATCTCAATGTTCATCCTTTGTATGAGGAAACACATTCAATGTAAGAATATCCTTTAGCTTTCCCTCTGCTAATTATTTCCTATTTATCACCTTAAGCTATTATTCTCCTCTTCTACTTCTTTGATTTCCAAATTCTATGAGTCATCTATAGCCAATAATCACTCACTGCCTTATCACACACTCTGCTTGCTTTATATATATATTTGTTTGCATGTTGTTTCCCCATTATCTTGTAAGCTCCTTAAAAGCAAGGACTATCTTTTGACTCTTTTCATATCCCCAGTGTTTAGCAAAGTGCCTGGCACATAGTAGGTGCTTCACAAATGTTTATTGATTTATTGATTTACCTCATAATACCCCCATCTACCAACTCTCATTCACAGGCTGGGGTCCTCTGAGAGATAACTGCTCCGGGTTCTGTGGATCTGCACTTCTAAAACTATAGCTCATCAGACCCTACCAAGGTCCCTACCTTTAATAGTCATCCAGAAGACATAATCAGCCCAAAGTAAATTCATTCTTTTAAACAGAATAGTAAGAGTAGTAGCTATAAAACATTCCCCCTTCCCCCCCATAAACCTGAGGCACATTCTACCACAAATGCATATAGTATCTCAGTGCAAAAGGTGTGCACTAGTAGAGAGGTAAACAGGCAGGAAAGACAGGCAGCCAAGGCAACTCACACCTCCGGCTGGCACTAAAGGTCCCTGGTATCTTTTCTCCTCTAATGGTCTTCTGCTGGGAAGGTCACTCTGCTGGGCTCCCAAGGCCAGCTCCTCTCCACAGCTCAATCTGACTCTCCAGCTAGATTCTGGGGGCCTGCTTTCTGCTGAATGCAGCATCTCCTCCTAGGTAAATTGCACTATTATAAGATGTTATTGCCTATGAATGAGGAAAGGAGAAAGAAATCTCCTTCTTTCCACCCCACATTCTAAAAGAGGTACAAGAGAAGAGTAGAAGAACGCTTCCTTTTTGAGAGTTGTGATTTTCTTCAATAGTTAGCTCTCTCTCTCTACTCCCAGAGCAGACTCTCTCAAATCTTGCTCCTGCTCATGTTTTTAAGGCCATCAGAGGAATGGCTAATCCTTTAGCCAATAAACAGCAACCCTATAATTCCATCAAGTTGATTGTGGAATTTCTTCATTCTTTCTAAAGGAACACTACTTTACACTGGCCCATCAAGTCAGAAAAGTTTCACAAGATTCAAATGGGCCAATTCTACTTTTATAGTCTTTATAGGCTGTGAATATACTCAGGGTGTGAACCCCTCCACGTTACACCTCACCGTATCTGTTACCTGCCCAGTACATCGTGCAACTTCATTAAATGGATGGAAGACTCAATTGATCACCCTTCCCTCCCAGGAGCTAAGCTCAACTAGATTCCTCCTTGGGCACACTTTCTGTGGTTTATTCACAACAAGCTCTACTCCGTTTCAGGAATGCATTCCTTCCTCATCTTAGCTTCTCAGAAACTTTGTCATGGTTCAAGGATTAACTCAGATGCCACGTCCTCTAATGAAGTCTTCTGGATCACTTCCCAAGTTATTAGTGATCTTCCCCTTCTGAAATTACCTTGAGTTTTTTTTTTAATCTGTGTACATGTTTTATTTCCTCAATAGAGGAATCCTAGAGAGATGATACTATTATATTTTTGTAGTGCTGTGCACATAGTAGATGCTTAACAAATGTTTATTGAATTGGTTTTGGCAGATGCGAGCACAACACTGTCATGTAAGAATCATCAGCTCTAAAAAGACATTAACTAGTCCAAACCCTTGCCTTGAAGCAGAGGCTTAGGTGAATTCAAAACCAAATCAAAACAAAACAAAACAAAATCCAGAAAACCTTACTTGGTAAGCTAGCTGCTGTTTCTCATCCTGAAAGCTTCTGACAAACTCAAACAGCTTCTCCCACTCCTGAAAAGAGATACTGCCAAAACCAGGGTTCTCCACCAGAAGCCAGATCTGGTAAGGTAGGATAAGGATAGACTCCATGATGCAGCTGAAGACAGGGAAGAAGGTGAACCAATACAAGAAGGAGCCAAGGGTCTCTGTTACACACTGGAGAGTGGCAGCCATGTTGCAGAAGATGCTGTAGGCTACAGGGACCGTGAAAGCCAGGTAAGCAAGTCCCAGGCGGTAGAGCCGAAGAGTGAGAGTCTCAGCCCCCAAAGGGGCTTTGTAGCGGCGGTGTCTCTGTGCTGTGATGCTGGCAGCCAGGCTGATGGGTAGAATGGCTATGGGGCGGCCATAGAAAAGAGGAGAGATAAAAAATGCTGCTCCTAAAGTACTCTTAAAGTCTGAAGTCTGGTTACCCACAGTGGCCACTAACAATACCCCTAAACCAACAGCTAATGGAAGACCCACCATATAGAAGCTGGTCATGAAGGAGAGACTAATCAGGGCCACAAAGCCAAAATAGATGCCCACCAGGATCTGGGCAACAAAGCGCAATGGACTTAGACTGGGTATGAGTTCTTCATGGTTCTTTCTTTGCCTTCGGGCTTGGTTGGCTTGTGCCACAAAGCTGGGGAGCTTCCAGAACTCCAAGAGCCAACCCAACCCACCTCCTCCCAAAGTAAGCATCCACAACAAGGCATGGCTATCACGCCCCAGGTATAGATGATGGAGCCCAACAGGGCCACCTATTGCCCAAAGAGCATAGGTTACCAGTAGCCCCTTGGCCATTTGCTTAGGGAAGGGATCTCAGAAGCTTCACGGGTCCATTTGCAACTCATGTAATTCAGAGTTCGGTAATGCTTGAGCCCTTGAAAGAAACATGATACCATCTGAGTCGAGAGGAATCATCAACCTCTGAAGGAGAGAGTAGTAATAGTAGAGTTAGATGGCTATCTCCAGGTTCTTTGTTGTACCCACATCACTTTTCTCTCAACATTAGTCCCACCAAAGGCTAAGCCTGGAATTTCTTAAACCTTCCTAAATGCCATGATCTCCTTCCTTCCATCCTACTGTCCTTTAAACTTACCTTGTTTTACCAGTCCTTGTCTTTACCACCACCACCTGTCAAACCCAGGGGCAGGGGTATTTTAAAATTCATTCAATTCAGTAATGGAAGACTCAATTCAGTAATGGAAGACATAGAGAGGCACAAGTTTAAATTGCAGGCTCCCAAGCTTAATTTTGCTAAATCATCCATCTAGGTATTATTAGGTATGCTTAGATTACCTAAACCACCAACTACATCCACCATGTGGAAAATCTTTCAATGGTTTCCCCAAAACTATAAACACCTTTAAAAACACTCATAGCCTGAGTCTATGGCTTCTCCCATCATATATGATCTTCCTCCCCCCAGAGCTTCCGACATTTCTCCACATTCTGGGCCCAGTCTAGCAGCATTAGATTGAGTCACAGGGCTAGACAACCTTTTTTATGCTTTGGCAGCTTTCACTTCAAGTCCCATCAGACAGGGGTAGGGAGAAAAGGTTCTTTCTAGGAGTTGGGGCCTCACTGAAGGACATAGAAACTTTTCCACTGAAGAAGCCTTGAAAAACAGTGGTACTATGACTACATTTCTACCTCAAACCAATTCCCAAGATCCATTCTGCCCACCTTCAGGCTCATTCTCCTGAAGAAGCCTTGAAAAATAGTGGTACTATGACCACATTTCTACCTCAAACCAATTCCCAAGATCCATTCTGCCCACCTTCAGGCTTATTCTCCCTCCCCTACCTCCATTCCAGGCTTCCCTCTCTCTCAGGCCCAATTATGACCTACCTGACACAGGCTGAGAAAGTCTCTGGGATAACAGACCTAGGGGAGAAGTATCACTGCTCTTCCTGCCCCACTCCACTAAATGTATAAAAAGTATAGTCCATTGAGAAAAGATTCAACAATCTAGGTTGAGGTTCTTTTCAGATTACCTTCAGCTCCCTTAGGTCACAGAAGCAGCAGCCTATTCACTCTCCAGCTCGTCAAATTCTCTCCTCTGGTTAGACTTTGAACATCTCAGCCTGTTGATACGATGAGCAAAGGTCATCTAGGCCTAGCTTTCCCTGACTCTTCCCCCAACCTAATACACTCCTCCTCCTCCTTCTTCCCTCTTCTTTGAGAGCTATCTACTTTCCATAAGCTTTCCTCCTTCCCTTCTCTTCACTCTCTTCTTTTTTTTTTTTCAGGGTGTGTACTAACCAATTGATGTAGTAAACATTCAATGCTTTCTCTGACCATCCACCTACCTGCCTCAAGTCTGGACTACCCTCTCCTCCTTTCCTCACTTCCTCTGCTCCAGTTTCCTGTCACTACATCAGCCAGTTAGTTTGATCTAACACAGTGGTCTCCATAGTGCTGTAAATACACCTAATCAGGGTATGTAAGATAAACCATGGGGGTGTAGGAAGAAAATATTAGTATTTATTAATAACAAATTAGTATTTATTAATAATTAACAAATTAGTATTTATTAATAATTAATATACAAATTAGTACCAGTGTCCTTAGCATAATGCCTGGCACATAGTAGGTACTTAATAAATATTTGATTGACTGATTGATTGTTCTCACTAAGCCTGAATGTCAGATGGTCATGTGCCACATATGGCAAATAAATTATCCCAAGGGAAAAGGAGTTCCACATGGTGGAACAGTTGACAGCGACACACTCATTCATTTGATTTCATTGTATTTCATTTGTACAGCATTGCAATTTAAGTGTACCCAGTGAAGTGGATTTATTAATTATATTAGCTAGTTTTAACTAAGCTATCTCTCATAAAATGGATAAGGGGCTTAAAAAGATTCACACGAAGAAAGATAATACTAATTATTATAATACTAATATTGCAAAGCACAAATAAAGGCAAGAAATTGGCAGAGCTGGCACTTTTAGAGAGCTCTGTGCTAGATTCATGGTAAAAACAATGATAATTTTAATCAGATCTGACAAGAAGTCAGCTTCCAAAATTTTGTAATTATCACAAGATATTATTTGAAATATAAATTTATATCCTGTTTTGTTAATGATGAACCTAAGTCAGGAGTTCTTAATCTTTTTTGTATCATGGACTCCTTTGGTAGCCTTTTAAAGCCTATGAACTCCTTTTCAGAATCATGTTTTTAAATGAATGAAAAAAATCATAGCAAAAATCATAACAAAAATCATTACAAATCATAACAAAGAAAACCAGTTACATTGAAATACAGTTATCAAAATTACAAAACAACAAAACAGCTTCACAGACCCCAGGTAAAGCATCCCTGCCCTAAATGCATATTGTACATTGAGCTATTATTTAATGTTAGTATGAAGCCATAACAGTTAGCAAGACATTTAAAAACTAAGCATTTGTTGCCAAAAATGATGAGTCACCTATAAAAACTCTCATAACTGCAAACTTTAAAATTTAGAAACGTGATTTTCTAACCTGTATCAAAATCTTCTAGAGGAAGAGTTTTCATGAATTTTAAACCCATTTATTAAAGATATAAAAATGCAACACTTTTCAATTAGCTTTCAAGGACTGATTGAAATTAGGGAAGATTGAAATTTGGCTAGTAAATTTCCAAAAACCTTTGCATAATTGGTGGTTGGAATTGCAATATAAATATCATGACTTAATAAGCACAGACAATGATATCCTTCTTTCATTTGGTTACACATATTTTGTAAGATCTTCTTTTTTTAAGCTATGACAGTCATTAAAATCAAGTATTGAAATAAACTGAACTCAGAATCAGATCTTTGAATTGTGTATTATACCGTACCAAACTAAGGCTTTAAAAATAATGGGGTATGTGAAATTACATTGGTCTCACTAAAAATATTGTTTTAATAAAATATAGTGAGAACAAAGGGATATCATACACTAAATAAATGAAATAAAAATTTTACTTCATCCTTTTAAATTTCTATTTTGTGTGTTAATGTGCATAATATGTTAGTGTATGTATATGATTTCCTCAGTTTCTGCTCTCTTTTAAATGGGGATAATAATAGCACCTACATCACAAGGTTGTTGAAAGGATCAAATGAGATAACAAATCTTTGCAAATAGTAAAATGCAAAATAAATTTTAGTAAACATTACTAATAATAATGCACAATGAGAAATACATACTGGGTACACACATTTTTTAACTGATAAGATTTTGAGATAAAAAAATGTTTGGAGACCACTGATTTGAGGACCTGAATATCCCTTAACTAATCTCGCCATTTGCTGAAAGATGCCAGCACTGAAGAACTGAAGCTGCCTCATGGCACAGGCTGCATGCAGAAGTGTCAGGTAGGTCATCTAGTTTCACCTGCACTAGGTCCCAGGGGTGCCTAGCTATTCAGGGTCATCACCCCAGCCAGACTAGACAGGAATGTGACTCAAGGGAGCAACCAATCAAGAAGGAAGTGAGTCTGCCACGTTTAAAAAAAAAAGTGGGGACATATACATACATATACATAAGCATACAACCTCAGAAGACATCCTCACCTCCTCACTGCCTCATCCCTTACCCCCAAGACAGTTGCCAAGTCTTGTATCTCTGTCTATCATAACTCTCAAATATGTCCTCTTCTCACTCACAAGGCCACAGTCCTAGTTCAGATTCTCATTACCTCTTGCCTTAACAATTGCAAAAGTCTCTTCAATCCATCCCCTTCCTAGCTGCATGTGTGATATTTTTAAAGCACTGACCTGACCTTGTCCCTTCCCTGCTCTAAAAGCTTCAATGGTTTCTTGCCTTTGGTATCAAAAATAAACTCCTTTTTTTGGCATTTAAAGCCCTTATCAATCTGGTTCCAGTCAACCTTTCCAAGCTTATTACCCCATGATGGCCCAACTAAGTTGGTTTACAAGCTTGTCCTCACATTCAACATTCCAGCTGTCTTGCCTTTTCAAGGCTGTTCTCTCTTCCAATCTGCTGGAATGTCCTCCTCAGTTCTACCTCTTAGAATCCCTAGCCTCTTTTAAAATTCAGTTCATATGCCACCTCCTCCATGAGGCATTTCCTGATCAGTAAACAAGCATTTATTGAGCACCTACACTGTGCTGGACACTGAGGATATAAAGTAAAATATGAAACTTCCTCTGCCCTCCAGGAGCTTACATTCGATAAGGGGAGAATATATATTTATATGAACATGAACATGAATACACACATATTATCTGTGGTTGGGCACCCATGTCCCAGAAAAGTTATTGTTTTGGACTCACAGATTCAATCCTGATGGATTCTGACCCCCAAGATCAGACTTTTCTCAAACTTTCTCATTGCTGTTATGCCTCCCCCCACAATCATCTTTAAAACACAGTTTATGTCAGGGTCTCCCCAAAAGGGACTAAAAAGGCATTCTATTAAATGTATTCAATGCACAAAGTAGATATCAAGTATAGGACAGTTATTTATTTGTTCCACCACAAAAAAAAACTGCTTAAAACATAAAAGATTCGTAAGTGAGCATTAGCAAATGTTTAAAGCATAAAACAATAACTAATCACATTAAGCACATTCCCTTGTGAGGTAAAAAGAATTTCAGGACAGTGGATTATGCCTTTCAACTCACAGGTGCCTGCTTGAGTGACTCACAAGGTCCAGCTAGCCAGAGCATGGCTTAAGCTTTCTTAGTCCTTTCAGCTGCAGCATCTTCCTGTTGGTGGCCATTTCCTCTTAGAAGTGATGTAGTCCCAGGAAGCACAACCCAATGGGCATCCAGCACTGACTGAGGAAGCCAGGAACCCTAAAGCTTATTAGGTAGCCACCAAGACTGGAAACCCATTTCTCAGAATCAACATTTTGTGACCTGGGCCTGGGCAAAGACCCCAATAGGTCCAATATCAGGCTCATCTAGGCAAGCACATATTATCCTGGCCATGTTCTACTGTTTTAGGTACCATTACTGATGGGGGTAGGGTAGGGAAAGAAATCTCTCTTCTCCCCAGAAGTCCAAGCAACCTGCCCCAGTCTTCAGCAACATGCGTAATAAAGAGAATAGCTTTTCTCTCTTTATATAACCTACCGAGTAGGCGGCTCTTTCTGAATCATTTGACAACCACTTTCAATGCAACACTCCCCCACTACCCGCCCTCCCTTCCCCCTCTAGTTACAGGGACCATCGGACCAACCAGAAAGCTGATCCCCTTTCCCTCTATCGAGAGGCTAAAGCACATGCTCCATGGAACGTGCTCCATGTAAGTACAGCATATACAAAAATAAAGTAAACACAAGGTAATTTTTAGGGAATGGAAAGGAAAGGATATGGAGGGGGGAGAGAATCATAAAAGGCTTCATGTGGTAGATGGCATTTGAGCTGTTTTGAAGCAAAGGGATGAGATGAGGAGGAAATGCATTTCAGAATGAATAAGTAAAAAGGCACTACACCCCCAGATACTAATGTCTTCCTGAAATTACTTTGTATATTTACCTTATCTGTCTTTTGTATTTGCTTATATGTGCACATGTGGTACACCCCATTCCTCCTTATTAGATGTTTAACAAATGCTGGTTGATTGATTGGTCCAGTCTACAAATGCCCTTCAGCCGCCTGTCTCTAGCCCCAACCACCAGGGCAAAGCTGATGCCTCTAACCTTTTCACATGCCTCCCCGCTTCGCGGTGCTCTTTATTACTTCCTTTTCCCTTTAAGGATGCTTTTGCTGTTCATTTTAGCCTGATTTCACCTTGATAAAAATGTTGGAAGGTAAGGAGTCGAGGGAAGAGCCGACCCTGACTCTCCCCACCGCTTCAGTACTGTGGGCCACGAGTAGAACTGACCCACGCAACCTCGAGGTGCCTGCTGAGGCTCCCCTGCTCTGCCGGAGGAATACAGACAAGGGGAGGATTGGACCTACTTTCTTCCTCCGACCTTGCGTTCAAGGATGGCTGAAAGAAAAAAAAAACCTGATACTCCTTGTATTTTCTAGTTCCACCTATTATTTTCCCCCTCCCATAGCAGCCACCCTACTCTCCCAAATCTACTCAATCTAACCTTTTCTCCCATCTTGGAAAGGGTCCGAACGTCCCCGGAGCTAGGGGTGGGGGTAGGGGTGGGAGTGGGAGTGAGGAAGGGCTAGTTAGAGCTGGGAGGAAACACCAGAAGTAGCGGGAGGAGGTAGGGAGCCCGCGGTGTCGGGAGGGTACGAGGCTAGGATGCTGAATAATGAATGAGTCCTAATTGGGCGGCCGAGGCGGCGCAGCGCTGCTCTAAGCTCTGCAAACAACCCGGGCGGCGGCGTAAGTTGGGCAAACAAATCCTTTCCTCACACTCTGGAACCACAGCCTTGGCACGCACCAGCTGGCGGAGGGGGTACTGAAGAAGGTGAAAGGCGGGGCAGGACTGAAACAGTAGATTGGGGAAGGAGGTTTCACTTAGGATACCTGAGGTCTCTGCCTCGGGCATAGATTGCTCGGTGAGATCCAATGAGGTAGAGACAGGCAGTACCTGGGCTTGGGGGGGGTCTCTTAGATCCTGCACTTCATGGCTGTAATGCGGATATTCATATCCTCAGTGGGACCAGGGAAGGGGGGAAATGGGCACGAGTTAGAGGGTAAGATTCTCTTTCACCCTTACTCCTAAGAGGTCTCTCCTTTCGGAATCTTTCAGTTCTGTAAAGAACCTCTATAGAGGGAAACTGAGCCTGGAGAGCGGAGAGGCAAAGCGGACTGGGCAGCTGTGTCGATCTTTGGAAAAGAGAAAAGGAACAGTCTTAAAGGAAAATCAGGAAAAGGAGAGGGGTGAGCAGAGACTGAGACGAGAGAGAAAGAGAAATAAGTGAAAGATGGAGGATAGAAAGTGGAGGCTAGAAAAGATAGAGCTCTAGGAGGAGAGAAAAAGAGAAGGGAGGAAATGGAATGAAAATTAGGTGGGAGGAGAAGGAAGTAGTTAGAAGAAAAACGATGAAAGATGAGGAAACAAGTGAGGAGATGGGAGATAGACTGAATGAGAAGAAATTAAAATCGAGTAAGAGTCTGAGAGACAGAAGGTGATCAGAATGAGAAAAGAGGGATGGAGGGGCAGAAGGGTGGAAGTGATGCTGTGAAAAGATAATGTCTCTCT
>NW_020954719.1:6812572-6836351 GCF_900497805.2 Vombatus ursinus | reverse complement strand
AGTTCTTTCTTTCTCCACCCGAACTCACTTTGTCACAATTATGACCCATCACTAAGCCCAGATTGTTTTTCCCAAATTGTTCTATAAACAGGCACCTGAGGGAGGAGGGAGGTGGATGACAGAAGAGGTAGAGAAGAGACTAGGAGCTACCTAGGTTAACAAGAGATATGGGATTTGAAGAAGGGGCCTAGGCTCGGGCTTTGGAGTCTTATCAGGGAGTGGAAGGAGGAGGAAGAAAAGGAAGGGAGATTTCCCGAGTAGCCTTGCAGAGTGTATGCCCTAGAATGCTGCCTTCTTCCATCACTGACTCTGTCTTTAAACTTCCTGGTTCATCTCTACCTTCCTAGCCTCGATTTCCACGGTATATTGAAGTGCACTAAAAATAGCAGTAGTGATAGCTAGCACCTATGTGCAGGCACTCTACAAATATTATCTCACTTAATCCTCACAACAACCCTGTGAGGTAGGTGCTATTATTATCCCCATTTTACAGTGGAGGAAACTGAGGCAAATAGCAGTTCAGTGACTTGCCCAGGTCACACGGATTTGAACTCAGGTTTTTCTCATTCCAGGTCCAGCCTGGCTCTATCTACTGCACTACCTAGTAGTCAGGGAAAGGGAAAGACAGTGCCTTTAAAAGTCCAGTTATCAGGAGGGGAATGACAGTTTGGAACTTGGTCTGGAAGCAGACATTTGTGGAAAGGTTAAGATTCCATTAACTCTTCTCACAAACATACATAACTCTTCTCTCTTAATTTTAGCCCCTTATTTTGGGTTTCTACCTTTGTATGAATAGTCTCTCCTATGCTCCTATTTCAATTAATTAATCGACAAGCGTTTATGAAGCATCTACTATGTGCTGGGCACTTGTATCTGCTTCTCCCAACCTTCTCAAGCCCCCACATCCACCCAGTCTCTGTATTTTCTCATCAAAAACGGGCCTAGGGCCTGCAGAGCTGAAACAACTTAGGCAGAATTCTTTGCTCCTCCATTTAGTCCTTACTGCAAAGGGAAATGGACCCTAAAAGTTAGGGGGCTTGGGATGAAATTTGATTTCATCCATAGATACCCTGAAGTAGCTCAACTTGAGGGCCAGAGTTAGAATCCTTACTCCCCTTCTCCTCAGTTCCAAGCCTCTGCAGAGAGCTGAGAAACTTTCCTTAACTGGTTTCGGAGGTGCAGGGAGACTCAGGATCTGAAGCCCTCTCCTAACCTCATTTTGTCTCTCCCGACTCACCACTAGCTTCCCTTCTGTCCTGAGACTACCTCGCTACCTTCCACTGCTGTCTTTCTCGGACCTTTCCTTTAAGCCAGCTGCTTCCTCTAAGAAAGCTGTTCTAGCCCCTTTGCCCCAGCGGTTCCTTTCACACCCTCCCGTCTCCAGCATCCACTCACTAGTCCTCCGTCTTCCCGCCTCACTTTCTCCCTCTCAAATTCACTCCGACCCCCACCTTCCACCCCAGAGCCCCAAGTCAGCCTGTCTGCTCAGTGACAGCCGAAATCGTTGCCGTTCCCCCACCCCCTTCCACCCCCGGGAGCGGCTAGAGTCGTGGCCGCTGCTTGGCTGGCTTCGACACCGGACTCCCAAGGGCGGCTCTAGGGGCAGCGAAGGGTGGAGGCTGTTGAAGCGAGACGAGAGCCGGAGCTCGGGAGTTGGCAGAACGAAGGAGAGATGGCTTGGAGGATGGGGGAGGGAGGAAGCAACCCCTCCATATGTTGCTCTTCCAGAATCTTGCTCTCTGTGGCTCTGTTTTTTTCTCCGGGTCTCGGAGTCTCTGCCTTTCTGTCTTTCTCTTCACTCTGTCTCTCTTCAGGGTTTCTCTGATTTCCTCCGCCAATTCCAGATTCTTTCCCCCGCCCCCTTTAATCCTCCCTCCACCCCCGGGCCCTGGTGATTTACACTCTGGCTTGGCTCTACGGCCTCTTCCCAATCAGGAATATCGACCCCGGGAGGGGCCCTCGGGTCTCATCGATCCCTCTAAGGCTCGGGATTTAAAAATGTCAAATTTGCCTTTTCCAAGCTGGGGGCAGGGGGCCCCGAGAGGAGAAGGAGGGAAGACATCTGAGCATCGACCGACAATCTATGCCGAGTGAAATCGGCCACAGCATTGGCCACGGCCTTGAAACCCTCTTCGCTGGGGTCCCCGGGGTTGGAGATCCAGTTTATTATTAGAGACAGAGATGTAAGACAAGGAAAAGAGGCTCTGTGTCTCCGGCTTTCCACTTTCCCTCTTCTTCGCACCCTCCTGCCCAGCTACAACGGATCTCACTTCTGGTTCGAGCGGTTTTCAAGAAGGGATACCTCAGAGATAAAAATCATAATGGGGGGCAACAGAAATACAAATACATAGACACATAGAGAGAGATGCAAACACAGGTGGCTATATGTTGAAATACGCAGATGAAAATACAGAGATAATAAAGGAAGACAGGAAATTTGGAAAGACACAATAGAGACCCAGGGTCATTTTTTTTTTCAAGGCTTAAGAGTCCCTGGGGAAAAGAGGCCAAGCACTGAAAATTCTTACTCTGAGAAGGCAGTGTATGTAAGATCACCAGCCTTGATGCAATCACTCTATAAGAGTGTTTTTCCCAATGTGCGATCGAGAGAGAACTGTTTGAAGTACAATCAGCATGAAACAGAGCTGAAAGGGACCTTGGAAATTAGGTAGTCCACCCACCTCATCTTACAGATGAGGAAACTGAGGTCCAGGGAGGTGAAGGGTTTTCCCCAAGGTCATAAAGGTAGGAAGTGGCACAGCTGAGAGTAGAACCCAGGTCCTTGACTCCAGAGTCAAGGATCATATGGCTGTACCATGCTGCCTACCTCCGAAAGGAGGGGAAAAAAGCAGCAATGAAACCCTGACTCTGCTCAGCTCCTCAGCTCCAAACTTCTTCCTAGGAACAACCTACTTAAAGGCCAAGTTAACACTAGAGGAGAGTCTAGCCTGGCATAAGGCATTAGGCCCTTCCCACCTAACCATACCCTCATGAGTGGGCCAGTGACAGGATCTAGCCTGGCTCAGAAGCAGACTGGGATCACTGTGCAGAGATGGAATTTCTATCCAATCCAGGTACTCCTACTTATCCCAGGTTGGACTCTTGCACCACTTCTCCTTCCAAGGTGACCCCCTTCCTTCCACTCCCCGCATTAAGCTGTTGTGAACCAAAGCCCTCTCTAAGACCTTGGTCTGTTTCTGCATTTGTCAAAGGAAGGAGCTGGCCTAGATAGTCCAATTCTAAGATGCCATGAACCCATCAGTTCTTGACTCTTGTTGTCATTAGGGACCGGAACTAAGTCCCAACGCTATAACAAAGCCCTCTTCGCTGGCTCACTCCCCAACGGGGAAGCGCCACTTTAGTTCTCCAGCTCTGGGAGAATGGCCACTTTGGGTCCTAAATCTCTGGTTGGGTCCACAAGGGTCCCTCTTCTGTCTCGGAGAAACTTGGAGAAGAGGAGCTTTTTGGGGCGGAGGAAAGGAGGGAGCAGAGATTCAAGTTTACCTGATGGGCAGTTACTGGGATTGGAGCTATGGTCTAGCCCAGCACTCAGACGGTTAACAAGACCCTCCTCCTTCATCCCCCCCCCCAGCTGTCACCACTTGCGCTGCCATTTCCTCCAGAGCCAGAGACAGGGATCTGACAGCTGAGCCGTGAGGCCATCACACTGAAGGGCTGCGGCTCACATTGAAAGACGCACCGACACACTTGGGGACACACATTTACAACGCCCCAATAACACATACACACCCAGGCGATATCCCTGACACTTTTACATTGAAGCACCTCGACCCTTACACACGAGTTTTACACACACATACATCACACTTACACATGGGCGTATCTCCCAGGATGAAGCAGAGAATCATTGCCCCATACAACAGCTGGAATCAGAGCTCCCTGTCCTACCCCTTCCCTACTCGGTTTGGGAGCTTTATCCTGCAGAAGCCCCTTGGATTGCCTTTAATGCCCAAACCTTCTCTGACCATGATCTCTAAAAAGAGATGGGTCTTGAAGCGGGGCCTAGACTGGAAAAGAGAAATGGACGGAGGGCTCTCCAAAATAAGGCTGGGCAGCCGAGGTGAAAGAAATTAAGGTCCGGAGCGGGGTCTAGTAGGAGAAACGGGGGACAAATCCCGGGAGATGGGGCTAAAAAGGCCTTCCCAGCAATGTAGGAATTAGTCTCCCACACCACCACCCCTTTACACACACACAACTCCTACCACCGGCCTCACTCTAGGCACGTACGCCTCCGCGCCGGCCCCCCCACCCCCAGCTGTCAGTCGAGGTAATGAATGCGCGCTCAGGGCCCGCAGCACCCCCTCCCCATCCCCGCCTCGTTCATCACTGCCAGGATCGCCTACCTCCCTCCGCCCGGTGATCAGGGACAGGACCAGAGAGCCCCCTCCCCAGGCCACCGCGGGTAATTGTCAGATTGAGATGTCGATTTGTCAGGTCGGGGAGGGGCAGAGGGGGAAAAAAACCGCAATGAAACCCTGACTCTGCTCAGCTCCTCCAGGCTGCACTCCACTCCTTTCCAGCTCTGCATCTATAACCCTACTCTGCCCAAACTATGCTTCTATGCTTGGCAATTCTTGCCTTGCCTCGATTCAATTCGGTTTCACTTTATAGAACTGGGGGTGGAGTGGGGGAGTAACCCTAGGGTCGAAGTCCTATCTTCTCGCCGTAGAAGGCGTCTGGGATCGCAGTCCCGCCTGCTTCCCGCAGGAGGCGCCCGGAGGCAGCGGTCCTCCTCCCTTCACACACCCCTACCCCACCCCCTCACTCCAACTCCTGGGGCCCAAGGCCAAAGTATTCTTCCCTCCTCCCCTCTCTCCAGCCTTCAGCAGGTCCCCGGACGGCCCCGAGTGAGTGACGGGCTGGGCGGTGATTATGCGGAGGAGGGAGCGGGGGTGCGGGGGGGCCCGCGGGCGGCAGCGCTGACCCTTCACATTTCCTATCCTCCGGGACCCTCATCCATCCGAAGCTGCTCTTTGTCTGGCCGCCTAATTGCCGGCGGACAGGATGGATGGCTGGACCGACAGCCCTGGAATCCCTAATAAAGGCCGAGGCCGCCAGAGAGGGAGAGGAGGAGAAAGAGGGGAGAGATGGAAGGAGGAGGAACCCGGCGGGCCCTGGCTCTGGGGCTCTGAGTCGCCCAACTGACAAGGATGGATGGAGGATGGGGGGAGCCCGGCTAGTGAAGAGAGCCTGGGGAGTCAAGAGTCTGTGTCGGGACCAGGACCAGAGAAGGGCTGGGGTTATTATAGATGAGCAGGAAACATGCCAGATCCCGGCAGCATTCCCGACCAAGTAGAAATTAAAAGGGGGAAAGGAAATGGGTCTGTATCTCGTCCTTTCAGCCAATGCTTAGAGCCCAACGCCGAAGCACAGGTCCCCAAGAGTGGTTGCTGGAGACCTCGTGCAGAGAGAGGCACCGGGCAGGAGGAGATCTATAGCGCCTGAAGGCATAGCTCCAGCCTCAATTGCTGCTCCTTTCTGGGCAATTGAGCCCTTCTCTGGTCTCACTCTAGTTTGCTCCCACTCACCCCACCTCCATCTATGCACTCCCATTTCCCTTTAATATATCCCACTCCATTTTCCAGGGTGAGAGATCACCAACAACATGGCAACTTTAAGTCAATAGATCTCCCGTTACATGTCCTCTCTCATTCCAGGGCTGATATATTCATATATGCCCTATCTTTTTAGCATTGCCCCCTTCCTCTCACCTGTCATTCTGGGACCTGTTAACCAGTGGGCCTGGCAGCTGTCTGTGACTTGCACATTTCATTAACAGGAGCTAGTAGCCTAAGGAGAGGGGAGGCAAAGGGTGTTGCGGGATTTTGAGGAAGGGAAGAGTCAAAAAGTGGAGAGCAGAGATGTGATCTACGAATAGACAAGGGTTAGGGGTCCTCTCCTGCCTTGGGAAGGGTATTTACTTGATAAGAAGTCAGTAGTCTTCCATCCCAGATGGTTTTCTGGATTAGCTCTAATTGCTCCCTAGAGGAAATGGGAAACCTCTAGTTTTCCACTTCAACCTGCTACAAGTTCCTCAGTCTTGATAGTGCTTGGAGTTTAGAGAGGATCAAACCCAGGTGGCTACTGAGGAAAGGGATATTGAACAATAGGTTACCCAGCTCAGGAAACAATAGCATCCTGAAGATGCAGGCCAGGTCCTTCTAGAAGTGACAGTCTGTGGGAAGGCTTTTCCAGGGTTGATGAGAATACAACTGTTAAATGGAACCATGCCAGCTAGGAATGTTGGGACTTCAAGCTGTAAATGTTTGTTTCTTACATCGGAATCTTTAAAATACACTATTTTGGCACCCCCTAATACATCACAACTCTGGTTGCTCCCAGGTTTGCTAGGACCTTAGGCCAACCCTGGGTGTGGGCCATACACCCCTGAATCTTCAAGATAGAAATCTCCCCTCTTTTTCTTTTTCTTCCCTTTTAGCTTTCTCTACCCCGCACCTTTTGGTTCCTTTCCTTTTAATTCATTTGGTTTTATTTGCTGTTCTTCATAGTCTTTTCCCTCTACTATTTTCTGTTCAGCTTTTCTCTTTAAGTCTTTATTCCTCTAGAGCTAAGACAACATCCTCCCACTCTCTTCTTCACACCTCCAACTTTTACATATAAACTAAACTTATTCTTTCCATTCTTACTTTCTCCCATCTTCTCCTAATCCTTCCAACTCTGATCCCTTTTCTCTTTAGATTCAATCCCTTCTTACATCTTATTGATTTTCCACTCCTTTCCTCTTTGTTTTTCCCCTTAAGTCCCCTCTGTTCTTCCTGTGGCTCTCTCCTGTTCCTATTCTTTCCTCATTCTCCCACTCATTTACTTACCTTCTCTATTTCCCCATTTTGAGGTGTCTTGGGTTTTTGCTTAAATTCTCTACCTGCTCTGAGTTTTGCAAGAATAAGTTAGAGTTTTATATTCCAAGAATAGGCCAAGGGACCGTGATTGACCCCCAAGGTATCTTATGGGCCCTTGCAATATGCCAGCACTGTTCTTTGTTTTCTTCCTCTCCTTCTATTAAGGGGTTAGTAGGGTATAGAAGGAACAGAGAATAATCGAGAAATGATGACCTTAAAGGCAGACATCATAAAATTTTAACATGAAAACTTCTTGAAAATGATAGGTTATACATATCTCATGCAAATCATATGCTAATAATATGTTAACCAAAAGCATGGTCTTACTGTGACACCTGGACGGAACCCTGGTGAAAATTTTTAGTGTCAACCCTTGGTTAAAGTAAGGGCTGGGATAATGTCATTTTAGGTTTAAGTTATAGAGTTAAGGTTATGGAGTTCAGTTTGGGAATTGATTTAGAGTTAGTCTAGGGATTGAGTTGAGAATTGGAATTACTGCAGTTATGGCTAAATTTAGAATGAGGAGTAAAGCTGGGCTTCAAACTGGTTTGGGTAAGTGCTGGGGTTCTACCTGGAACTGAAATGGGGAGCACTAGGAACCCATCTAGGACCTCCACCTTTGCTCCCTGACTCAGGCCTTCTCCTCATTCCTGTTCTGGTTCACCTCTTAAGCCCTTTTCCCAAATCTCACTTGATTCTTCTTGTTTACCATTTACAAATCGTCTCTTAGCCCTGCTAGGCTTCTTTTTGGCTGATCAGATCAGCTGAAACTAAGTTTTCTCTCTCCTGCTTTTGCACCCCTGCTCTTCATCCCCTTATGAACCCAGACTCTTAACCTTGATGTCCTAGGGTTTGCTGCTAGGCCCTGGTCCTCCTAACCCTGTCAAGTGACAGCTGCAGGAAAAGAAAGAAGCGCCTGGTGAGCTAGAGGCATCATTCCAGAGTGAGGGGGAAAGTGCAACAGAACATGAATAAATTCATGGAGCTGGCCCCCTAGCTATCTCCACAGTGCTCCATGCCCCTCCCCTGCTGCAGTCCTGCTGGGCTCCCACAGCTCTACAGCCAACAGCTTTGCTCCCCATCCCCAGAGAAGCAAGAAGGTGAGAGAATGTCTGCACTGAGAAGGAAAGATTGAGAAAGAGGAGCTGAAGGAGGTTTGTGAACAAGGGTTTGTGAAAGAAGGGCAAGGGTGTAGGAAGGGCTAAGAAGAAAGCTTTGAGGATAAAAAGGCTGAAGAGAGATTAGGCAGAGGTTCTATGGTGAGAGCAGAAGCTAAGAAAGATAAAAAAAGAGATGGAAAGAGGGAAAAAGAAAAATGCAAAGTGAAGGACAAAGACTGGGAACCAGTTTGGTCAGTGGGGGATGAACTCAGAAATTTGGGAGGAGCACAGGGTAAGATGGAAAAGGGGAAGTGAGGAAGGTGGGGAAAAGAGAGACAGAGCTAGAGAGGGAAAGAGAAAGACAGAGAGAGGGGGGGAGAAGGGAGAAAGGGAGAGAGAGAGAGAGAATAGGACAGAGGAAGCTGGGGTAGGGAAAACATTGTATGCATGGACTCTCTCTGTCTCTCTCTCTCTCTGTCTCTCTCTCTCTCTCTCTCTCTCTGTGTCTCTCTCTCCCCCCCCCCCCTTTCTCCTCTGATCCATCCATCATCCCAGCCTGGGGGATCTGCTTTGGAATTAGACATGCAAGGGGCTGTCGAGGCCCTCAGCCTCCCCCACCCCAAGACAAATGGTGACAAAGACCTTGGAATAAAATTTGTATTTATAGTATGAAGAGCCAGCCCCTCCTTTTCCTTCCACTACCAACAGTCTCCATCCACCACCTGACCCTCTCAAGCTATCAACCCCTCCCCTTAACTCTCCCTCCTCCTCTATCCTTCCCTCCTTGTCTTAAGCTAAGGGAAGGGAGAGAGAAAAAAAGGGATCTGGCCCAAGAGGGCCAGGACACACCCAGGAGCTCAGAAAGCAACAGATTGTCCCACAAACCTTACCCCCTCAGCTGACTCTTCAACCCAGGCCCAGTAATGCAGCAACATGTGACTCCCTATGATACAGGTCCTGCTTCAGTACTATATCTTCCAAAACTCAAATCCCTTGCCCTAACCTCTGACAGCAGTTTCCTGACCCCATCATCCTGGTTCCCCGAGCATCTCTCTTCCTTCTCTCTCATTCTCCTATTTGAATTTCCCAAGGCTGCTGACTCCATCCTCTGTCCTCTAAACACCCAGCCCTTATCATTCCTAGGGATTTGGGAAATGCAAGTATAGTATCCTTCCTCTAGAACTTTCATGCCGTATTCTGGGAGGGAACTCTAAAGTCCCCTGCCCTTGTGATTGTTCCTCAAAAAATCAGAGGCACAGACTATCACTGAAGGGCAAAGTCTATCATTAAATCTACAGACTGATTTACATTTTTTTGCATAGCAAGTTTCCATTTCTCCCCTCTCTACCAATTATAAATCATAGGGAGGGGCAGATAAAATCAGATAAGGGGTTATAATTTTCCTTTTTCCAGATTAAAAACAGGGCCAATTTTTCACTCTGTAGGAAGTAAATGTGCCAGTCACCTTCTGAGGGGTTGTGGGACAAGCCTTGGCTGAGGCCTTTGGAAGGCACTAAGACTAAAGACAGACCTTTTCTATCATGTTCTTCTCTCACGCTGCAATCCTGAGGAATTTCTCCTGGTGCACTGTGTCCCATTCAGTAGAATCAGACAGCCTACATATACACAAGACAAAAGGAGGACACCCTCCTCCTCAATACTTTCACACAGAAATAGACATTCATAGTAACACATGAATGAAGGTACACAGTGAAACAGTTATATTTCCAAATACCATCAAATAATTTACAGTCACAATGCCATCCTTTACAGACTCATACACACAGTCATGCATAAACACTGATGCATATTTACATACATACAATAACATATCCTGTACATACAATTACGTAAACACACAGTCACATAAACATATAGCATGACACAGACCTATAAGTCATACACAGAGAAAGACCTATTCAGTCTTACAGACATACACAGTCTCACACAGACTCTCACATGCAGTCACATTTGTTCTCTTCTCTTTGCAGAGAGTTGATATGTTACATTGGAGTCAGCACACGGACCTGGGTGTCTCTCTGTAGCTCGCCATTTACATTTCTCTAGATCTGTCAACCTGTCTCCGCTCTCTGTCTCCCACTCTATCTCTGTCTCTCCCTCTCAGCGTTTCTCTGGGTGCCTTTCTTTTTCTATCTCCCTATTTCTTTGTCTCTGTCTCTGCATCAGTATTTGTCCCCTTTATTTCCTGGTGGTTTCTTTTCTCTTTCTGCCTGCTTCATACTCATTTTCTGTCTGTTGCCTTTTTTCATTGCAATTCAACAAGTATATATCGAACACCCGCCCTGTGTTAGCTCAGAGTCAGGCGCTTTGGGGAGAAGGCCTTCTCTTCCCCCCCCCTTTTTTTTGCCCCTCCATTGTCTTTTTCTCCCTCTGCCCTCTCTCCACCAAGTCTCTCATGTATCTATCTGCCTCTGTTTCCTGGTGTCTCTGTCCATACATCTCGGTATCTCTGTCTTTTTCTTTCATACTGCTTCAAGCTTCTGTCCAGGTCCTCTTGGTTACATGTTTGTGGAGCCCCGGCCCTGTGTTTTAGAGGGCTGCGGAGTAATTGGGCCTCCCCTTAGAGCTGTTTCCTGGGGTAGAGGAGAGGAAAAGACCGAAGGGGAGGGCCAGTCCTCCGCCCCGCCCCCGCCCTCCCCATTCTCAGCTGCAGGGGTCGCTCCGCCTCCGGCCGCTTATAGCGGCTCCCGCCGCGCGGCTGCTCACACAGCCCGCTCAGCCACCCCAGGAGGGTGGGAGGGAGTGAGAAAGCCAGAAGGAGAAAGAGAGTGAGAGAGAGGAGAGCGGGACTGGGGCCGCTGCCAGGCTAGGGCCGGAGTGGGGTCAGCACCATCCCAAGGCCAGAGAGCTGAGCCCTATGAAGAGTTCGCATCAGGTTCGTGCCTCCCGAAGCGCAGAGCCTGGGGCGCCTGGCCTGTGGGGAGTAACCCCCGCCGGTCCAGGACCGAACCGTCAAGGGATTCGGGAACGCAGGAGTTCGGGATTCGTGAGAAACACACCGTTCGAGGAACCCGTGACCCAGGTATCCGAGATCCGTGAGTGTCGAGCAGTCAGGGCGAATTGAGGACGCAGGGTCCCCAGGTCCTTGGGCACCGAGCCGTCGGGGGCTGCCCCAGTATCAAACCCCTTGGCAGCTGCTTTAAGAGACACTTTCGGGGTTTGAACCATTGCCATTGGAACCTGCAGGGGCAAGAAGCCAGACAAAACCGTCGGGTGGGGGTAGTTCCGGCGCAGGCTCTGATACTGCCCCAGACCCTGTTGCTGTTGCTCGAGGAGAATCCAGGGTAGCTGCAGCCGCAACCATTGCGCCCAAGAGCGAGGAAGACCTCTTGGCCCTGGCCGCATCCCGCCTAAGCCGTCGCAAGCGGGTGGTGGGCGCGGCCGTCGGGGTGGCCATGGTGCTGCTGCTACTTGTGGCCATCCCGCTGCTCGTGCACAGCTCCCGCGGGCCCGCGCACTACGAGATGCTGGGCCGCTGCCGCATGGTTTGCGACCCTCACGGGCCCCGAGGCCCAGATCCCGACGGGTCACCCGCTTCTGCGCCTCCATTTCCCCCAGGAACCAAAGGAGAGACTGGCCGGAGGGGCAAAGCTGGGCTGCGAGGACCCCCTGGTCCACAGGGCCCGAGAGGTCCCCCAGGAGAGCCTGGCAGACAAGGGCCCCCTGGACCCCCAGGCCCAGGCCCCGGAGGCGCAGTGCCTGCTGCCTATTCTCCCCGGATAGCCTTCTATGCTGGGCTGCGTCGGCCTCATGAGGGCTACGAGGTGCTGCGCTTCGACGACGTGGTGACCAACGTAGGCAACGCGTATGAAGCGGCCAGCGGCAAGTTCACCTGTCCCATGCCGGGTGTATACTTCTTTGCCTACCACGTGCTCATGCGCGGCGGCGACGGCACCAGCATGTGGGCAGATCTGATGAAGAACGGGCAGGTGAGGGACCCGTCCTCAATCGACCACTCAGTATCTCCGACCTGCCCGCCCCACCCCCATTTCCACCACCCTAGCTTGAACTCCTCAGGAGGGACACCTCCAATCTCCCCACTTGAGACAGCTTCTCTCCTCCCCATCCCCTTGACTCCCCCTCCCCCTTCTCCTCCCTCCCACCACACACACTCCAGAGGCCTTGGACTGGGTCCCAGGCAGAACAGAGGTGTCTCCAGATAGTTGAGTCTCTCTGCCCGATCTGGTTCTTGTTTCTCCCGACTTTGGGCCGAGCCCTTTTCCCTCATCTAGACTCCTTCCACCACCCCTCCTCTTCTGCCGACCCTGGGACCCAACATCCCTCGGGCGGTCCCTGCAGTTTCCAGTACTTCGCTATCTTTGCTTATTCAAAACTACCTGGGTTCCCTTCTACCCGCATCTCCTCGGAGTCTCTTCAATTACAGCTCCAAGCTCCCAACCCTGTTATCCCCTAGAGTTCCCGCAGACGTCTGTTGGCAGGCGGGTGGGCGCTGGTTCGCGCCGGATTCGGCTCTGATTTTGAAGAAAAAAGGCTATTTGTTTTTCAAACGCAAACAACTTCACGCCCCCACCTTACCACACCCTCCCTGCCCCACCCCCCGCCCCCGCATCCCTTTTTGCCTAAATCCAGAGGCTAGAGGTCTGCTCCCTTTCTTAATTGCCACTTCCGAGCTTCCCAGGGGCAGCAGCCCAAGGTGGGATAGGAGTGCAGAGTCTAGGAGGTGAAAAGGAAACGATATTCGGAGGAAGAATAACAGGAATGGAGGAGAGAAATTTACTGGGCAGCGCCCCGACCTTAAGAACCCACTGATCCGGGTGGCTGAGGTTCTGACTCCCCAGTCATCCCTCTGTTTCCAACGGTACCGAATAGTCCCCAAACACACCTGCACCTGTTGGAACTCTCCCAGATCTGATCGAATCCTAGTATTACGTGGTTCACACAAAGGGGGTGAGTCCAAAAGGGCGGAGGAGGTGTGGGAAGGAAGTCCAAAGAGGAGCCCCGTGGTCAGTACCTGTGACTGCTGTCTTTGGTTTGGGGAAACGGGAGCTTAGGTTCTTTTTGCCTAGAACACCGTGGGGGTCAAAGGTTAAGGACTAGGAGGTGAGGCGCTAGGGAATGTAACTAAGGGAGTCCTGAGTAGGGTAGGAGGGTAGGAGAGCTCTGCGCTGCGGTTCTAAGAGCAAGTCGCTAAGCTCTCTACGCTAAGCTGGCTCTATAGCATACTGGACGGGAGAGGATTTCAGTGTGTTCGTGTTTAAACGCAGGGCCAATTAAAAAGAAATTGTGGATGTGAAGCAGTCGGGCAGTTGTGCCCGGAGGGGTGACCCCAGGCTATGCCAGATGGCTCCTGGGTTTGGGGTCCCCAAGTCTGCTTTGCTTGTTCCTGTGTCTTCTTGTCTCTGTCCACGTATACCACTGTCCCACGTCTTAATAGTTCTGTGGTTGTGCGTTTCCCTGTCTCAGTGTCTGTCCGTGGTCTGTCCTGGTGTCCGTGTGTCTTTTAGTCCATTCACACCTACTGGCGACTTTCTTTGGGTCTCCCTTTTTCCCTTGCCTTCCAGCCTCTTGACAACTGAGGAAAAGTGTGTGTGTGTGTGTGTGTGTGTGTGCCAGGACTGGGGCGGTGCCCATTCTGTATTCTGGGCGGATGGCTCCCAGGCTGCGGCCCTGGGGACGGTAAATAGTGATTAGAATAATGATGAATAATTAATGCGTTAATAACCAGCCCCTGCAGGACTGGAAAAGAAATGATGGGCGGGGGTGTAGGAAGGAGGAGGAGTGGTTAACAATCAGATGCTTGAGGTGCGACTGCAGCGGGGGAGGGAAAAGAGAGAGGAAAGGCACTCCAGGGTCTATCTTACCAGTCTTTTAGCCCTAAAAGCAGACTTTAAAATTTCACGAGATCAGTCAGGTGGAGTATATTCTTCCCTATTTGGTCCAAGCCGAGAAAGTGTGGGTTAGAGACCTGAAGCCCGAACTTCTAGTTCCCGAGGCCCTCAAGATGAATCCGTTCAAGAGAAAGGGCACTGACCAATATGATGAGTTGTAGGGAGGTGAGCCAGCCAACCCAATCAGATACTGCATTGCCCCCAAGGACTTTACAGGGTCCTTGGCAGTGTCCGGCCTGCCCTGCCCCACCCCCCAGTGTAGTTAGCTTTGGGGAATAGGAATGGGAGAGAGACTGGGCCTGGGCCTGAGTTCCCAGGGATCCGCAGGAGAAAACTGAGACTCCCTCAGGTTGCCAACCCATCAGTCAGAAAACGAAGGGGGAGGGTGGGCCAAGTACCAGGAGCCCGGACTTCTGAGGTTGTCCTCGACATCGGTCCACTTACCCCAGGTCCGGGCCAGTGCCATCGCCCAGGATGCAGACCAGAACTACGACTACGCCAGCAACAGCGTTATCCTGCACCTGGACGTGGGGGACGAGGTGTTCATCAAGCTGGATGGCGGCAAGGTGCACGGGGGGAACACCAACAAGTACAGTACCTTCTCTGGCTTCATCATCTACCCGGACTGAGCCCTCTCCCGACCCCTGCCCTCACTGAACCATCAGGGCTGAGCCCTATCCTCAGCCGTTCCATGCCCACATCTTATTCCTTTTGCTTAATTAGACTGCCAGGTCACAGTCCCTGCTTCTCCCCCAACTCCAGACATAAACCAACAGAATGAAAGCTTCTAGGGGACCAGCTAAGCCTCCGGTGGCAGAGAGGCATAATTTGGGGGGTGATCCTTGTGAAATAGAGGACTGAACCAAGTATTGCAACACAAAGGTAGGTAGGCTCTAGGACCAGTGGTGTTAGGTGAGGCACAAATGAAGGTCCTGGAGAAGGTTTGGCCCTAGGTTGGGAGGGAGGGCAAGGGTTCAGAGCCTGATGTCCCCCCATAGAAAGGTGGGACAGGCAGAGAGGTAGGCAACCAATTAGGCAAGGAGATAGTGATATACAACTAGTAAACACCAGCATCTGGGGACAGGGAAGGGAATGCAGAGCATAAGATCTAGACTCCATGAGGTGTTCCGAAGATACAGCTAGGCCTTGGGCTAGGATGCTGGTCTTCTCCCCCATCTCTACCCACTCCCTCATCTCCACAAGGTAGAGGCTGGAGATGGCTGCTCTTCAGTCCTTATACAACTGAATCCAGCCTTGGTCAGTAAACTGAAGGAGCATTTTCTGGCATTTTAAACCCAAATTGTGCAGCTCCATCCCTACCATATCCCATAATTGGACTGAGCCCTAGGGTTACAGTTACTGTTCTCTCTTCTAATAAAACAAGGTTTGGGACACGTATAGCCGAGTGTGACTTGGGCTGAGAAGGAACAGCGAAAAGAAAGCTACATCGCCAGTCATTTCGTGACTTCAAACACCCCTACTACACCTTGAGTCCAAAACACTTTAGGGAAATGGACACGAAGGTTATGGGTAGAGAAAGGATGGAACCTCAGGGGAAATACTGAGTCCAGGAAAAACCTAGGTTTCAACACAGGGATAAGTCTCAGCTTCTAGTAGGTGGGGTGTCAGCTGAGTCCCATCAAGGCCTTATTCTGGAGAGATTAATTGGCAGAGAGCTTTTGACTTGGGAGTGAGCATGATGTGATGCCAGATTCTTCCTCCAGAATAGGGATTCTTAACCTGGGGTCCATGGACTCCCAAAGAGTTCATGAACTAGGATGGGAAAAAAGTTACATTTTTATTTAAACATAATTGGTTTCCTTTGTAATTTTATGTATTTTATACATCTTAAAAGCATTATTCTAAGAAGAAATCTGTAGGCTTTATTGCCTGACTGCCAAAGGCATCAATGACACACAAAAAGGTTAAGAACCCTTGCCGCAGGCTGGTGCCTCTACTTACCCATCTAATATCAAAGGAAAAGTGACAATAAAGGAAAGGTGCTAGTGGGATGGATGGAGGTTTGGGGAGAGGGAGTTTGTTGCCAAGGAGAACACCACTGACATCTAGAAGGGTAGATAATTTAAACATACCCAGATGGAGAGCAGAGACCCTAAAAGTGCCTTCAACACACAGTATAGCCATGGGGGAAAGATATCATGAGAAGGTTGGTAGTGCCACCTCATGGACAACTAACACAGTAGCAGCCTACAGCTGCCTTCACACCTTTATGTCAGAGGTAAGGAGTCTCAACCTCAAACTACTCTTCTTTCTGCCCTAAAAGAAGAAAAAAAAGCACAACTATGATCATAACATTTTATTGAAAGATTAAAAAAAATAAGGTCCATGTATAATAAATAACGAGGAATGAAGTGTGGGGAGGTTTGGAATAGTCCTAGGTAGCTGGAGAAGTGATTGGAACAAAATCCTAGAAAGAGAAGATATCCTGTTAGTCTGGGCTCCTCCTAAAACTCAGGGCCAGCTTTTCTTTACCCGGGTCTTCACTGGGTAAAAGGCCTACAAAGCCAGACAAGTCCACCCCCACCCTGACCCCCCACTGCCAAGTGAGGTTTACCATGGCCTCCTGCCTCTCCAGCCATGTGGCTACGGGATTCTTACAGATCCTCTGGGGACCAGGAATGCCTCGCCCGGTATAGAAGGCACACTCGTCATCCAGGCAGGCTTCATAGAGGAGTCTAATGGCTTCCAGCCATGCATTTAGTTGCCGGCATAGGGCTATGACAGCAGGACCTGGGGGTAGGGGATTGAATGAAATAAGCATGGAGAGAAGTAGGCAGAGATATTTTTTGACTATTCAATCTGAAGGTAAAGTTGGTCAGAAGGAAGATGGCACAGGTTCTGGTATAAGATTTTTCCCCCTTCTATGCCCCACATGAAAAGTGGATGAGACCAAAGTGAGACAGAGAAGGAAAGATAGGGCACCCCCTTATTCAAGGAGGGATTTCTCCCTCAGTACCCAGGGAAAAGTGCCTTTGCCTACCCACTCCCCCTTAAATCTGGCTCCTTACCTATAGTGCCCATGGGATTCCTTAGGGAGTCAAGAGAATGGAGAGGAATGCTGCCACAGAGTGGGCATTGAAAAAAGGTCAGGTTGGTGGAAGCTGTGGTGTGCATGCCAACGTTAGGCTGCTGTATGAGTTCTTGAATGCCTGGGCCCCCAGTGGAGATGGGTTCCCCAACATCGGGGTGCTGCATAGGTCCTTGGAGGCTGGGAAGTGAAGAACCATGCTCTGAGGGTTCCATTGCACAAGGAATCATAGCCAACTTGGGCTCAGTCATTTTTAGGTGAGACAGGCCACTCTGGTGGCTATCCTCTACTTTAGCCAGCCCTTCTACCTCCTGTTGTAATAGCTGCTTCAAGATATTGATGCGCTGTAAATAAGATAAACAAAGGAGTCATGAGGCCATTCGGTCCCTGTGACAACCTCCTGGAGGATGGGGCTGCTACCCCTACATCCCTGGGACCTACCTCATGCCTGCTCAGCTCCAGGGACATCCTGTTTGATGAAGCTGCTACCCCAACATCTTTGGGGCCCACCTCATATCTGCTCTGTTCCAGGGACGTCTTGTTGGATGGGGTGGCTACCCCTGTATCCGTATCCCTGGGGTCTGCCTTGTGTTTGCTCAGTTCCAAAGACGTTCTGTTTAGAGGAGTTACGGGGGAGGGTTTCTCAGGTTCCTCCTCCAGATTTGCCCAGCTCTCTTCATACAACTGCCTGACAACAATCTGCTCCTGGGGGAAAAGTACAATTGGGAAGCCAAGCTGATGGGGAAAGAGGCAGTTAGGATCCTTGCAACACCCAAAACTCACTAGGAAAATGCCAGGGTCTCTGTCAAAATGGAATCAGAGAGGAAGGCAGTTCATTTCTCTGAGGCAAAAAGCTTCCTAAGTAGCTCTCCCTGTGACTCTATTTGTCCCTAAATATTGTGTTCACCAAGAAAAGGCAATACGGTTTAGGGGACAGAGGGCAAAATAAGATCCCCAAGATCTGCTTCTCAAGAGGAAGAATCAGAAGCTACTTAAACCAGAATTTTAGTAAGAAAGGAGTACACGTGAGAAAAGCCGGAAGGGTATCTTTAGAGTAAGCTCAGAGCCAGATGGAGGTTGGACTTTGTTAGTAACAACTCCCATCCACTGCAATCTACTGCTACTCACCCAGGGCAAAAGTAGCCTTCTCAAGACAAAACTGGAGAGACAGGCCTATCACACATGACCAAGGAGATATCAACATACTGACTCACAAACTTGTGAACAAAGACAGAGGGAATGCCAGACCACTCAAGTGCCACTGCTCCCAGGTCTCCACTCTTCCTGGCAGTACTCACACCGCTTCCTGCTCTCTCTTACCTGCTGAACACTGGAAGTTGGAGCACGGGTGGCCTGAGGAGTCTTGGAGAAGACGGGCACATGACGTACCACAGAGTAGGAGGTCTGTGGAGAAATCAGAGAGTGGCTAGAACTCGTTGGGCCAGACAACTCACACTCAGGTGACTTCCTTCCTTAATCCTAACCCCATGTATGTACAAACCAGAGCTGGCGGATGGGTGACAGGTACACGATTAGCCAGTCCAAAGGGCGAGGCATGGCCTACCTGGCCAGGAGTGAACTGAATGAGAGGAGAAGAGGTCCAAGGGAAGCTAGGGCTATCCTGTGGGGGAGAAGACAAAGAAAAGTGGGACAGAAAACACCAATTTACCTTGCCTTAGATTACTCTGAAAGGAGACAGGTACATATAAATGAATTTCTGCTAACTTATCCACTGGAGAGAGGCTAGAAGGTTGGGGCAGAGAGTTAGTTTCATTTTAGAAAGGCCTGGTTCTGTTCTGTTTCAGACCTAGGCTTCTGAACATTGTAATACCCTTCTGGATATACTGATACTACCCTATCCACCTGCTCTTATTCTCAGTGCTACGTGCTACTGGGGAAGTCTCCCAAAAGCTGGAATTTCCTATCTCTCCCACTCCCAAATATCCTTGACCTCCACTCTCTAAGATATTCTCTGGACTCCCCATCTCACCATGGGGAGAGGGGCTTCATGTGTTCCTTTCAGTGGCACCTGCTGAGCAAGACTGTGGGTTTCACGTCTACTTTGGGAACTGTTCAGCATTTCGGAGGAGGCGGGGATGGTCGGCTCTCCTGGGGGTTGGTGAGCTATGTAAAGAATGACACTCATTCAAAATTTTATTATATGCAATATACTGTGCTAGATACCATGGAGTTTTACCTCCATGGTAAATAAAACAAAAAAGGTTAGACCATGTACACAAATGAGAATGAGAAGTCTGACAGAGGGGCATAAAGGGCTATGAGGTCAGATAAAGGGCAAAATCACTTCTGGCTAGAGACTGGAGAATCAGGGAAGACTTCACAGGGTTGGACCTATTTGAGCTGAACCTGGAAGGATGAGTAAGACATTAGGGGAGAGCAATCAGGCATAGGGGACAGCATGATCAGAGGATTAACTGATTCAACAAATATTTTTTGAGCACCAACAATGGCTCATCTCTGTGAACTGAAAATGTTGATTTAACCAGCAGAACATAAACTTCTTGAGAGCAGGGACTATTTTTTTATTTTGTCTTTGCATCCCCCTCCCTACTATTCCCCCCTTGCCCTAGGGGCCGAGCATAGTGCTTTGCACATAGCAAGTGCTTAATAAATGCTAACTGGATTGGAACTGGTATTTAATGTATACTTATATTAAGGCTATGGGGCAACTAGGTAGCAAAGTGGATAGAGTGCCACGCCTGAAGTCAGAAAGACTCATCTTCTTGAGTTCGAATCTACCCTGACACTTACTAGCTGTGTGACCCCAGGCAAATCACTTAACCCTGTTTGCCTTAGTTTCCTCATTTGTAAAATTAGCTGGAGAAGAAAACAGCAAACCACTCCAGTATCTTTGCCAAGAAATCCCCAAATGGGATAACATGTTAAGACTATGTAATAGAGTCAGTATAGGCAAATTTTCAGAGGCAGCTTGCTAAATTGGGGACCCTCATTTTCCTAAGGGGAGGAGAGGTGAGTAGAAGTGATAATCACATCCACTGGGGAGGGGGGGAGGCTAGGAAACTCTCAGTTGGCACATATGGAAAGCTCTACTTGGGGGCAGAAAGAATGTCAGCTAGGAAGAGGCACTCCCATAACCATGTACCATCTAATTTATACCTCCTGGCTCCAAGCTTTGATAATTCCATTCTACCCCTATAATTAGTTATCTCATTTTCACCTCACCTGGTAGCCTAGTTCTTATCCAGGGCTGTCCTGAATCACTGCCCATCTGGGTCCTGATGTCAGAAAGAACAGGAGGGTTGAATTATGCTCTACGTGTCACTCAGGACTATCCCCCTGTAAAGTACAACTATTGACATAGTGCAAGGCACCCCAGGGCCACTCAGTATAGTGGGACTTTCTGGTGACACATCAGACCCAGATAAGATCCTGGGTTACTAGTGACCCTGCTCTGGAAGGTCAGGAAGGGTTTGAGGACTCTGACACCACGGTGGAAGTTCTGCCACACTGTACTGGATTCTTTGTTTTTTCCCTCCCTCAAAGCCTCCTGATTATTTGAGTGTTAAGGCCATAGGTGGGCCCATAGTCAGGGAGGAATATGTTGGGTCATTCCTTTTCAGTGAGGTAGAATACTATCCCATCATGCCCCTATCATGGAACCAACCCCTCTGAGCCCAGACCCACTCCTTACTGGCTGATGACATTTCTTTCTGTTGACTCTTGATTGCTACTGAAGAATGAAGATCTGGTATAACGTCCTGGGGTCTGGAGCAGAGTAGTAAGGGGTAAGAGCACAATCCACCATCTACCTCCATCTCTCATCTCAAACTCCATTCCGCCTCTTCACACCCATTCCTTTCAGTACAACAATCCAACATTTACAAAGTCTTTGCTATGTGCAAAGTGCTGGGTATACTAAGGAAAAATAAAAACAGGCCTCCACCTCAAGGGTGGGTTTGGGGGCAAGTGAGAGGAAGGTTGTACAGAAGAGGTAATACAGGCCAAAGCTGAAGACTTTCAAAAGGCACCCATGAGGAAGGAGGACATTCCATGCAAAGGATGGACTGTGGGTACAGTGCTCTTTACCACTATCCCCTCTCCAGATAAACTGCATCTCCTTGAGACCCAGCTGCCCCCCATGACTACAGAACCGGGAATAAACTTATTTCATCTACCTCTTCCATCCCCAGGATCTAGCGCAGTCCCTTGAACATAGAAGGTGTTTAATACATGCTGATTGGAACCAGGTACTATTATTGAGTGACTATTAAAGCTCCAGAAGAGGAGTTCTTAACTTAGGATCCATGATCTACCAACAGGTCCAGGGATAGATTTCAGGGAGTCCATGAACTTGGATGGGGGAAAAAAATTACACTTTTATTTCAATAGAACTGGCTTCTTTTGTAATCTTATGTATTTTATTTTATACATTTTCAATCATTATTGTAAGACAGGATGACCAGGGCTTCACCAGCTGCCAAAGGGATTTGTGACACAGAAAAAGCTTAAGAACTTCTGTTTTAGAGTCTAAGACCTGATGCCTTGGGTCACTAGAATTGTGGGACTTCCTTGAGCTAACAGATGTTGGGGAATGTATGATCTACAGCCCCATTTCAGTCACAAAAATCCAGAAAACTGGACAGAATCCATTATGTCTGTAGAGGTCTGAGGGACTCCAGAGAGAGGCTTCATAGCCTAGGAACAGAACCAACAGCTGTTACTCACCTGTATCCCATAGGAGGCACATTTTTGGTTTTGGTTCCCCCGGATCAGTACTCTTTGGGCCAGACCCGTCTGGCAGCTGTGACCACTGCTAGTCACCTCCACCTTTGACAGCATGGTGGCCAAATCTCCAGGGTCCACTGAAGGAAGAAAGGTGATAGAAAGAAGTGACAGTAGGTAAAAGGTATAGGGGAGAAAGTACCCTGCCTCTAGGTGGTCCTAGTCCCACAACACCATCATGGGGATGCCCAAGAACAGAACTCAAAGGAACCTCCAGGCACTTACTCAGTCTTGCCCCTTTCCCAGTCGACCTTGCTGTGGCTGGCTCTTTTCCATCTAAGCAGCAGTCAACAGCCAAGAGAGGTGTATTTCTAGACCTTAAAGGAGCACCTGGCCTAGGCGGAGGAACAGCCTCCATATTTTGCCCCACAGAGCCTGGGCTGATTTCCTCCAGTGGGGCCCGGGGTCGAAGGCTTCCCTTCAGGCCCACAGTCTGCTGTTTCAGCTTCTGCCTAGGGCTGACTAGGTCTTTCTGGAGAAGCTGAGCACCAAACATCTTCTTCTGCATCATCTCCTGGGGGCAAGGAGAGAAGAACAGAAATCTGGGGTTCAGAGTGAGAGCTGGGAAGCTGGTAACCCCACTGCACCTCCATTCCTCTCTCCTTCTCCCACCGCGGACCGGCCTGGCTCAAGCTCACCTTTGGATCCCGATTCTCCTGGCCCGAGGCTTGGGACCCTCCACCAGAAAGAAGCAGGCATTTCCGGGCCAACACGGGAATCCTGCTGGGGGTGGAAAAGGCAGTTTGCAGATGGGTGTCCATCAAATCCCCACTGGGAGTCATCATGACCACTCCTGGGGTGGGGAAGGACCAAGGTCACGACTTTCTTCTCCCCCCCCACAACACACGGTCCAAGAGTAGGGTCACTTCCCGCAATAAGGCCACACTCTCGGTTCTTTCCAGCCCAGCCGCTAACTAGAGCAATCCAATTCTTCAGTTTGTAAAATACTCATTCAAAGCTTCTGATTGGCCGGTCCGCTCTCTCGTACGGAGCGTGGACTGGAACCCCGGCGTCCAATCCACAGAAAGTGGGCGTGCCCTGTCTGGTGGGCAGGGAAAGGGGCGGAGCGCTCGTCCCTGCTCCCCCCTCCCCTCTTCCTCTCTCCCCTCTCCGGCGCACCCGGAAAGCATGGGCGGTTTCCAAAGGGGGTGCATCCCAACCGTTTGTCCGCTGGCCCGGAGCCTGGGGTGGCGGGAGGGGAGGAGAAGGAACTGCCTGGGCAGGGAGTCGCGGTGGGAAGAAGGCGGTAGGGGTAAGTGCCACGAGATCCCGCGGCCGGGAGGGGATGGACCCTCGAGAGCGGAGGTGGGGGAGTATTGACAGGTTCGACCTAGACCTGACCGCGTGACGATAGGCTTCTTTGACGTTATCTCTGGAGCCATTTTGAAACGTCCTTGATGGGCTTCTGGGCTTGGGAGGTGCGGGAAAGGGCATGGGTGAGTGAGAGCCCTTCCGGGGTCGCGGGTATGCTACTAATCGGTCACTCCCCCGCTCAGAAGCTTTCTATGGCTCCCCATTGCTTACTGAATAAAGTACGTATTGTATCTGTCTTTATTGAGAAGCTTCATGATGTGGTAGAATAGTCCAAATACTTGGACGTACTTTGACTCTTTTACTTAACTCCGTGCGTACTTGTAATCAAGCTTCCTAAGGGAACTCTGGAAACCTCAGTTTCCTCAACTGTAACTGTACCATTTTGTACCATCCCCCGCATGGGGTTTTAGGGAGGTAATAAGGTGCATGGATATGAGTTATCCTGGCCTTTCATCATCTGTTTCTCTCACACTGTTTTCCCTCAGGAACTCTTATTTGTTGTATCCCCTATCACCTTCCATTAAAATCCTGCCTTACCCTGCCCATCTCAAATTCCACATTGCTGAAGCCTTTTCTGAGGTTCCCAGCTGCAACTTATATTGCCCCTTGTTCAGACCTCTCTTATACTCTTACCACCACGTATTATTTCTAATTAGAGCTGTAGTGATTGCATTTGCAATAATATATATTTATATACTTATATATACATATATACTTATATACATATATATAAAAAAGATTATATATGTGTGTGTATATATATGTGTGTGTGTGTGTATGTGTATATATATATATATATAT
>NW_020954719.1:6803645-6812528 GCF_900497805.2 Vombatus ursinus | reverse complement strand
AGTTTCCACGGAGGGAAAAAGAATTTGTGACTGTCCTAATCCTTTCTAGGACTGAGGGAGGACAAGATACCTGTATTGTCCCAAGTGCATTCTGGATTTTGTTGTCGTCAGTCAAGTCTAACTCTTTGTGACCCTCTTAAAGGTTTTCTTGGCAAAGACACTGGAGTGATTTGCCCTTTTCTTCTCCGGCTCCTTTTTACAGGTGAGGAAACCGAGGCAAACAGGGACAAATGACTTGCTCAGGGTCACACAGCTAGTAAGTATCTGAGGTCAGATTTGGATTCAGATTTTCCTGACTCCAAGTCCAAGGCTCTATTCACTGTACCACCTAGCTGCCCTTGCATTCTGGGTAGAATAATACTAATATTCATGATATTTAATACAAATAACTATCTCTGTCCCTGTTTTATCTCCATTACTAGACCATAACTCTTGTGAAGACAAGAATCATATTCTTTGCAGACCAAAGCATACTATTTGCTATTTTTTTCCTTCTGTTTTGTTTTGTTTCCTCTTTCTGGTGGTTCCTCCTATTGGTTCTAATTCTTCCTTACAACATCACTAATGTGAAAATAGGAATGTATATGTATAGCTTATATTAGATTGTGCACCATCTTGGGGAGGGGGAGAGAGGGAGAAAAATTTAAAACTCAGAAGCTTATGGAAGTGATTGTTGATAAATCAAAATAAACGAATATAAAAAAAGAATCATATTCTTTGTAAAATTGCCCAACAATGCCGATCATAGATATGTAATATGCACTCAAGTATTTGTTGAATGAATTAATGAATGATGGTTCCATTGAGGGTAGTTGGTTGAGCCTGCTGTCAGAAAAACTTGGGACAAGGTGAGAGCTTTAAAGGGCAGCTAGGTGGCAAAGCCGATAGAGTGCTGGCCCTGGAGTCAGGAGGATCTGAGTTCAAATCCAGCCTCAGACACATAACACTCATTAGCTGTGTGACTCAGGGCAAGTCACTTAACCCTGATTGCCTCACCAAAAAAATTTTTAAAAAGTGAGAGTTTCACAGCCTCAGGGAGGAAAAGGGTGGGAAAGGGATGAGAGTTGAGAGGGAAAGGGCAGCTGAGGGAAGTCAGCTCTTTGGGGGGACTGGGTCTTCCTTGGAGAATCAATCAGTGTTTATTAAGTGCCTAGTAAGGGTGCTGGAGATACAAAGAAAGGCAAAAGAATTCAAGGAACTCACAATCTAGTGGGGGGGGGGGAAGATAGCACATAAAAAGATGCTGAAAGAGGGGAAGAGGGTACTCTGTAGAAAAGGATAATGAGGTGGCTGCACTGGGCTCCCTCCTTAACTGGAGAATCTGGGGCAGGGTCGGGGAGAGCTGTCTAATGTCCACCTTCCAGCGTCTCCAGTCAGAGGAAGGGAGGGGTCCCAAGGCCAGGGAGTACTCAGAAGGAATGAATTTCCGAGTAGATTCAATCATGCTGGAAGATGAGTTACTGTGAAAACAATAAGAACAGTGTAGGAGGAAAGGGACTGGGAAGTTAGCTTCTTGGTGGTGAGAATGAGTAGCACTGGAATCTCCCTCCTCAAAGATCCTTCAGGGCAAGGAAAATGAGTTGGGCTATCCAAGAGAAGGGTTGCCCTGCTCAGAGATAGGTGCCATGGTTCAGAGTTTCTAGCGAAGGGCAGAGGTTTATTTTGGTGTCCTCCCCTTGCCTCAAAAAAGTCAGAGTCATTCTTTGGGTCTATAGAAAGTAATCAAAGATTGATTAGATTCTCCTATTCGTACTACTTTTTACCTTTATAGGCAATTTCCCTCTAAGCAAATGATTTTAAATAAACTAACCACTACAAGGGCAGAAAGACACAGGTCACGTTTGTAAAACTTGTAGATCTTAGAGGTTTATTGAGAGATGTTCTCTGTAGCCCGGAGAGGTCTTGGGACTGGTGGGGATAAGATCCTTCTCTGGTCTTGTGTCTTCAGTTTCCTCTTCCCCAGCTATCCCAAGACCGCCGGGGCTTGTCGTTTCAGATCATCTGTGGGAGCCAACAGTTGGAAGCAGGGAAGGGATAGCAGCTCTCAAAGGTGCTGGTAGGGAAGGAGTGAACGTTAACCCTCAGAGGTCTCAGAAGTTGGCAGGATGGCTTTTTACAGCAGAGTTCTTCTGTCTCAAATCAGCCTGATGGTGGTGGTAGTCTGGGTGGAATCGGCAGCAAAATGTCTCCCAAAATGGCTCACAGGCTTTTCCACTTTATACAAAAAGGTTCCCATTTTTGTCCATCTTTTGTCAAAGATGGTTAAATTTTACTGGTTCCCAGGTATCCTGTGGCAGTGATTGGCTGAATGGGATGGGGATACATACTTCTTCTGACTCCTTAGGATGCAAACTATGTTATCTACAAGAACTAGAGTGCTACGAAAATTTATTTCATAGGCTGAGATGAGCATTATCACAGTTTAGGAAAGACGGAGAGATCTTCCTAACAAACACAATAGTGAGATTTTGTAGGTAAGTAGAAAAAAAGTACAGACAGTTCTCACATTACCCAAATTCGACTTTCCTAAAGAATTCTGAAAGAAATCTGCATTCCCCAAAAACATCTGTGTTAACTTTACTGTGCTCTCTTTCCACTCCTGCCTCTAGGCAGCCTTGCCACCCCCCAATCCCCACCAAAAAAAAAACCCCCTAAAAAAAAATCTTCCATGTAAAAGCAGAAGAACTGACACGGGAAAGTTTGCCTCACCTACTTGAAACCTGCTGCACAGAGAGAGGAGACATTTGCTCCACTCCACCCACCTCCCAGGTATCTGGCCCCCCACAATGCATCGTCAGCACCAGCTAAAGGGGTGACCCACAGTTGGGTTATTACATTACTTGGGATTTGGGGTTTGGTAGGAGCTAGGCCCCAAGCACAAGTGTCCCTGTGTATGACTGTCCTCTCCTGTCTTTGTTCATGTCCAGCCCCAATGTGTCTAGGTATCACCCCACCCCTCCTTCCTCCCCATTAGCCAAGGCTCCCATGTGGCTGAGCCTGATCCCAGTGTTCCTCCTCCTGCTCTCCCTTCTCTGTCCCTGGCCCTCACCTGTCTTTGAACCATATGCTGGCCCCCTTCCTCCACAAGATGGGGAGGGGGGTATGTGCAGCCTCCTTTCTATGTCCCTCCCTCCCTTCCCTAAGTCCACAGGCAAATTCACATTATATAAAATAATTTTATGTAGAGGCCTGCAGAACCCGAGAACTTTTTGTATACTAAACAATTTTTCTTGCTATTAACTAACTTGACCCACTGCTCTGGGAAATTACCTTGGGGTTTGCTTCTAGAGGAAGGACAATAAAATCTTGCTTTAAAGAACAGCTTTTTCTTTGGATTCTTTGTATGAATGAGTTGACTAGATTGGGGGTGGGTTGGCAGGATCTTTCACAAGTCTTCTAATGTTAAGGAGAACAAGGCCTCAGTTTACCTGTCCCCTGCCTGTGTATGTCTGCGTTCCCTAGCAAGCTGTGTTGACCTATTACATTTGCAGAAGAACATGGGCATTTGTAGTTGCAAAAATTGGAAACAGGAAACACATCCATGTTAAGAGTATAGAACTACTACGACTAGACATCACGGAAGTTGACTTTTTGTCGTTCCTGGCACAGGGTTCTTTGATGGCATTCCCCTCCCCCACCTTGTGGTGGTCTGACCACATTAAAGGTTAGTCCTATGGTACTTGAGATCATTACCTGGCCTGGTGGTGACCCCAGAATTGTGTCAGGCTCCCCCAGGGGGTACTGCCCATGCTTCCTCTGCAGGGTTGTGGTAAAACCATCTAAAGCCCTCTCCCACCACCCTATCCCATATCAGGCTCTGAGCCAAAGGTCTCTTTTGATGGTAACTTTATTTTATTGATGATAAAAGCAAAATGCAGAGATTTAGCAGAGACAGAGGAAGGGATCCTGGACTGCATATACTCCCAGGTTACAGGGTAGAAGGAGTCATCTTTGGGTCAATGGGCTCACCCATTGGTGGGGAGGGGGTGCAGTTAGGATGGATGCTAGGCCACAGATATGCAGAAGGACCAGAAGAGGCCACATTCATGTTGTGGAAGGAGGAGGCCCTGTGCCAGGAAGATTAGAGAATGCGTCCACAGCACCAGCTAAAGGGATGACCCACAGTTGGGTCATTACATTACTTGGGATGTGGGGTTTGGTGGGAACTAGACCCCAAGCACCATGCAGGGTGTAGGGGCCAGTTCAGACCCCTGATTTGGAAGTTTAGGGAGAGGGTAGTAGTCATCTTTGGTTCATTGAAGGCTTAGTAGCTGTGAGTGGAAGACTTATCTATTTCACTTCTCTGCTCCTTATGGGATTCTGTCACCACCTGCTGAGAAGGATAGGCTTAGTGGTCTGTTGTGGTCTGTTGTGGTCTTTTGAGGCCTGTTGGCTCCCATGCCCCCCCCCATCATGAAAGCTGGGGTTTACCCCTCCCTGGCCTAAGGAACAACAGCTTTTACCCCATCTGTCCATCACCCCCACCTCCCTGTTGTTGTAACTCACAGAAATAAAGAACAAAACTAAGGACCTCCCAATGACCCTCAGGTGCTTCCCAACTCACCTCCCCATCTTGAGTTTCTATGGTCTTGATCAAAACCATCTTCCGGCTGTGGGTGTCCGAGGGAGGTTCAGGCTCAGGCACTTAAGGGAGTAGAGTATTGAGGGGGTGGATGGAGGGGAAGACAGGGAAAGGAAATAATCATAATAGTTTATACATTTTACACAGTTTCACAGCGTGTTAAGATTTGTGACATTTTACAGACATTCTCATTTTTTTGTTGTTTTTTTTTTTGGCTAGGCAATGAGGTTAAGTGACTTGCCCAGGGTCACACAGCTACTAAGTGTCATGTGTCTGAGGCCGGATTTGAACTCAGGTCCTCCTGAATTCAGGGCCAGTGCTCTATCCACTGCGCCACTTAGCTGCCCCTAGACATTCTCATTTGATCCACACAAGTCTGAGATAGTTGGTGCCAAGTATAATTATCCCCATTTTGCAAGTTAGGAAGCTGAAGAAAGGTAATGTACTATAGTGGAAAGGACACAATTTGGTCTTGAGAGACCTAGGTTTGTATCTCAGCTTTGCTTCTGGCTAGTTGTTACCCTGAGGAAGTCACTTATTCTCTTTCAGCCTCAGTTTCCTCATCTGGAATGTAGAGATAATAATACCTGTACAGCTTACTTCAGGGCATTGTTGAGAAAGGGCTTTCTAAAACTTAAAATGTCATAGAAAATGAACTGTTAAGTGACTGGCCCAAGGTCATACAGTCACTCGCAGACCTGGGACTTGATTCTGAGGCCCCTCTGAATCAAACGTTTGCTGATGAGTGGAAGCTGTGGAGGGGAGGGACTAAAATCTTTTGCCTTCTTGGAGAAATAGGGAATAGAAGTTATCCTGGGTTATAAAACAGAGCTGAGATAGGGCACCTAAGAGGCGTAGGTAGTAAAGACAGCATGGCGTAATTGAGAGAGCCTGGCGTTTGAAGTCAGAGGATCTGGACTTGAGTCCTTGCTCTGTTCCTTATTGATCTTGGGCAAATTACTTCCTGTCCATGAGGGATTTCAGTCAAATTGTTTAAGGTCCCTTATGACTATATCCCATCATCCCCTGGGGTAGGAAAGTGAAGGCATCTGGAGGTGGAGAAGGTGTGTGTCTGTGTCTGACTCACCAGATGTTTTCATGCTGAAGGAGGCGAAGGAGTGGATTGGCACAGAGATCCTGGAGAAGGGGCGAGGGCAGTGAGATCAGAGATGGGGCATTCTTCCACCTGCCTAGTCTCTCAACATCTTCAACCCCTTCTTTTCTCTAGGCCTTTGGCAACTCCTCTCTATCTTCCCTCATTCCCTCTTTCCCTCCCTTCTTCCTTCCTTCCATCTTTACTTACTACTATCCCCCCCGTCCCCAAGCCTGCTCCCTCCTCCCACTCCCCCAGCTCTTCCATCCTCCTTTTCCTGTCCTGTCGTGTCTGTTCCCACCTTGCACCCCATCACTCCCACCTGCTCTCCTCTCCCTCCAGCAGCTTCCTGTAGGTGGCGATCTCAATGTCCAGGGCCATCTTGACGTTGAGCAGCTCCTGGTACTCACGAAGATGCCGGGCCATCTCCTCCTTCAGCTGTCGGAGCTCTTCCTCCAGCCTGGCTGCCCCGGCCTGGTACCCCCCGGCCTCCAGGGCAAACTGCTCTTCCAGCTCTCGAAGTTGCCGAAGCAATGCCTCATTCTACCAGGGGCAGGAGAGTAGCTCTTTATTTGGCCACTGCTCCCTCCCCTAGTCCCCTGATGCCCAAGTTTTAGGTGACCCCCCGGAAGCCCCAGCTTCCAGCTGGCACTCACAGTCCCCCGTAGCCCGTCCACTTCACAGGTTAGACTCTGGATTTGCCTTCGGGACTCATTCATCTCCTGCTTGGCCTGGCGAAGGGCCTCGTGGTTCCTGTTGGCTGCATCTGACAGATCTGCATACTGGGTAGGGTGGGGGAGTCACAGCTGAGGCTGTCCATTCTAGCCTCCACTCCCCCCACCTTGCCTTTCCAGCTTCCCTTGTCCTCAGTTCCTCTTCCCTGCACCGCCCAGCCTCCAGGTCCACACCTTAGACTTGTACCATTCTTCTGCCTCCTGCAGGTTCTTCACCGCTATGCTTTCATACTGAGTGCGGATGTCTCTGAGTGCTGCCGTCAGCTCTGGCTTCACTGTCGCCTCCACTTCCACCTGCACTTGTTGGCTTTCCAGGTTCACCTGTAGGTCCCTCAGCTCCTGCCACCCAATGACCACACCCCATGTGGGTCCACCACACTATCCAGATATACATCTCATGGACACTGGGCATATTTGCCCGTACCATCCACACGCCAGATGTATGCCACACCCAAGAGATCAGAACTGCACCCGGGCCAGCCATTCCAGTGATAGGAAAGCCACCCAAGAGTAGGCAAAGGAACCCCCAAGTCCTAGACATATAGACCGATTCAGCTCCACGTAACCCACCCTTTCCCCTCTTCCTCCACACCCACACACAACATGCCACATAGAAACTGGAAAAAAAGAAGTATAAATTACGAAGATGAACAGGTAGGGGTAGTTAGAGACTGGTCTCCCCAATAGAGGACAGAATTGTCCTTGCCCCTGGGTCTCTCCTGTGTCTGCTTGCAGAGATACAATTCTGCTGCTCACCACCAGATGGAGCATGGGCGTGAGTGAGGACCACTTCTACAGCAGGGGCAGGAGGCCCCTCCCTCCTAATAGACCCTCTTGAGAATTAGATCTCTTGTCCTTTCCCCTCCTGCCCCCCTCCCCCATTCCCATCAGCCATCTACCTCCTCATGTAGTTTTTTGAGAAATTCTATCTCGTCCATCAGGGACTCAATCTTCCTTTCCAGCTCCAGGCGGGACAGTGTTGCATCGTCCACATCCTAGGCAGGGGCAGGTTGTTGAGAGGGCAGTGAGTTGGGCAGATTCAGTAAGGATATGATCCTGCTCCTGACTGCCTTAGAGATCGCATCCACCTCCTCCATCACCAGAGATCACTGACTCTTTGGGGGAAGAGGAATGTGCCTGGTAGGAGAGGTGCCTATAGTGATGCCACAGCTTGGGGAATTTCAGGCTGATGGATGAGGATCCAGGATCCACCCTGGGGGCCACGCCCCACTTACCTTCCGGAAAAGCACCAGATTATTCTCTGCATCCTCTCTTTTATGTATCTCCTCTTCCAGCCTGACAGGCACAATAGTAAGAGATTGAGCCCAGGAAACACTGCTCAGCCTCCCCCCACGAGACCCTTTCCTTTCATTCCCTTGGGTACCACCTGATAAAAAAAAACTAGGGGTTCTGTGTAGAAGCCACCCCAGAGCACAAAGGTAGAGGAATCAGGCACTGTAACATGATTGCTTCAGGTACTCCTAAGTGTTCCCCTCAGGGGTCTGTGAAGGACTGAATGTGGAGAGAGATGGGGATGTCCCCAAGGAGGCACAACAAAGGAAGGGCCAGAAGCCAGGCAGTATTACATCTAGCTTGGATCCAGGGTGAGCCACACCCCAGCTCTGGGTCATCCGGGAGAGCGGCAGAGTGGATAAGGCCACCTGACACACATCCCCATCTCCTCCCATGCCCCAGCCTCCCTTCCAGATTTCCCCCCAACAGGTGATTCATATCTTCCCTTCCTCCCCCCACCTGCCCCACTCCTCGGGCCCCACTCTTCTCTGAACAAGTTCCCCTGACCTTTGCTTAAGAGCAGCCAGATCCTCCGCCAGCCCATCTCTCTCTACTTGCACTCGGTCGCGATCTCGGCCCAACAACTCTAGCTCCCGACGAAGCTCACGAAGCTCCTGCTGGCACAGTTGGTCTGCTCGGGCAGGCTCCTGACCTCGGACCTGACTCAGCTCCCCCCGGAGGGCTGCATTCTGTTGCTCCAGGAACCGAACCTTCTCAATGAAGCTGGCAAAGCGGTCATTGAGCTCCTGAAGTTCCTGCTTCTCGTTACTTCGGGTGGCCAGGAACTCCTGGTTCAGGGCCTCGGCCAGGGAGAAGTCAAGGCGTTCAGAGGGCAAGCGCAGGGCGCTTAGCCCAGCCCGGGGTCCCCGGAAGCTCCCCAGACGGACAGAGGAGCTGGGGGATGGAGAGGTCAGCAGGCGGCTGGAAAAGCGGGAGCCTGAGGAGTAGGAGAAGGAGCCTGGGGACAGTGAGGGTGGCGCCCCAAAGGTGCGTCGGTACGAGGCGGAGCTGGAGCTAGTTCGAAGGCCTGACAAGTGACTCATGGTGGCTGAGGGCTCTGGATCCACACAGCCAGCCAGGGAAAGACTGCAGAGCAGCTGTGGGGGTTGGGGAGGAGATGCTGATGGATCCAGAGGCTGCTTTATAGCCCAGCCGGGCACGGGGGGGGGGGGGGGGGGGGG
>NW_020954719.1:6797973-6803612 GCF_900497805.2 Vombatus ursinus | reverse complement strand
TGAGTGGAGGCCGTGTGGGAAGGGGGCTGCTCCATCTCCCTACAAACCCTCCAGTCCCCTCACTCTCTGGTCCAGGGCTTGGCCCAGCATCTCTGACTTGGGGGTGGTGGGAAAAGCAGATTTGTCCACTTAGCCCTGGGTTTCTGAGGGTGAACAGAGGAGATGGGACCCCAGACTAATTTCAGATGAAATTAATTTAAGTCACTCAGTATTTATTGATCGGCTTTCTTGTGCCCAGCACTGTGCTGGGTGTTGTCAGGGTTGATCCCTGCCTTCAAGGAAAAGTAAATTGCGTGGGAAGGGGATAGATGTGAGAGGATACAAGAATGTTGTGAAGAGTTCAAGGTACAGATGTTTAACCCAGAAATATAGATGAAGGAAGATGTATAGTGATAGGGCTACCACCCCCTCTGCTCCATGGATGACAGAGGAAAGATGTGAGAAAACAGCACCATACGGACCAGACACCAAGATACCTGGGCCTTGTTTTGAGCATGTAGGTGCTGCTCCATCCCCATTCCCTCCAACCCCAAGTTAAGTCAGAATGAGGTGCAAGAGACCACAGTTAGCTTTGATATTCCTGCGCTGTATGTGTGTATGTGTAGAAAATCATCAGAAGTGGGGGTGGGTAGGTGCCTCCTTGCTCCCCAGGGCCCTGTCAAAGGCTGCTGCCTGGCGCCGGCTCCACTGCTAATGGATAAAAGGCTCTCCCCCACCCCCAACCTTCTCCAGCCCCCACCTTGGGCACTTGACTCTGGCCATAGCTGCTAGCCTGCACTCTCAGACTTAAAGACACAGTCCCTGCCGAGCGGTGCCTGACCCATATCACTGCATGCAGGAGGGCTTAGCCCCAAGACCTGAGACCCTACTCCCATCAGCTCCTTGGGGGAGGGGGAGAGTGGGAAGGGAAGAAGTAGGGGGAAGGCACATTTGTGCTGCCTCTGGTCTGATGGAGGCTTGTTGAAAGGGGCCCATTTCTCCATTGTCTGGATTTATTGGGCTCTCCCTCCTTTCCAGCTCTGTCACAGGCTTTACTGGAAAAGGAGATTCCAGAGATGAGAAGGGGTGGAGGAGGGAGTGAGGGGAAGGCTTGCTCAGCTGCCTTAAGAACAGGAGGGGATCAGGCAGCTCCTGCCAGCGTTCATCAAGAGAAAGAAAGGTTGAGATTGATTTTCAGTCCTGAAGAGTCAATAGGAGGAGGCTAAACTGGACAGGGAGAAAATGGGCAAAGACAGAGATCAGGGAGGGAGGAGGAACTGAGCAAGACTGAGGTAGAGAGACAAAAAGGTAACAGCAATAGAGATGTGTGTACACACTCAACACATTCCCGTAGGAAGTGTCCCAAAAGTCTCACTGCAGTTTTAAGCTTTAAGAGCTAAAAACCGCACTAAGATTTTTGGGACATCCTGTGTATCTGTATTATAAAACTCACATCTAGCTAGATACATGTATCTGCATACAATCCACATGAACATTTTGTATACATATAATAATCCATATAAAGAAGGACCTGGCTATAGTCCCTAGAATTGGTCGTTTGGGGATAGGTGTGTGAGGAAGGGGGCCAGATTTGAATTAGAGGACCTGGGGTTGAATCCTGAGTCTGTCACTTATCTGCATGACCTTGGCCAAATCACCTCTCCTCTCTGGGACCAAGTTTCCTCTTCCAAAAAATGATTGGGTTGGATTTGATGAATTCTAAGATCCCTCCCTGTGAAAGCTCTAATCCTAAGAAATTAAGCCAGACAAGAAGAGCATTGTGGGATGGAAAAAGAAATGATATCAGCTTAAATTTAGAAAGTGCTTTCCATACAAGAGGGCAGCTAGAAGGCACAGTGGATAGAGTGTAAGGCCTGGAGGCAGGAAGACCTGAGTGAAAAAAATGGCCTCAGACACGTAGTAGCTGTGTGACCCTGGGCAAGTCATTTACCTTGCCTCAGTTTCCTATAAAGTGAACTGGAGAAGGAAAAGGCAAACCACTTCAGTGTCTTTGCCAAGAAAACCCCAAATGAGGTCACACAGAGTCAGACACAACTGAAATGACTCAACAACAAAATTCCATACAAGAGGGAAGGAGATAAGCATTTATATAGCAATATACCCCCATTTTACAGATAAAACTGAGTCAAATAGAGGCTAAGTGACTTGCCTAGGGTCACACAGCTAGTAAGTGTCTGAGTCAGGATTTTAATTTAGGTCTAACATGACTCCAGGCCCAGTGCTTTATTCACTGCATTGGCAGACTGAGTTCATTGAGGCAGGCAGTAGAAAAAGTCTTATCTACATTTTATACATGAGGAGAATAGGATCAGAGAGGAGGAGTAATCTGTCCAGAGTCACACAGCTGGTAGGAGATAGAGTCGGGATTAAAATTTAAGATTTTCTGACTAAGTACCGTGCTGTACTATGTCTACACAGGAAACAAAGACCTAGATCCCAGTCCCAGCTCTGCCCCTAACTGGCATAAGTTCACCTGTCTTTACCTCAGGGGCTGAAATAGAACATCTGTAAGGTCCCTTTTAGCTATAACATACTATGGCAATCAGGTCGAATAAGGCTGCACAAGAGGCCTCAACTCTAAATCTTTTAGGGAGCTTTGGTCCTGGATTGATGCTTTCCCAAGTACATGGTTTTCTAACAACCGGATCACTCACCGGCCTGTCTTCATTCTGGTGTGTGTGAATGTGTGTGTGTGTGTGTGTGTGTGTGTAGATTTTGTTCACTGAGAGGTCAACAGTCCAAGGTCAACCAACTGCGGTAAGATGCTTCTCTCTGCCCTCTGTTCTTTGCATTTCCTCTGAGATCAGGCCAACGCCCAGCTCTGCTCAGCCACCACCCTCTCCTCCCTCCACTGCTCTGTCTCTCGCTCCCTCCCACCAACTCCCCCACTCCCTCCCCTTTCTGCATTAGTCTCTCGCTATACAGCTACTATGGACATCTCTCTGTTATGGAGCTGGTTTTGTGGCTAGAGCAATGGAAAAGGAGGGAGGTGACCTGAGTCATTTCATCCCTTTCCCCCAAACCTTCCATGAATGGAGAGTAGAGGATAGAAGGGAAGATAATCCCAGTCTCTTCTTCCTGAAGTAGCCATCCTGTGAGGAGGGGGCCAGGAAATGCCATTACTATTCTTGCCACAGTCCTGGGTATAGGCAGGGATAGAAATGTCTGGTTCGGTGCCCCTCATTACTTAGGTGGGGCCTCAGTCACCAGAAAAGTGAATTCTTCCTGAGTCATCCAAATTTGAATTAACATGTTTTAGGAAGGGAGAAACCAGATAGTTAATTTCCTCAAATGAAAGGCTTCAAAGGGAGCCAGCCTGCTCCCTGGTCCATTCCTCCCTAGCCAGAACCCATTACCGGCACAAGAACCAGGGAAAGACTGAGCTATGAGGGTGGAGAAGATGCAGTATCTCACCCTCTACCTTGTCTACCCATCAACTATCAGCTCATCAGGTAGGTCCAGCTACCTGGGGGGAAGGGAAGTGTAGCAAAGGGGCAGTTTGACCTTGGGGGCTGTGGAAAGTGGGTTCTGTCCTTTTTTAAGGCGTGGTGCCTCAGGAAATTCAACAATCAACAGGCATTTATTAAATGCAAACTCTATACCAGGCACTGTGCTAGGTGCTGGGGATACAAAAACAATGAAACAATTTCTGCTCTGATGGAGCTTACATTCTAATGGGGGAATATATATATGTACATATATACATATATATGATAAGTATAAGGGAATAAATAAATGCAGGGTAGTTAGGGAAGGGAGGGCACTAGCTATTGTTGGGGTGTGTGTGTGTGAGAGAGAGAGAGAGATGGATGGATCTAGAAAAGCACCTTCCTCTTGAAGGAAGGGAGGAGTTTTGTGAGGTACAGAGGAGGCAAGGGTTTATTCCAGGCATGAAAGACAGGCAGTACAAAGGCACATAGCTAGGCGATGGCTGGAGTGCTGTGTGTGAGGAACACAGAAGGCTAGTTGGACTGGATCACACTGGAGGGGAAGGGAAGTAATATCCTGTGGAGCTGGAAAGATAGTTTGGGGTCAGATTGTGAAGTGCTCTGAAAGCTAAGCAGTTGTTATTCAGTCGTGTCCAACTCTTTGTGACCCCATTTGGGGTTTTCTTGACAAAGATACTGTCGGAGTTTGCCATTTCCTTCTCCAGCTCATTTTACTGATGATGAAACAGAGGTAAATGGGGTTAAGTGACTTGCCCAGGGTCAAACAGCTAGTAAATGTCCGAGACCAGATTTGAACTCAGAAAGATGAGTGTTCCCTACTCCAAGCCTGGCACTTTATCCACTGTACCACCTAACTGCCAAGCTAAGCAGAGGAGTTTCTATTTTGTCCTAGAGGTAACAGGGAGCCCCTGGAGTTGATTGACCAGAGGAGTGATGTAGTCATATCATATGTGGAGGATGCATCTGAGTGGGGAGAGACTTGAGGCAGGAAAACCAATCGGAAGACTGCTGTAATAATCTAGGTGAGAGATGATGAATCAGGGAAGGGTTCAAGAGATCCAGAGTTACCAGTTAGTATCAATGAAACTCCACCCTCATACAAAAAAACACAGGATCCATACTTTGGGCTGAAAGCTTCCTGGGGCGAGCTCATCCATTTCCATTCTCACATGTGCTGGGAATTATCACCTCCCAAATCTATATCTCTAGCTTTGACTTCTAATTTTTGTTTTCAGCGGCATATAGGATGTCTCTTCATGTACAACACAAATAGAGCAATGCCAGAAAACCAAATTGGTTTCCCTTTCACCCTTTTTCTGTCCATCACATCTCATCCAGCCTCCCAAGGTGAATAAAGTCATCTTTGACTTCTGTTTTCTGACAAGGAACACAAGCATTTATTAAATGCTATGAGCCAGGCACTGTGCTAAATACTTCACAAATATCTGAATGAACAAGCAGTCATCCATTTGCTGAAAGGATAGTATAGAGTGGATTCCTACTTGTTATAGGTTAGACTGGGTGGCCTCTGAGATCCTTTTTTACTCTGGTTTTCTATAAAAATTCAAGCTATCATTAAATTCTGGTAATTTTTCCTTATGATATCTCCCAGATTCATTTATTTTCCTTTTATTCATTTTCATTGTCATCATCCTAATTTTATCCTTCATCTCATGGCTCAATTACTGTGCCAGCATTCTAGTTCTGGAGTCATTAATCTTTTAAGGGCAAGGAGTCGTATTTTGGGTAATATTCTCAGAATACAACTTTTTGAAAAGCTAAATTATGCATATATGCATATGTAAGGAGAGAGAGAAAGAGAGAGAGAGATTTTAGCTAAGGAGAGCTAGTCACAATATCTCTCACTCTCTGGCCCCTATTGCTCTCTTCAGGGATGATTTTCTCTTTAGTCACCACTCTCAGCTGTACCAGGGATGGAGTTAAGAACTGGCCAAGGGAGAGATAAAGGGAAGGGAAGCTGCTTAAGGCCACTGCTTTGAGCAAGGCTAACTTATCAAATCTCCCATGAGAAAACTGCTGGCTTATCCTGCATGTGGAATATTCAAATTCAATTTTTTTCTTCTCTCCTTTTAGGGATCTATGGAGATATATATGTATCTCCATAGATCCCCAATATATAAGAATATATCATTTAATATATTTAATTAATCTAATTTATTTTATATTATT
>NW_020954719.1:6795548-6797940 GCF_900497805.2 Vombatus ursinus | reverse complement strand
TAATGTATTAATTTAATCTAGTTTATATTATTTAATTTAATAGATATTAAATTAATTTAATTTAGTTTGTTATTTGATACATATTTAATTAATTTAATATATTTAATATATTTCAATATACTTGATATAATTAATTTTTATTATTATATAATTATATACAATATCTTATATAATAAATAATTAAATTGATGTGATTGGTTAAATATATTTAATATTCATTAATACATTTAATAATTAATATTATACATGTATAAAAATGAGTAAATTCTGTTTTGTTCAGTTTGAGCATCCAGTTGAGATACCTAGTGATTAAGCAGAGAATCTATTTCTTTCCTTCTGTGTCCTCGGCTGACTATAGCCTTTCTTTCATCTGCATTTAGTCCTCCAGGGATACACACACAATGGATGTTATCTCAGATAAATTAGCTTCCTTTGAAAACATGGGAAATTCAGGAAAGGAACACATTCTCAAAAAAAAAAAATAAAGATTGGGTATTATGGGCTCACTCTGAGAGCTAGAGTAAAGTAGGGGATGGGGAACTAGGTAACTTCGTTCTTGACAGGGAGGAAGAAAGAGCTGCAGTCATGCTGCATCATGTTTCAGCGAGCTTCCACATAGTTCAGCTACAGTCCTGACCAATGCCTCACTCCTGACTGGAGCAGCTGCAGGGGTGTTGGTGTTGGGCAGCTCCCAGTACAGACACTTAACATCTTCTCCCAAAGATTCTTCCATACCTTGCAGGGCATGGAGGCTGTGGTAGGGCCAGGTGACAGTAGCCCTGCCTTTACTACTCTATCAGAGCTATGATCTCTCTCCTCATTGTGGCAATACAGCATTTCCAAAGACCTTGACAACCGTCCCTCAGCTGGTTTGCACACTTCTCGCACTTGTGGCCTAGGAAATAGAGGCCTATTGGCAAGTGTCTTGTACTAGCTCAGAGCCCTGGTTCTGTATACTCAACTACACACTGTAGAATTCCCTGAGGAGTTCCCATAGCTTTTTTCTCATTAGCACAGCGGTCCAATGGCAGCTAGGTGGCAAAGTGGATGGAGTGCTGGGCCTGGAATCATGAAGACCTGAGTTCAAATGCAGCCTCAGACACTTACTAACTGTGTGACCCTGGGCAAGTGATTTAACCATGTTTGCTGTAGTTTCCTCATTTATAAAATGAGCTGGAGAAGGAAATGGCAAACCATTCCAGTATCTTTGCCAAGAAAACCCCAACTGGGTCATAGTCAGACATGACTGACTGAATAATAACAACCAATGAGTTTGTCAGATTAACTAACTGTCTCCTTAACAGGTAAAGAAAAGTTTGCCACAAGAGGACATAGGGCAAAATAAAGGTAGGTAAGAAGGGAAAGAAACTTGGTAACAGCAAGCCCTGGGGCAAAGGGGAAGAAGAATTGCTGAATTTAGATAAATATTAAAGAGAAGCCCAGATGGAGACACTCTGGTATGCTTAGAGGATTGGGCTAACGGTACATTTGGATGTTCCAGGTGCTGTAGTAGTAATAACAGCCCACAACATTTCTGTCTTGCCTCCTGCAATTTGCATTAAAAAAGCAAGTTAATTAATCAACAAGGGAGCACGATACATAATTTATCCACTAGATGGAGCTACATTCCAGCCATCAGACAAGTGGTTTCATCAGGGTCTCTAGTGCCCATGTGTGGGTTTTTAACAAGGGTTGCTGTATCTCTACTGCGCACCAGAGGTCACTTGCCCGCAGACTTAGACTCTGACCCCTCCCACAGCTGGCAGCTGGCCAGGTAAAGCCAGATTCCAAAAGAAATGGAATATTATCCTTCTAAGGTACACTCCAACTTGAACTGGTCCCTGGTTTGGAATCTCAACATTACCTTTATTCTTCCTCATCCCAGATAGCCAGTTAGTTGGCAGATCTTGTCATTTCTATCTCCATAATATGTCTTGCATTTTATTCCTTCCCAGTCACCTGGCACCACCTTAGTTCAGGCCCTCACCACTTCTGACCTAGATTGTTGAAGCAGCTTCCTCATTGGTGTCGCTGCCTCAAGTCTCTCCTCACTTAAGTCCGTCCTAGACGCTGTGGCCAAAAAGGTTTTGCTTAAGCACCATTATGACCATGTCACTCCTTTACTCAATTCCACTGCTCCTCATATCTCTAGGATAAAATGTTACCCCCCCCCATTTAGCTTTTAAAACATTCCTTGGATATTACTCTCCCTCTCCTCTGTGATCTAGTCAACCTAGCTTCATAATTCCACGTGTAGGATACCCCATGTCTTATCACCATGCNATTTAGCTTTTAAAACATTCCTTGGATATTACTCTCCCTCTCCTCTGCGATCTAGTCAACCTAGCTTCATAATTCCACGTGTAGGATACCCCATGTCTTATCACCATGC
>NW_020954719.1:6771127-6795510 GCF_900497805.2 Vombatus ursinus | reverse complement strand
CTTTGCATTGGCAATCCCTCAAGCCTGGAATTCACACCTTCCTTACCACCTCTATCCCTCTATTCCTTCAAGATGCAGTTCAACCACTATTTTCTATATTATGCTTTTCTTAATGCCCACAACAACTCATGTCCTTCCTACCCCAACTACTTTGTATTTATTCCTAATATACTTATATAATTTCTTGTCTCCCCAGTCAGATTGCAAGCTCTGCAGAAGTAGGGATTATTTCATTCTTTGTATTTTGATCTCCGGCACCTAGCACAGTGCTTAGAACATTGTAGGCAACTAGTAAATGCTTGTTGGTTGATTAGTTGTGCTTATACTCCAGGTGGCTGCTGCTCTCAGGTTCTAGGGTGTTCTAATGAGTCTGCCTTCCTAAAGCTGTAGCTCATAAGCACTCCTTGGTAGGTGGTCCATTTATTAACGTCAGCTAGTGGACACAAAGACAACACGTTTACTAAGGTGCCACAGTCAAAACTGTAGATACAAAACATTCTGCCCTTCTGATGCTTCAGTGCCCCAAATCAGTCAGCAGGAGCCTAAAGTCAGACAAGCATGGCCCTTCCTCTTTTGCAGGGCCTCCCTCCTCCACCACTGGCCACTTCCTCACTGGAAGAGCAGCAAAATAACAAAGGCGCCATCTTCTTGGCCTTTGCCTTGCGATGTCACCCCGTGGAGACTGTGAACGATCTGATAATTCCAGTTAATATGAAGATGGGAAGGGATGTAGAGGCGTCCAGATCTCCCACAAAAATTATCTGTAGAGAATCCCACATAGAACAATGATAGAGAAACCAAGTAGAAAGAGAGGTAGGCTCCTTTATCTAGTCCAAGATTGCACAAAAGGATAAAAGAGCAGTGGCTGGGAAGTGTCAAACTAGGGAAGCCAAAGGGAACTCCAGTAAATGGACCTGAGGTTTGTCAGCACAAGGAAAAGAGCTATGCTAGGAAAAACACGGGTAAGCAGAACACCAAACATAATGCAGAAATTCTGTGGGGATCGGGAAGATTCACAGACAGGCAAGACAATTTTAATGTAATGGAATTTATTATATACTTAAAAAATGGTATAAAATGAGAAGATTCGAAACTTCATATGCAATCTTCTTTATGTTCTGATGTGTATATGCAAATATTGTGTGTGTGTGTGTGTGTGTGTGTGTGTGTATAAGTTCAGAATAAAATTTTTTTAAAATTTTTTTTAGGCAATTGGGGTTAAGTGACTTGCCTAGTAAGTGTCAAGTGTTTGGTCTGAGGCCAGATTTGAGCTCAGGTCCTCCTGACTTCAGGGCCGGTGGTCTATCCCCTGCAACACCTAGCTGCCCCCAGAATTTAAAAAAAAAACAAACCAACTTTAAGAGTGTTTACCACTGGAGCAAATCCAGACAGACAGAATAACACCACAACAGATAGAGGCAAAGCTTCAGAGAAAAGATGGCCAGGCCACAGGGACTACAAGAATAGCTAGAAGACATGAAGCAAGAGAGAAAGGATGAAATTAGAGTTTTTAAGAGCTCTAGAGAGGAAAAAGGAAGGAGAATAACTTAGAACAGATGGTGGAAAACCTTACCCCAAATAGTGTACTGCTTGAAAAATCAGAACTCAATGGCTCCATGAGATAAAAAGAAATAGTAAAACAAGGTCAAAAGATTGAGAAAGTAGAAAGTATCTACTGCCTAAAACAACTGACCTGGAATATAGGTCAAGGAGACATCATTTAAGACATCATACTCCCAGAAAACCAGGATTGCTAACAAGTAGGCTATGGGGTTCCCCTTCCAGATAAATTCATCATCACCATAGCTATACAGAAACAATTTCACCTTCCCTGGGTCATTAGAAAGTAAAGCATCTCATAATTTCACTCCATGATCCCTCAAGTCCCATATTTGGAAGCCCATCTCAGGGGAAAAGGGGTCAATTGAGGGTGACTAGCTATTTTCCCCAGGGTGTAAGGAACCCCCTGAGAGGGTAGGGACCTTGAAGCCTGAAGGACTACATGCAGGGAATGATACAAGGATGGGCCTGAAAAGGAAAAATAAGACTTCCTGGAAACCAGAACCAAGACAGAGCCTTCCCCTTTCTTAGGATGGCATCAATCTGTTGATATGGCTTATGGGAGGTGGAACAACTTATCAGCTCTGTCTTTCAGGGCTCTCTTGTATGCTAGCTCTAAGGCCAGCAGCTCAGCCTAATGGGAGAACTTTCCAGGATCACCATTTCCCAGGGTATCTCCTACTACCAAGTTAATGGACACTAAAGGCGAATTGTACTTGCTTTTCCTATTGAACAGAGCTGTTCATAAACCAGGCTAATGGATATCCCTTAGGAGCTGGGTCCTGGCCAGGGGTGGGGCAGTTCATTAGGCAGGGTGGGATGGTTCATTGAAGAAGAATTGGGGATCTAGATTTTGACTGGATCTTTGGTCTCTGGCAGAGTTGCCACGTGTTCACGAAGAGTGATAACTAAGGGATCTAGGGTAAGTACAATCTTGAATGTGTCATATACATTGAACATGAGAGGCCCCCTGTGCCACATTCATCTTGTTAGAAGCATCACCTTGCATCACTCAACTCATAATAAGCAGCTCTGAACAGAAGATGACAGTATGACTCTATGTCATTCAGTAGCAACTAGGGTCTGGCAATAGGTAAGTAACTCCTTCTCAAAAGTGGTATGATGAATGGTTGTTTAAGGGAACTGGAAGGTCCAGAATCCCAATGGTCATTTGGTCTGGCCACCCACAGACAACTATCAAAGGCTCTACTCGTCTTCAACTTCATTGTTAGAGACTTCCAAAAATATGGGCCCCACAGCATCCTAAGGGCCCAAGGCAAGAGACTTTTGATTTTCCAGGGTTTTAGCCTGTTCTTGGGACTTTACTCGACAGAAGCGGGTTTACAAGTGACTCAGGAAATAAGGACCATCAGGATACCCAGAAAGGGAATGTGGGTCCTCTAAAACTGCAATAATTCAAAAATCTCTGCACTTTCTTTTTATATTGTGGGCAAATAAGTATCAGTAGCTTATTCTGTATTGTATTAAGATCTAGGTCCAGAATCATCTGGGTTCATCGTATCCTTGAATGTGAAGGCTGGACCCTGGATTTTCCTATCCTTTGTCCCACATAAGGGCTATTGTCACATCTGGGACCTCTGCCACCATGGGACCTCATCCAACCGGATTAACATCACATCATCACTACATCCTGCCTTTAGGGAGTGGGACCTTTTTCAAGTCTTTGACCAGACTCTAGCTGCATTAGGGAGAGTTCAGGTAGCCCTGAGGAGGACAGTGAAGACATACCAAACACTTTACTCTTTACAAACTGTTACTGATTAGTCTTAGTCATAGAAACAGAGGTGAGTGGGGGGAAAGGGAAGCATTGGTAAGCAACACTGTAAGGCTCACCCTGGGCTTGGGCCAGTTGGGCCACTATATTAACAAGCTTATGAACATGACATGACAGAGATGAGCATGACAACTTCATTCAGCTGTAGTCCTCTGTAAACTCTCAGGTGTCATTTCTCTCCCTCATGGGCAAGATAGGTTTGTAAGGGGAGATGCTATAGCAAAATACTTTGATATTAATTCTATCACTAGGGAGGAAATACCTTTTATCCCCCTCTGGAGATCCAATTTTGTTTAGTATAAACTATATAGGATAGCTTAGGCAACTCTGAGGTTTTCCATTTGGCCCTACCCACAGTAACTGGCATCAGAAAGGGCCTGAACAAGTAAGTTCAAACTCCCAAGAGCAATTAATGTCCATTCCCTTAATGTACTCACCCTGATTAGCTACCACAACTGTGACCCAGTTGGGGTTTTCCATTCACTTCCACCTTAGTAAGGATGCCTCTCTCCTTGGTGGTCTGCCCCCCAAACCTCCTGATGAAACCTGGGGTACTGTTAGGTATTCACTGGGAATACTTTGCAGCCTGATACATATATTTGGCAATTCGCTCCCTTTCTAGGATGCTGTGACTCAAGAGGAACCTCTGCGTTGGTCCTAGATGGATTTGACCCCAAAGTCTCCCAAACTTGAGTAGCTCAGGATTTCCAAGTGTAGGAAAAGTTTTAGGGATAGCCTTAAGGTTGGACAGGGCAGAAAGGCCCTTACTGCTGTGCTTGTCACAGTACAATTTTATTAGCACCCCTATAAGCTGTTGATTAATTGTGTCTTTGTTGTTCAGTCATTTTCTCAGTCATGTCCGACTTTTTGTGAGCCCATTTGGGGTTTTCTTGGCAAAGATACTGGAGTGGTTTGCCATTTCCTTCTTCAGCTACTTTGATACTTTTCTTCCTTCCTTCTCTTCCCTTTCCTTCCCTTCCTCCCTCCTCTCCCTCTGGCCACATAGGGAATCATATTCTTACCTAGGGGTAAAGGAATATAAATTTTGATCACTGAAACCTTGCAACCAATCTTGGGGTTCAGGGCTAGATTTCTTTTTTAAGGACCATGCCTTAAACTCAAATTACTCTGGCTTTCATTGATTAGCAAATAATAGGTCCCAGCCCAAGCCTCACTGGGTCATTGTTCAGGCCCTTATGGCTCAGAGTGAGTGTAAATAATGATTGTTTCTGTTTTGGCCAGAAACCTTGAGGGTCTTCCCCTCCCAGATTCTTTTTTTTTTTTTTGACTAGGCAAAAGAGGTCATTCTTTGCCTCATTTCTTACCTAGTCTTAATCACTTAATGGGTGTTGACTCAGTCTGACATTTGGGAAAGACCTTAGCTTAAAAAGGCCAAGGTATCCAGGGCCATCTCCAGTCATCCTGATCTATATCTTACTACTGGACCCAGATGGCTTGGGAGGAGAGAGTGAGGTTGGTGACTGTACAGCCCTCCCTCATTTGCAGGTCATGTCATCACCTTCCTGATGTCATGGTCCTCTTCAGGATTGAAGGACAAACAATAACAACAATCTTGCCACTGGGCCTAGATGGCTCTGGAGGAGAGAGTAAGGCTGATGACTTTGCACAGCTCTCCCTCACTTAAATCCAACTCACTTGTAAGTCATGGCTTCACCTTCCTGATGTCATGGTCCTCTTCGAAAACAAAGAACAAACAACATAGATGAAGAAACTGAGGCAAACAGGGTTAAGTGACTTGCCCAGAGTCACATAGCTAGTAAGTGTCTGAGGCCAGATTTGAACTCTAGAAGATGAGTCTTTCTGACTTCAGGCTTGGCACTCTATCCACTTGGCCACTTAGCTATTCCCATTTTCTGAACAGGGTAACTCTCATCCCACCTCCTCATTGAAATGCCTACTGATCAGGACTTTCTTACTTTTGCCATCGGAGTTCCAAATGATGTAATGTCAGGTCAATCAGAAGGAAAACATACCAGGTTTAATAGATCTTGTCAGCCCTCACTCAAGGTCATGGAAAGAGACCATTGACCCTATTTATTGCTTACTGATAGCTGAACTAATAAAATTTATCATGCTTGGAAACTTGTCTCTCAGCTTGTCTTAATTTTCAAATGTAATAGTGCCAATCTTCCCATCACCCTTTCAAAATTGACTGTATCCTTCATCATCTTTGACCATTTGCTGGGAGTAAGGTAAAAACTCAGAGTTATTTTGATTTATATTTATCTTATTAAGTAGTAATTTGGAATATTCCTTACTTTATATGGTTAATAGTTTCCAATTCTTCTTTTGAGAATTATTTGTTCATATCCTTTGATATCCAATTGTTATTTTACTAGTCTTGCCTAACCTGGCCTACTAGGAGCTAGAATCTCTAATAAAGCCCCTAAGCTCCAGTCTCTGCTATATTAGTGAGGGTTGATCTGGGAAGCCCTGGATTCATTTGATGAGTTCCCCCAATCAATGTGATAAGATGACAGGGCATGGATCTTTGTCTGAAGGCACCTTCATGTGGTCCTAGCCCCTTGCTGATGGGACACAGGGACACTCTGATTGGTCCCCAGAGAATGAAGCTGATGATTGGTAACAGAATTAGGAAGGGACAGTTTCTCATTAGGGGGCAACTAGGTGATGCAGTGAATGAGCACTGTGCTGGGTGTCAGGAAGATTCATCTTCCTGAGTTCAAAACTAACCTCAGACCCTAACTAGCTGGGTGACCCTGGACAAGTCACTTAACCCTGTTTGCCTCAGTTCCTCATCTGTAAAATAAACTGGAGAAGGAAATGGCAAACTACTCCAGTATCTTTGCTAAGAAAACCTCAAGTAGGGTCACAAAGAGTCAGACATGACAGAACAATGACTCTAACCTTTTCCCTATGGTCACTTTTATAAAGTAAACTGTGAAATATCTCTGCCCCTTTGTTTTGCTGAACTTTATTTTCCTTGGATTTCCATACTTGAGTGAATCAGAAAAGGAAGAGATGGGGTTTTCTCCATTCCCACCCTACCTTCAGGTGCAGAAAATGGTGACTTGCAGAAGGCTCAGTGTGTGCTTCCAAATGGCCTCAGGTTCTTGGACCTCCAATACCTGACCAAGCCTCGGCATAGATCAGAGAATAGAATCAAAAGTCCTGAGAATGGACTTTTCCTAGCCAAGATACAGTAATGGCCAGAGCACTGATGGAGCTTCTGAGTGCCAGCATTTGGGCACCAGTCCTGGATGAGGAGAAGATGTACTCAGTTTCATGCTTCTTAAAGAAGAAAGAAGATCCTCAACAGAGAATTATCCTGCTACTAAAGGACTAAAGACATGCCATGGAGGGGCAAGCGATCTGAACCTTGGCAACCCAGCTATTGTCATGAGTTGTTCAGAGGGTAGAGATCTAAGACAAAGAGTTTCTGTTGAATAGTCCTCTACAGTGTCTTTATGTTTTGGGTGGAGTCTAATGGATTTTTTGAATGCTTTATATTTCTCTCTTTGTTCATGGGATCCTATGAAGTCTTATCTCATGACCTTCTTTATGGTAGGTGAAATAAAGGCTGCCTTGTACCCAATGTCAATATTTTACATTAAGTAATTTGTACTAATTATAATCCATAGCACTAATCACTCTATTCTGCATCTGTTGCTCTGCCTGGTTTCAGCTCCATAGAACAAGATGCCCTGTGCCAGCTACTAATCTTCCCACCCTCTGCTTTCCTGCCTCCTTTTGTGTGATGTCTCCCCCCGTTAGATTGTAAGCTCCTTGAGGGCAGGAACTATCTTTTTATTAATTGTATCCCTGATGCTTAGCAGGCACTTTATAAATGTTTATTGGATCAGATTGTAGGAATTAAAGGCCCTATAACACATATTTGGATAAACTTAGACACCAACAATACCTAAGCTTTATTTTAGGGATTTTCCTGGAGAATTTCAGGCAAGGGTCAAAGCAAGAAACTGCCTCTTTGGGGTCAGTGCCAGGATCAAACCTGGTCTATGTGAGCGAGGTCCTGGCAGTGGAGGTAGGGGTAGGAGAGGGGAGGTTGCCATGGGTGACCTCATTATCAGGTCAACCCCTCATTTGGGGCTTTTGTGCTTTCCTTTAACAGACTTCTTCAGAACCTAAGCTAGCCTTAGGAGCAAGGGAAGTTGGGAAGGGCTTCAAAGGAGACACCGAATTTCTAAGAGCACAGTATTCATAGGTCTTGGGCAGGAGAGAAAAGAGTGGTATTTTGCTGCCACCCACTGTAAAGGTGTGAGAATGACATGTTACTGCTTTAAGGAGGCGTTCAAAACCAGGCTTAGTTTGAAAAAGACTTTGAAAATCTCAAAATTCAAATTTAACACATTTATGGTACATTTACCAAGTTAAAATGGCTTTGTGCTTACTGGAATCATATAATTTTAGATGGAATCTTGAAGATCACCTATTATATTTAGGTAATAACTATTATAATTTTCCCTGCTCCTTTTTTTTGGATTGAGGAAACTGAGGGCCAGAGAGATTACATAGCAAGTTACTGGTATAGCCAGAACAGAATGTATGTGTCTTGATGATTAATGCAGTGTTTTTTCCCCTACACATATTTTCTCCTTCTTGTTGTTGCTGTTCAGTTGTGTCTGGCTCTTTGTGACCCTATGGACCATGACATGCCAGGCCCTTCTGTTCTCCACTATCTCTTCAAGTCTGTTCAAGTTCGTGTTCATTGTTTCCATGACACTATCTATATATCGCATCCTCTGCTATCCTCTTTTCCTTTTGCCCTCCATCTTTCCCAACATCAGGATCTTTTCCAATGAGTCCCATATTCTCATTATGTAACCAAATTATTTAAGCTTCAGCTTCAGCATTTGACCTTCCAGTGAATAGCCTGAATTAATTTCTTTAAGCCCTTACTATCTAAAAAACTCCTAAAAGTCTTCTCCAAAACTACAGTTCAGAAGCATTAAGCTTTCCTTATAATCTGACTCTTATAGCCATGTATTGCTACTGGAAAACCCATAACTTGAACTACTCAGATCTTTGTCAGCAAGGTGATGTCTCTGCTTTTTAATATAATTCTCCAGATTTACCATAGCTTTCCTTCCAAGAAGCAAGTGTCTTTTAATTTCATGGCTGCAGTCTCTATCTTCAGTGTCCTTTGAGCCCAAGAATATAAAATCTGACACTGCTTCCATTTCTTCTCCCTCTGTTTGCCAGGAAGTGATGAGACCAGTTGCCAAGAACTTAATTTTTTTTTTATGTTAAACTTCAAGCCAGCTTTTACACTTCCCTCTTTCATCCTCATCAAGAGGCTTCTTAATTCTTCATTTTCTCCTTAGCCTGAGGCAAAGTAAGCAGTGTGAACTATCTTCTTTACTCAGACCTTTGTCCTAAACTCCTAGCCCAAGTTTCTAAATACTTGTTAGACAGGACTTTTTAGGACTCCTCGATGTACTCTGGGCTTCTCAAGATCAATACGTCAAATTGTATCTGTTAACATCTCTCACCAACAAAACAGAACAAAGCAACCGGAACCACCTCTTGACTCTTTACCCAGGGGAATACCATAGAACCATTGAATGACAGAATGTTAAAACTGGAAGATACCCTAGAGATCACCAGTATGACAAATCTTATTTTACAGATGAGTCACCTTTGAGTGCCCTCTTCATTTTCCACATCCCATCAGAGGCTGTGTAGTACAGTAGATAAAGTCAGGAAGATTCGGATTTGATTCCTGTCCCTGCTGCTTACTAGTTATGTGATAATGGGTAAACTGTTTAACCTCTCTAAGCCTCAGTCCTTATATGGAAAATGGATATAAATTCATTTTTCCTTTCAAAGCTATCTCATTGATTAGCATGTTGCAGTGGAAAGAACACTAACTCTGGAGTTAGAGTAGGTTCAAATCCCATTTCTGCTGCTTATTAGCTGTATTAGCAAATCACAACCTTCTAAGTCTTCAATTTCCCTCTCTGTGTAGGAGGAGGTTGGACTGGATGGCCTTTAACATCCCTTTCAAATCTACAAACCTATGAGATGATCGTTGTAGTACCTATATTACAAAGGTTTTCTAGAGATCAATTGAAATAATGTATGTAAAGCACTTTACACAATTTAAAGAGTTCCGTAAGTACCAGTTATTGTTAAGTCACATCTGCTCTTCCTCCACAATTCCTCTGAAATCTGTCCCCTCCTTTCCATTTTCCCACGGGCACTAGTTCATGTCCTCATCACATTTTGCCTCAGCTATTGCAGTAGCTTCCAAACTAGTCCATTGCCTCCAGGATTTCTTTCCTCCAAATCATTCTACACGGACACCAGATTCATCTTCCTAGAAGCACTATACTTGGATCATAGAATCAATATTCTGGAGTTAGTGACCTGTTAGCCTAATCCATATCTGAAAAAAAATTCCTACTTATGGGGCATGGTGTTGTTTTCATTAGCCAGTGGCTTAGTCTGGCTTTTGTGACCCTCCTCATGGTTGGAGGTGTTACTGATATATGAATTTCTACCCGTGATGAGTTGAGTCATTATTGTTATGATTATATTGTCATTCTTCTCATCCCTTTAGGATTTCAGATAGAAGCTGTCCCAGAATAAATCACTATCCTGCTATTATTCTCTTATATTTAATGTTGAATGGACTATGACACAAATGGATAACATAACTCCATTTGGGGTTGAATAAAGTATGCGGATGGAAGCTCATCTCTTATGAGCTTACTAAAAATATCCTTGAGACAAGCCTAGTAGCAGACAGGACAGTAGGGATTATGGGTGCTTCAACCTAAGTAATCCCACATGATTTTTAATTCTGTTACGCACCTCCCTTTTCAGCTCCCTTTTAGGTTTTATTTTCCCCTATTAGAATATGAGCTCCCCAATGGCACAGACCATCTTGCTTTTCCTTGTATTTGTATTCCCAATACTGCTTAAAATGTTCTCTATCTATAGAGACATAGAGGTAGCTAGGTGATCAAATGGGAAGAGGGGCTGGTCTCAAATCCAATGTGAACGGGGGCAAATAATTTAATTTCTGTCTGCTTAGGTTTTCTCATCTGTAAAATGGTAATAGTAATAGCACTTACCTCCCAGGCTTGTTGTGAAAATAAAAATGAGATAATATTTGTAAAGCACTCTGTAAACCTTAAAGCACTATATAAATGCTAGCTATTATTACATTATATTTTAAAAGCATTTCATTCCACCTATCTTGGAGGTTATGAGAATATGGCATAAAAGATTCTTTTAAAATGTCCTTAAGTTTCTATGGATTAATATTATATCTGGGTGATTGTAGGCAACAGTTTGTTCTGGATAATGACCTGGTTCCAGTAGCCTTCATTTAAGTTCTCAAAGATATTTTGAAGTTTGTATTAGTACTATTGGGATTTGTTACCTGTCAGTCCTTGAAAGACCGAAAACGTCTGATGTATCATTTTACTCACCAGGTTGTGTCTTTTTTTTTTCCTTTTACCAGGTTATGTCTTGCTTTGCATTTGGTAAGTACCACATTTTTTTGGCAGCCTTCAGGAAAGGGGCAGTTATTATAGCTTCCTTGGACAATCCACATTGACCTCTAAGTCCAGGTTCCTGAAGGATAACCCCTCTATAGATACTGGTGTCTATGACCTAGGCCTGAATTACCATCATAAATGCCTCCATTTCCATAAACAAATCTGCATGACTCAGTTATTTGTTCAATACTTTCTTTGTTAACAACTTGTTGGCCAAGTTCATTTGAATGTTGCTCATGGAAAGTCTTAATTCCATTCATGAATCTTGGCCATTTTGTAGATTCCATTCAGATGCAAACCACTTTGGGTTATATTAGACAAATCCAATGGTATGTACTTGTTGTCAGCTTTTATTATTGCTTGGTGAAGTGATGTCTGCTTGTTCCAAAAGTATTTCTCTAGGTTTTTTAGCCCATTTTATCATTAAAGTCAGAATCTGTCAGTCCTCTTCCTCTTTTTTGGCAAGGAAATGCTCATCTTTCTATAGCTACTTTTGATTGATGGGTCCTGTGTGTCATCAGTGTTGTGTGAATTCTTGTCAGAATAACTTCCACATCTATTTTTTAGAGTTCTGAAATTATTGGTGCCAATCATTTGTGTTTACCAGACACTGCTACCACTCTGTATAGGTCCTCTTTACCTCACATCTGGGCTATTTATCAATAGCCTACTGGTTGGTCTCCCTGCCCTCAATTCTTTCCCCACTCAAGTCCATCCTCCATTCAGTTAACAAATTAATCTTCCTAAGGTGAAGATCTGACCATGTCAACATTTCTTCCCCCCTCCTTCATTTAACAAACTCTGGTGGCTCCCAATCAATTTAGGATCAAATATAAATCCTCTGTTTGGTGTTTAAAGCCCTTTATATCCTGTCCCCTTTCTACCTTTTTAGTCTTATTATGCCTTACTCCCCTGCAAGTACTCCACAATCCAGTGATATTAATCTTCTTGCTGTTCTTCACACAAGACACTCCATCCCTCAGCTCTCTGCATTTTCGCTGGCTGTCTGCCCCATGCCTCATCTTTACCATCTGGCTTCTGGCTTCCTTCAAGTCCTAGCTAAAATCCTACCTTCTACCTGATCTACCTGATCACACTCAATGCTACTACCTTCCCTCTGAGTTTATCTCCAATTTGTCCTTGTTTAGATACAATTAGGCATCTTGTTTGTAAATAATTGTTTGCATGTTGTCTCCCCCACTAGACTGTGAGCTCCTTGAAAGCAAAAACTGGTTTTTTCCTTTCTTTATATCCCCAGGGTTGTGCATAGTGCCTGGCACATAGTAGGTGCTTGATAAGTGTTTGTTGACTTGATTGATCATATTATCCAGCTAGCATTTTTATTGAGGTAGATTTCTTGTGACCATATGAATGACCAAAAACTTTCCACACCTTCCTTCTCTGTGGGTTGTCTTTTCTTTAATTGCTTTGCTTCTCAAACCTCTGTAGTAAACTTGTTTTTGTTTGTTTGTTTGTTTTTTGGTGAGGTAATTGGGGTTACGTGACTTGCCCAGAATCACCCCACAGCTAGTGAGTGTCATGTGTCTGAGGCTGGATTTGAACTCACGTCTTCCTGACTCCAGAACCAGTGCTCTATCACTGTGCCACCTACCTGCCCCCAGTAAATTTTTTGATTAATATTGATTGAATTTGTTCTTTGGGCTGCTTTGATTACTTTGTTGTTTTAACCTTTTGACTTTTGATTTCAATTTCTGATTAAGGGAATCTAGAATTTTTGGTATCCTTTTGTTTTCTGGAATATGCTTGAAATGATTTTTTTTGTTTCTTTTAATTAGAAATGACCATCAAGTTTTCTACTGTATATACTACCATTTAGATATTGATGTAATCCTCCAATGACTTTCTACAGCTCTTCAATAGCTCTCTCAAGGGACTTCTGTCACCATGGTGTTTAAAGCCTGACCTTGGGGTATTCTTTAATAACTACACCTTTACTCCTATGATTCTTAAGGTGACAAAAGCAACTATATATATTGGGGACAGCTAGGTGGTACAGTGGATAGAACACTGGGCCTGGAGTCAGGAAGAGCTGAATTCAAATCCAGCCTCAGACACTAGCTAGCTGTGTGACCCTGGGCAAATCTCTTAACCCCTATTTGCCTCAGTTCCTCATCTGTAAAATGGGAGAAGGAAATGGCAAGCCACTCCAGTATCTTTGCCAAGAAAACACCACGGACTTTGTCTATGAGGTTACATAGAGTCAGACATGACTGAATGACTAAACAACAACAAAAATACTGTCCTGTGTGTCCTGAAATATTTCTACTTCTGTCAAATATTGTGGGATAATGTTATCATTCATGTTTGCTCTAACAAATTCCAGCTTTTAAAAATTAGTTGTAGCATAGTTGGCCTACTATTTGAATCCATGTCATAGAACTCACAAAAGGCCGTTATGCTCTTGGGCTCCTGTCTCAAATCCCCATCATATGGCTGAGTTGAGTCCATGAGGGTAGCTGTTCTCCCCTCAAGGTTCTATCATCTGATAACCCAGAGGGAGTGGCATTTCTAACACTATTGTTCATGAGCCCCCATCCAGTTCATTCCCCCTCAACATCTATCAATCAGTCAACATCAATTAGTTTTTACTAGAAAGTATTTGTTGAGAAAGCGTAGAAAAAAATATGTTATGAAAACTTTCTCCAAACCAGGGACACACAAAAAGTCCTTGGGGGAGAGTGGTCTTAAGCTTTAAGAACAAAGGTAGTCAGACACACATGTAGAGCATATGTGGGATTGAGGGGTACCATGTGACTCTTGGCCTTGGGAGTCCTTTTTTCCCCTTTACCTACTGCTCATCAAGTTCATTTGGAGCACTGAACTGATGATCAATAAGTTGCTCCCTTGCTCAGTTGGACTAATTTCTTCTAGGATGTGGTATCTCATCTACTGGGTCAATCCATACTGAGCTACATCAAGCAGATCTTATGGCTGCTGTACTGGCCCTTTGCCAGACTTGGCTGCTCCTGCTTCTAGCTCCAGAGGTCTATGCTATTGACTCTGGTTACTGAGAAGGACCACTGATGGCTCTGTAGACCATTAGAAGCTTCAGGGTCATCACTTGGTCCATTCCATTTCTGAATACTCATTCACCTAAGGTCAAGAAAGAAAAAACACAAAATAGGTATCATGTTCCCATTGGTACATAATGCTTGGTTGCTTGGAGGCATAAGATGGCGTTCTGTTCTTCCCTTTACATAGTGGCTCATAGTAATCTTTCCTCACTTGAAAGTCCCCAGGGAAGAGAAAGATGGTCTGCTTGAAATTTTTTGTTGTGGTCCAAATTTCAACTCTACCTCTATTAAGTCATCAGGTCTTCGGATTCCTAAACAAATTGGAAGACTTTTCATTATCACATAGCATGGATCCCTGAGACATGCATTGCCAGAAATAGGCTCTCCAAAGTTCTATATGTTGGATTGGAACCAGGCAATGGACATCCTATCATGATCCACATAACTCACTAGTGAGAACAAATCTAAGTATGTTTTAAGGCCTGGGCCTTCACTGGTCAGTCCTTTCATTATAAGGGCTTTTTAAAATTCCAGTCTAAGTTGCCACCTCCTTTTCAAAATCATCTGAGACTTGAGTATTGTAAAAGAAAAGCTATGTTTTCTGTATTGTAGGAAGAAGCCTACTAGAAATACTTTTTAAATTAATTTTAGATTATTCTTGTTTAAATTTTAGATTATTCTAAATCTACATTCCATCTCTTGATTCTACATTTTCACTGGTTGTCCCTGATCCCTGGAATTCTTTCTTTCTTCATCTCTACCTTCTGACTTCAAATCGCAACTAAAATCCTACCTTCTGTAAGAAATCTTTCCTGGTCCCCCTTAATACTATGCATTCCCTTTTATATATACATAAATACATATATATGTGTATATACACATAAACACATAGACATATGGATATATGTGTATATACACACATATATATATCTTTTTAGATACAATTGTTTGCATGTCATCTCCCCCATTAGATTAGGAGCTCCTTGAAAGCAAGAACTGTCTTTTGTCCTTTATATCCCCAACTCTTAGCCCAGTGCCTGGCACATAGTCATTTAATAAATGCTTATTGAATGCATGTGCAAAACATACATATACACATGCACATACTACATATGCATGTATGTGTGTACATACTGTATATGCATGTATACATTTATATACACTGTGTGTATATGTGTACATATTTATGTTAATTAACCAGCCCCCTCATAGATTTTCCCTCAGATAATAGGTGCCTATGCCTAAGGCTGTTGAGTCTTGATAATATGATAAGTCTTAATTGCCCCAAAGATCAAAGACTTCCATGAGGTTGACCAGTGTGCCCTGGCCAATTAATGCTCAAGAGCCATATGATCTCAGTGTTGCTTGTCCTGTGTCTCTCACTGGGAAATTAAGGCTTATATCAGCACGGAGAAGTCCAGTGGAGGATAAGAAACTCTATAGGCCTGGAGGATTGTGTCTGTTATCTGGAGGGACTTGTGATTTGGAAGATGACCTCTCTGCATTCACTTTTTATCTTAGTCTGGCTATAATCTAAATCCTTCAATAAACCCCACTAAAATATGTATGAGTTGTATATTGAGTTTTATTTCCACCATTTAGTATACAGAGGTAATATTTACCATATCACTATTCATTTAGAGAACATTTGCTGCTAAATGTTGGGAAAAGGGTAAGATAGCCTGATAACTTATCCAACCCTTGGAATTAACCCCATGAACCTAGAACACCATCACAAATACCTAAAAGGTTGTTGTTGTTTGTCCTTCATTCTCAAAGAGATCCTCAGGGAGGTGATACCATGACACGGAAATAAATTGGATTTAAGTGAGGGAGGACTGTACAAAATCACCAGCCTCACTTTCTCCTCCAGAGCAGTCTTTTGCTCAAAGACTTTCAATGAGAAAGAATCCATTACTTCCTGGGGCAGTCTATTACAATTTTGCATAGCTCTAATTATTAGAAAGGCTTTCCTGACAGCAAGCTAAATTTGCCTCTAGGCAACTTTCACCAATTTATCCTATCTCTGCCTTCAGAGGCCAAACAGAGCAAGTCAAAACCCCTTTCTACTCAACAGCTTAATACATGTGTAAAGAGAATAGGGAGGAGAGGGCCCAGTAGGTATTCCCCCATCAATTTGATCATTTCTTTTAATCTGGTATACCTGACACTTCTAGTTTCTGCTTTACAACTTCCTTCATGTACTTTGACTCTATGTTCAAAAGAGTCTTTTATACAATGCCAAGGTTCTACAATTTTCTAGCCCATTGTTTGATATGGGAATTACATTTTCAAATATAAGAACTGTCCATTTAATTAGTTTTTATGTTTACATTGGGGATGCACAGGCCCAGACTGATTTATATATTGTGGTTATTTATTATACTTCAGTTTAATTTATTTTAGCTTAAAGATGAACATACATAGATCATTGTTTAACAAAATGAGAATTAGCTCAACTGGATAGTTAGTAGAACCAAGAGATTAATTGAGTAGTTTCTAATAACAAATCACATTGCACATTGTTGCTTTAAGAGCAATGAAACAATAAAACACCCTTTTCCATCTTGAGGTTCAGTCTACACTAGATATGGTATGATTAAATTAAACTAAAGGAATGATTAAAGAGAGTGAAAAAGTGAGAAAAGACTCCTAAGAAGTAAGACTTAGAATTTCCAATTTAACAATTCTTAGTAAATTCAGATTAACTTTACATAATTTTTGTTCCCTTTATAGTTAGTGAATTCGTAGACAAAAGATTATGACTTTTTGTGGAGTCATACTTATTTTCATTTTATTTTTCAATGTAATAAATCTTGGGAAAGAGAACTTTTTCTTGCTTATTTCACATTATTTCTTCTTTTTACTATGATTGGACAGATTAGAATGAAAAAAGGAGACTAAATAACTCATCAAATACCAGACTTTTTTGTAAGCTTAGAAACCTCCTATTGAGAGGCTCTCATAGGGCTAAAAGTAGCAGTCACTAATTTGGATTTTGCAGGGCTCTCACTAGGATATCCTAGGGCTCTGAGGCCCCTTGACCTCTGTCCTAAGATGCCATAGAGGATCCTGAAGATCCACCACTCTGACCCTCAAAGATCCAGGAGGCCTAATCTCATGAGGTGTAGGTCAGCCAGGTGACACATAGTGAGACCAAGTAAGACCAAGCAGGGCCAATTACCCCCCACTCAAAAGTGCAGTAGAGGGCAGAGTTTAGCTCTCACATAAATGCCAGGGACAGGAACTAAGACTAGAGAGATGAGTTAACAGAAGAAAACACCGAACCCTATAAAGAATTATTGTAGATCCACAGAAACAAAAAAATCCAACCTTGAAGAAGACAATAAATCTGGAATAATTATGGAGACATAAAGGGGAAAAAATGGATTTTCCACTAGGACTAAATTAATACTCAGAAGAAATGAATCAAGAGCGAAAAATGAAATAAAAGTTTTTGAGGAAAGAATTGGAAAGAGAATAAATAGATTAAAAGTACTAAACCTTAATCAAATAATAGATTCCCTGAAAATTAGAATAAATAGACCAAACAGAAATCAATGATACCATGAGATAGCAACAAATATTTGGACAAAATCAAAAGAGTGACAAATAGAAGAAAATGTAAAATATTTTATATTAAAAACAATTAGCCTGAAAAACAAGTCAAGAAGAGAATTTAGGAATCATTAGATTCATGATAAAAAAATGATAAAAAAAATCTGGACACTATATTTTATGAAATCATAAATGTAAACTTCCTAGGTATATTAGAAAGAAAAGTAGACATAGAAAGTATATACCAATCACCTCCTGAAAGAACCAGAAAAAAAGAAAAGTCTCAGAAATGTCATAACCAAAATCCAGAGCTTCCACATTAGAGGAAAAAAAATACTACAGACATCCAGAAAGAAACAGTTAGCTTCAATTTAAATGAGAGGAAATCTTGGAATAAGATATTCCAAAAGGCAAGAAATAAAGGCTTATAACCAAAAATAAATTACCTTTAATGAAGAGAATAATTCTTCAGGGAAAAAATGGGTCTTGAATGGAATAGAAAACTTTCAAAGCATTCCTTTTGAAAAGGAACTTTGAAATACAAAGGAAGAGTGAAGAAAAACCTACAAAGGTAAATTTTATTTGAGAAATTGGAGAGGGCTATATGATTATATAGTGCTAACATTCTAATAGGAGAAGAAACAAGTGTTTCTTCAGAACCGTGATGTCTTCAAAGAGCATTGAGGGGGTTAATTAAAAACAACAACAACGACAAACGAAGGTCCTAGAAGTGGATTGGTTTTGTTCTAAGGGTTTTAAGAGGGAAAAGAGGAAGAGGGGAAAAGATACACTAGAATGAGAAGCAGGAAGGAAGAGTAGAATTTGCTACTTTTCATAATGAGGAAAGGATGATTATCAGATAAACTTCGCTTTTATCTGAAATGGACAAAGAAGTGTTGAAAACACAGACATATGCACAAATACAAAACAGTTTGGTGTAGAGCTACATCAAACTCAAAAGGGAAACAAAGGGAGACTAAGGAGATAAAGCTTAAGTGGGAGGGAATAGTCACAAGCAAAACAAATTTCCTAATTTGTTGTGAAAAGGGCTTGGGCAAAAGGAAAAAAAAACAAAAGAACTAAAATCTCAAATGTTGTCCATCAATTGGGAAATGGTTGAATACATCATGGTATGTAAATGTAATGGAATATATTGTGTCAAAAGACATGACAAATCCTAGGAAGTATGCACAAGTGAAGTGAGCAGAATCAGGAGAACAGTTTATACAATGACAACGTGGTAAAGGAAAACAACTCTGAACTTTGATCAAAGCAATGACTAACCTTGACTCCAGAGGACCTGTGATGAAACATGTTCACCTCCTAATAGAGAGACGATAGATGTAAGATGCAGAAAGACATGGATGTTTTTGAACTTCTTCATTAAATGGATTCATTTCACTTGATTATGCTTATTTGCTATGAGGTTTTTTCATTTATTTATTTTTAATTAGTGGTTAGGGGGAAAGAGCAGGGTTAGCAATAGTGATGCAAAAAAAGCCATTGAAACGAAGTGAACAGAAGGACAAGCAAGATAGCTCTGAAACTGTGTGGAATTTATTATTATTATTTTTTAAAGTAAGCAGTATAAAATGGAGACTTGTGATTTCATATATAATCCTCTGTGTTCTGTTGTATATATGGAAATGCTTATTTTGTGGGTCGGATGTTTTAAGTTTAGAATGAAAAAAATTTAAAGGAAAACTCACTCCCTTTAAAACTGACTCCAACCTTTTCTTTTTTGATTTTTTTGGTAAAGGCTTTTTTTTTTTTAACCACATAAATTTTAACATCTGCAAAGAGAGATAAATATATAAGTGAACACTTTTCCCAGAATTCAAACATTTTCCCAGAACTCAAATATTTATACAAACAAATAAGAGTCCAGGTTAAATTCTTAATCTTCTTTGGAAGCCTCTATGTCCCAATCAAAGAGACATTCTCTCTTTTGTATTTGTTTTTTCTGATTTAGCATTACAGGCTTCAAGCATTTTTCTGTCTGATTCTTAAGTTTCTATTTATTTTATTTTAACTTTTCAGATGTTCCCTCTTTAGAGAATTGCTTAGTAGGGTCGCCCCTAATTCAACTAGTTCCAGGAACTTTCATGTCTCATGAGAATAATGAGAATACACATGTTAGAGTTCCCTTAGGGGAACTGAAACTTGCTTAGACTGACCTGTTCCCACCCCAAACACATTTGAGTTACAAGGAGGGGATTATTCAGGATTTCCATTTTCATGCCTTTGCAATGTAGAATCAGGACTCTAAACCTGTCTTAATCTATTGTGTTTCTAGGGAACTTGACATTGCTGCCATGACCTATGGTTAAATTAGCTATTGCTCACCTGAAGTAATTAAGAGAAACCTTGTTACTTCTAGGTAGAACAAAGAAGTATTGTGCTAAGTGCTTTGTATAATCTTTTTTCTTTGTATAATATTTTGATAATTCATAATCTGTTAATATGTTACCTTCTTGTTAATAATCTGAGGGATCTCAAAGAATTTGCTAATACTAAGTAATACCCCTCCAGACATATCTATTGGCATCAGTAGTATGGAGCAAGGTATGAAGTGTGGGTGAAAATTACAGGTGACTCATTCCTTTGTCTGAAATGGTATCATTCATGTCAATGAGAAGGTGACACGGGTCTTTTTCTTTGAGCCTCTACAGTGTAACATGAAATAAGCAATAATCAATGTGTAATAGAGGTATACACAAAGTATTCTGAGTGATGTAGGTAAGTTAGCCCATTATATCTACTGGCTGTTTCTAGATACTGGACCATGCTTCAGCCTTACATTCAATCTTCTACCCAGGCCAACTCATTGTCTGCCAGCTGCCATTGACATGCTCCATCTTATCTGGACCCGTACCCTCTACAATGCACCTGAGACTTGGGCCACTGTATCTGAGTCTGCTTTGGAGTCAACTCAGTTGATTGGTGACTGAATGTGTATAAACTAATCAATATACTTAGCTCACTATTATCTGCTGACTGGCCCTCCACAACAGATAATACTTCAGCTTTACATCCCATCTAGGTATCCAACTAGGCCAGCAGATTTCACCTTTGCAGTATTCCTTGAATACACCTCTCAGATACTCTCCTCAGATACTGCCACTATTTTGTTACGGGCCCTCATCACTATTGCATTTGCTGGTTGGTGTGCCTGCTGTGAGTCTTACCCTCCTCCAGTTCATCCTCTATTCAGCCACCAAAGTGATTTTCATAAAGCACAGGTCCAACCACATCGCTCCTATACTTCATAAACTCCAGTGGGTCCCTGTCACCTCTAGGATCAAGATAATCCTGTTCATTGTTTAAAGTCCTTCATAGGGGCAGCTAGGTGGCACAGTGGATAGAGCTCCATCTCTGGAGTCAAGAGGACCTGAATTCAAATCTGGCCTCAGACACTTGACACTTACTATCTGTGTGACCCTGGGCAAGTCACTTAACCCCAACTGCCTCACCAACAAACAAAAAAACAAACAAAAAGTCCTTCATAACCTAGTTTCCCTTCCCTTTCCAGTCTTTTTATACCTTACAGCCCCCTCACATACTCTTCTCACCATCTGCCTGCTACTACATATATTGCCTTCTCTCTTCTGCCCTGTCCCAAACTTCTTCTGAACAGACCATCCCTCTCTGGCCATAACTTAGCTATATATGTTGTCTTCTCCTGGCCCAGGAAGCAGATTGAGACATATTTTTAGACATAGCAAATAAGAGAATGTGTTCTGCTTAGTTACACATATTTGTTATAAGTGTTTTGTTTTTCTTTTTTCTTTTTACAAAGAGGGAAAAGGAAGAAGAAGAGAAAATAGATTTTTGTTCATTGAAAAAATAAAACTCAATTTAAAAACTAAGAAAGCAAGTTCCTTGAGGTCAGGTGATGTCTCTTTTTACATATTTGTTTCCCCACCGTGTCTGACACGTAGTAAGCACTCCACAAATGCTTTTTTCATTCATTCATGTGAGCTTGGCATTAAGGGATGGGTAGAATTTCAACAGTCTGAGAAGAAGGGTATCATTCCAGGAATAGAGAATAGTGTAAGCCTTTGTTCAAGTTTACTTCATCCTTCCAAAATTCTCTATTGACGTCTAGGGCACCACTATCCTAGGGGCAACTTAGACATTATCTTTGACTCCTCACTATCTCTCACCTCTCCCCATTCCCATACCCAGTGTGTTGCCAAGGCCTTTTATTTTATCTTTATAACATTTCTCTAATATGCCCCCTTCTCTCCTCTGACTCTACCACCACCCTGGTGAAGGCCCTAATCACTATTGCTAAAGCCCCGCTGGTCCCTATTCTAGTTTATCCTCCGTTCAGCCAACAAAGTGATTTTCCAACCAGGTCAATCACCATACTCAGTAAACTCTAGTGGCTCCATATCACCTCCAGGGTCAAGTGAAAATCCCTTATTTGGCATTCCAATCCCGTCAAAACGTAGCCCCTTCCTACCTTTCCAGATTTTGAATACCTTATACTCTTCAACCCAGTGATACTGGCCTCCTTGATGTTCCATGAACAAGGTTCTTCATCCCTTGGCTCCATTCGTTTTCTCTGTCTCATCCTAACCCTTGGGATTTTCTTCCTCTTCATCTTCTGGCTTCCTAAATGTCCCAATTAAAACCCTACCTTCTACAGGAGGCATTTCCCAATCCCTCTTAATTCTAGTGCTTTAATTATTTCCTATTTAATCTAAACATATTTGTCTACTTGTTGCCTTTCCACATTACGCTGTGAGCTCCTTGAGGGAAGGGACTGTCTTTTGCCTTTCTTTGTATCCCCAAAACTTAACACAGTGCCTGGCACATAATAGGCAGTTAACTGACTCATAGCTCATGGGCACAGCAATAGGAAAACTCAGAACAGTCTTCAGGGTACAATGTAGTACTATTTGGTTAGAATGTAGAATACTTTAAGGGGAGTTGTGTGAGATAATGCAAAAATGGGAAATGGGAAATTTTACTTGTCAAGGTCTTAAATGCCATTCTTTTTAATCAATTAATTTATTTATTTTTAGTTTTCAACATTCACCTTCATAAAACTTTTGAGTTCCCAATTTTCTCCCCCTTCATCCACACCAGCCTCCCCAAGACAGCATGCAATCTGATATAGGCTCTACATATATATTCCTATTAAGCACATTTTCACATTAGTCATGCCATAAAGAAGAATTGGAACCAATAGGTGGAACCATAAGAAAGAAGAAACAAAACAAAATGGAAGAAAAAAAAAAGAGCAAATAGTATGCTTCAATCTGCATCCAGACTCCACAGTTTCTTCTCTGGATGTGGACTTTCCACCATGAGTCCCTTGGAAATGTCTTAGATCCTTGCATTGCTGAGAAGGGCTAAGTATATCAATATTAGTCATTGCACAACATGGTAGTTACTGTGTACAGTGTTTTTCTGGTTCTGCTCACTTCACTCAGCATCAGTCCATAGAAATCTTTCCAGGTTTTTCTGAAGTCCACCTGCTCATCATTTCTTATAGCACAATAGTATCCCATTACATTCATATACCACAACTTGTTCAGCCATTCCCCAATTGATGGGCATCCCCTCATTTTCTGATTCTTTGCCACCACAGAAGGAGCTGCTATAAATATTTTTTGTACATGTAGGTCTTTTTCCCATTTTGTGATCTCTTTGGAATACAGCCCTAGGAGTGGTATTGCTGGGTCAAAGGGTTAAACTCCACTCTTTCGGAGGTAGGGATCTTATAAGGAACAGGTCCAGGAATTCAGCAGGTAGTATTATTATTTTTTTTTTTTTTGCTGTTGTTTGAAATTGATTCTCTACAAAGTCAAACTGTGAAGATCATTGAATGTCTGGATAAGGTGTTTAGACCATATTTAGTAGATCTGCTTTTTCTGAAACTAATTTGTCTATAGGACACTTGGGGATTGAAATAGGAATATTCTCATTTTAGATAAAGGGATATTGGGGAAATTTGGGAGCCAAAAGAGGGAAATTAAGCCTATGCAATAGGCTTGAATATTGCTAATTAGCCTGAGAAGATTATTTGGTGTGAACCTTTGTTAAAAGGGCAAACCCTCAAAGGAATTGGAAATGCACCCCAGCTGGCTAAGGAAGAACAAAGGTCCCAAGGGTGTGGAAAAAGGTCCCGGGGTGAAACTTTTTGACAAGTCGCTTTTATAGACAACATGGAGTGGTTCTCATCAAAGTCCTACCTTCTGCAAGAATCCTTTCTTAGTTCCCTTTGCTAGGCCCTCTTATTCTTAGTACCTTCCCTCTGAGACAATCCCCAGTTAGTACTGTGTATAGCTGTGTGCATGTTGTCTCTGGGAGCTCCTTGAGAGCAGAGGCTGGTGTTTTGTTTTGTTTTTGTCTTTCTTTGACTCTCCAGGGCTCTTAGCACATTGCCTGGCATATAGTTGGCATTTAATAAATGCTGTTGACTGACTGGCTCCTCTGATAAGAGTCTATCCCTCTGATTCTTAGTCACCAATAATCTTTGAGTCACCTCCTCTAGTAAGGGGCCAGGGTACATGTTCTAATACATGGGATATGCTTCCTTCTAAAAAGGTCTCATATTCTACAATTGCACCAAGTTGTTTGACTTGCTGTTGCTTTACTTATTTTTGTTTTTTAAAAAATGTTTAAACATAATTATTTTATTTCATAATGTGATATACAAAAAATCGGGAGACATAGTTTCTGGGTAATTAATCATTTTATTAATCATGCTAGCAATAATTATGGAAAGGGTCAGTGGCACTCTCGAATGCCAAAAATCGTTCATGGAACCCACTCAGTGCTTAAATGCTCTTGGAAGAGTGGGTGTTCCTGAGGGTAACAATCAACTCTGATTGATTAACAAGTAATGAAAGAGGGGCAGCTAGGTGGTGCAGTGGATAGAGCACTGGCCCTGGAGTCAGGAGGACCTGA
>NW_020954719.1:6767753-6771084 GCF_900497805.2 Vombatus ursinus | reverse complement strand
AACCCCCAAAACAAGGAATGAAAGAATGAATATTATAATGAGAAGTGGGCTTATTCTAATGAGGGGCTGGGGGACTTGCGTCTGATCACTCAGTCTTGGTCAAAGAGACTTATCTATACCCATATCACCCCATCTAGAGTAATTGAGACAAAAGAGGGGGATCCACTTTTACAGAGACCTGTCTGAGTAAAACACAATAGGCTGGAATCCATCAGTTCACCTAAACTAAAATTTCTTTACCTTTCAATCAGAACTGAGCTTATCAGTTGGGTGAGTTTCATCCAAAATTTCATCTCATTATGAGCACTCTACTGCAAAAGCCACCCGAATAACATACAGGGGCCAATTTCTAAATGAGAAAAAGAAGGGGAAAAACCTTAGTCCTGATTCAGTAATTGGCTACTAATATAGGAGAAAAATAATCATTTCTCTCAATATATAACCTCATATTTAATATTTTTAGAGGGGAAAATATTGCTAACATTAAAATGTGCTCATGGAACCCCTACTACCATTCTGTGGATGGGGGGGGGGTCCTGTGGAACACTGTTCTGCATTGTGGTAGACACTGCAGAGCCATTGAAGGCCATATGCCTGGTGCCAGGGTCTGAGAACTCTGGAATCAGACACATTCCCATGCTTGTCTCCCACAACTACTGTGGTTCTTTAATCAGTCTTAGGCTGCTATTAATTAGTCATCAATAAACCAAGAAATATCTTTGAGTACCCACTATGTGCAATATTCTGTGTTATTGCTGGTGAAGATACAAAGGTAAACCTGACCATGTAGTCCTTCCTTTTAAGAAGATTTTAATATATTCATCATAATAATGGAGCTTAGAATCTAGACAGTAAAACAAAACTCATACAAAGGGGCAGTTAGGTGGCGCAGTGGATAGAGCACTGACCCCAGAGTCAGGAGGACCTGAGTTCAAATATGCCCTCCGACCAAACACTTGACACTAGTTGTGTGACCCTGGGTAAATTACTTAACCCCAATTACCTAATAAAAAAAAAAAGACTAATACAAAGACAGAACAACATAGAACAATGGCAACAATATGAGACAGTAAATGATCAAACAAAACTGGTGTGGGGTAGACTGTATGTGCTTGGGGAATTCAAAGGAGGAAGAGATCAATTTGGGCAGATTTTAGGAAGTGCTCAAGTTGTTCATGCAAAGGATCTTGAAGGATGGATAGGATTTGGATAAGCTAAGTGGAGGGGAGTCAGTATTCTGAGTGGAGCAGACTTTGAGTAACAGAATGCCCATGGAGAAGTAAAAGGATCGGCCTGATTAGAACAAAGGATGGATTAGAACAAAGAACAACTGAGGAATAGAAGGTAATTAATTATATATAAATGGGGCAAACCTGTTTATAAAGAGTTTTGAAAGCCAGGCAGAGGAATTGAGACTAAATATGACAGGAAATAGGGAACCACTATAGGTTCCTGAGAAGAAAAGTGACACAATTAAATTATTGTTTCAGGAAAATGAGCCTGTAATTACATAGCACACTCATTCCACCCCCTTATGTAGGAAAGCAGTAGTGCTCACCACTTTTTATAGAAAGACTGAAGCTCAGAAACAGGAAAGAAGGGATTCAGCCAATATCACTCAAAGCTACAATTAGAAACTATAGGTAACCCAAATATCAGATCAATCAATACCTCTGTCCTCTCCAAGTTCATTGTTTAGAATGATAGATAGTGTACACAGAACACAGAACTTTACATTTGGGCAAGGCCACATACATGGATAATCATACATACACTCACTCAACTTCCATCCTAGTGATTTGAAGGTTAAGCATTACCACTTAACACGCTAATTGTCCTTTCTTTCCTGGTGAAGCAGAAGTACGAGTGACCTAAGCTAAAAGCCATGTCAAAAGGTGTATTAAAGGACAACTATATCACCTTTTTTCTCCACTTGTGCTCTTTACCCCGCAGCCCTCCACCCCAAGCCCTGTGCATGTTCTCCAAAGATATCTGTCCTATCTTGCTTTCCCCTGCTTTCAAGGACATGGTAAATGTGCTTTCCCAAGTTCCCTTCTGGGCTTGGCAGAAGGATGAGAGCCTGTGTGAACTTCAAGGCCACTGGGTCAATCGTTTACACCCAAGCAGTCTAACCCTGTGGTTCTCCACTATCTTTTTGATAACATCCTTAGTAGGAAGGGGTAGTCTTAGCCATTTTTTAACAATCCTTAGTAGGAAGGGGTAGTCTTAGCCATTTTTTAACAATCAAAAACCTCTTCTGGGCCCAGGGAAGCTGAGGCGCTGAACCTTCTCCCTCTCCACTAAGAGGCCTATCTCTCTGGATACATGCAGGCTCAGTCCTGTGGGAGCCTGACCACCTAACAGAAGGGTCACACTCCTTTTCCTGTACTCTTTGGCTCACTATACCCCAAATCTAGTACCCTAGGGGAAAATTACTTAAAGCTTAGACTTGGGGGCAGCTAGGTGACCCATTGGAGCACTGGCCCTGGATTCAGGAGGACCTGAGTTCAAATCTGGCCTCAGACACATAACACTTACTAGCTGTGTGACCTTGGGCAAGTCACTTAACTCCATTGCCTAGCCAAAAAAAAAAAAAAAAAAAAGCTTAGGCTTGGCCAACATCTGGGGCCTCCTCAAAGTGGGTATGTGTGTGAGGCATGGAGTAAAAAGGTACTCAATATACGACATGAACTAGTTATGGGATGGATATTTTTTCTGCCGCACAAAATAAATGCTTCCCCAAGCATGCATTGGCAGAAAAAATTTAAAACAAGAAGCAATAATTTATAAGTACTGTGATACTCAGTGAACTTTGAAAGAAACTTAAATGGGCAGCAATCATACCTACTGATAAAATCTCCTGAACATGAAGCAGTTTGGGGGCTGCTGAATAAAAATCATTACATTTCACCTCAGCTCTGCACCGTCTTCCTCAAGGTCTGTATCTTCTGGCCAGGTAGGCCAAGAGTTATCTCCTTCCCTTCTCGGTAATATTTTCTCCAACACAGCAACTCTGCACTACCAGTCAGCTTCCACCAAGGGACTCTCAAACTCAAAAAAGTTACCTCCACAATGGGGCACATTCAGAATGCTGTTTGGTCGCTTCTACTCTGGTAGAAACATAACATGGAGAAAGAAGCCAAAGGCACCTAAGCCCAGGCTCAGATCACCTAGCTGGGTACCTACTATAGCTGCCGTTTGAGAACAGTCATCACTTCTGTCAGGGTGGGAGGAGAAGGTGGCCAACCAAGGATTCAATTAGACCTAACGTGACCTACCTACAGCCAGGAAGAGAAGAGAGTGAATAAAGGAGAGTCACTCCATTTTAAAG
>NW_020954719.1:6767616-6767718 GCF_900497805.2 Vombatus ursinus | reverse complement strand
GAGGAGAAGGTGGCCAACCAAGGATTCAATTAGACCTAACATGACCTACCTACAGCCAGGAAGAGAAGAGAGTGAATAAAGGAGAGTCACTCCATTTTAAAG
>NW_020954719.1:6764622-6767571 GCF_900497805.2 Vombatus ursinus | reverse complement strand
TCCCACTGAGTCATCAGCTCTTCCTGTTCAATGATCTCCAAAGCACATGAATTATTCACCATGAGTCACACATGGCTGGCCAGAAGCAGTAAAGAGATTTGTCATTCTCAAAGCACCTATATACTGAGACAGCATATAGGGTCAGCTGGAAGCAAGCAGGGTAGCTTTGCACATGCCCCACCTATTACACGGGTGACAGTGGAATTTTGTGGCCAATGAGAGACACCTGCTTTTGTCACTGCAACCACTGAATCCTTCTGCAACAGCTAGTCATCTTCCCATTTCTGAACCATTGGCAATAAACACACAAACATGTATATACTAGTACAAATACAACCCTGAATGGAGTTTGTGTTGTGAAGGCAGAGGAGGTTGTAGGTTTGAACAATTTCATCAAGGAACGAAGATTGGGGAGGGAAAAGAGAGTAGTTCAAGTTTCACTCCCATGTCCCACTGCAGTCTTCTCCTTTCCCCATTATAGTGATGCTGAAACCTGAGTTATAGAAGAACAAATGCCCCTCCTTTACCACAACTGTCCACTCCCTCATTTTCCATTCCCCTCTACTGTGCCCCCCCAATGTCCTACTCCAGATCATCCCCCCCCCTTCCACTGTGCCATTTGGAATGTTTGCTCCATAATTAACCAACTGACTGTCACATCTTTCTTTCTCATTCCTTCCATCTTTTGACATCTATTGAGATCTGGATGAATTTTGATGATATTGTCCTCCGTGGCACCCTTTCCAGTACTGGATTGCACTCATACTGTGCCCCCCCCCCCAAACAATCAAAAAACTGTGAACACATAGTTGTGGTGATGGTCAGAATATTCCTTGCTCTACATTGCCACCTCCAGACTACCCCTTTATTATAATCATTTAGCAACTTCTCCCCTTTTACTTTTCATTTACTCTCCACTCTAATTTGTTCTTGTCTCAACTGCCAACATAATTTTCCCAAAGCACAGGTATAGAAAATGCCCAGTGCTGAGAGATAGATTGTCCTGTTTGTGAAACAGTCAGAAATCCAGTGTTACTGGATCAAAGAGTATTTTTCTTGTGTCTAAGATAAACTTTTCTACTACGTCTTGTGTATTAAGATCTACATAGGTTGTCTCCTTCATCAGAATGTAAGCTCCTTGAGGGCAGGAACTATTTTTGCTTTTTCTTTGTATTACAGTGTCTGGCACACTGGAAGTGCTGATGGTACTTGTGTGTTTTGATTGACTGATCGGTTGGTATCAGGTCATGCCGACAATCTTTACAAAACCCTTTTTGTCCCTACCATAGGGAGACTAGGTGCAGGGGTGATGGTTTGGTCATAGCTAAAAATCTATTGCTCTTAGAGTCATTAATCCTTTTGTACTAGGGACACCACAAATCTGGCAGTTTGAATCAAAGATATAAGCATTAGAAGTCTGGTGAAGCTTCCAAGAGGATCTGGGGGTTAAATTATTAATTTTATTAAAACTCTCACTTGTAATACTCACTAGCTGTGTGACTCTGGGCAAGTCACTTAACCCCAATTGTCTCACAAAACAACAACAACAACAACAAACCTCTCACTTGCAAGCTAATATCTTTTGGGCCTTAGTTGTGGGTATATTTTTACATCTGTCAGTAGGGAGTCAGACCTAAAAAATTCACATTTTTTGGTAATGTTCTGTTTTTACATCAGTGTAATTTCCTGATATAGTTTGTAACCCTCCCCTACCTTATAACAAAGATAAAGAAATTAGAACAATGGATAGAGTGACTGCATCTGATGGGGTATGCAACATTCTGTACCTATAATCCCCCACCTCTCCATTTAAAGGAGAGAGTTTCCAGACAAGAAGCCATGGTATCAGATTACAGGTTTTACGTTTTATCTGCTGACTGATGGTGAGCTGAGTGCACTTTTTACAAAAGCAGCAAAGTGTGTGTGCACAGCGAGGGAGTTTCAGGTAGTGAGATGATTTTCCTTTCTCCTTTATGATTTTGGTATGGGGTTTGTGACACCAGCGACAAACAATATTTGAAAGCACTTTTCTACTAATGACTTTAGCCTCCAAGAACAATAAGACAAGATATTCAAGAGGGTGGAAGGAGTTAGAGAGGTAGGTTCAACTGCTTTCATTGTTAATGAGGTAAATACACTTTAATTTGAATGCCCACTGGGAGAGTTCTCTGGGGCTGTGCACAGGACAAGAAAGATCAGGGAACCTCATGGGAATAGGGGTCAGAGTCAAGTAAGTGACAATTTTGAGGGAACTGGTAATACTCTAGATAAGAACCTGGGAAATGCTCAGCAGCGGTGTGAGCATGCTCAGAGGGAGTCTTGACAAGGACCAAGTTTTGTCTTTGTATTATGAAACACCTAGCACAATAAATTATTATTAAATTATTAATTTTATTAAAACTCTCACTTGCAAGCTAATTTCTTTTGGGCCTTAGTTCTGGGTATGTTTTTACATCTGTCAGTAGGGGGCAAACCTAAGAAACCTAGGTCAAACCTAGTATGGTGGCCTTCTCATAGCAGGAACTTAATAAATGCTTCACTGATTGACTGAACTAGTAGCTCTGAGATGGGCACAGCCAGAAACTTTCATGCATGCGCAGTAATATCAACTCTGTGTGAATATAGCATTCTGAGTAGCTGCCTCAGACCCATACCCCTAATGTTAAATGAAACATATCCCTCATATAAGTTAAGTACTTTACAAGTCACTTTCTTCAAAACATTCTGGTGAAACAATAATAAAAGCATTTTTATTCACATTTTACAGTTTTGGAAACTGAAGCTCAGAGAGATTAAATAAATTATCCACAGTTATGAAGCTAGGCAGTAGCAAAGCCAAGTTTTGAATGCAAGTCTTCTGATTCCAAATCTAGGGAGTTTTTTCTATTGGAGCACTCTTGATTCTTTTTTTTTTTTTTTTTTTTTTTTTTTTTTTTTTTTTTTTTTTTT
>NW_020954719.1:6756704-6764581 GCF_900497805.2 Vombatus ursinus | reverse complement strand
TTTCAGGGCCGGTGTTCTATCCACTGTGTCACCTAGCTGCCCCTCACTCTTAATTCTTTAGGTGAAAATATCTAACCATGAACTGGAAGTTGGGAAGGTTAATGATAAGAGGAAGAGGCAGAGAGAAACCAAATTTGGCCAAGGAAAGGGGTTGTGTCTAAGAAGCTTTGGTCTCTTGGCCAGGTGAAAGCAACACCTTAGCTAGGACTCCGTTCCTTGTCCCTAGTCCCTTTACATTTGTGATCTAAGATCCGGGAACATTCTCCATTCCTTTGATATGAAGTGCCTTCCATTTATGACAATTCACCCAGGAATCCTGTGGAGTAGAGGGGTTGGGGCAGTAGGGATGGAGGTAGGAAACCCAAAGAAATATGGAGTGAACTTAGTAGACCAGGAACTGTTAGTACAAGAGGAAACTGCTGAAAATGTAAAGGGGAAAACAATGGGGGAAATACTCTTCTACTATAAACCCAGAGAGAATGTTTATAAAAGAAGGAGCCAGTTTTTCTGTCCCCATTATATAGAGGTTTTGAGCTATTGACATGGAAACGAGGGACTTTGAGGGAGAGCAGTAGTATCTGCTCTGAGATCAACAAGTACATCTGCAAAAGGGAGCCCTTTCCAATAGCAAGAAAACAAAGGCTTCCTCTCTGGAAACTGATCAACATTCCCCATCACCCTCCGCTCCTTTTGTCTCTCGTGAACTGCTGCCCTGGTGCTGTGTCCCGAGCCGTCTGCCAGGGTCATATCAGACCCATGCCTCATCTCAGTTCACTTCACCTTTTGACTCCAGTAAACAAGGACTGATTAGTTTGAGCATAACCGTTCTTGGGTTGGCGATAGTCCAGTTATATGCTGTTCTTTGTCTAACTGGTTGGAGAGTATCTTTCTTTCCAGGGTCCAAGGCTGGAAGCAGCAGGTGCTTTTACAAAGCTCTACAAGATGCCAGCTTACTGTGTAAGGCTGTGAATTGATATTCCAAGTTAAGAGGGAAGCCTTGCCAAGAGTGACTCCACCCCCCCAAGGGCAATTAAATGGGTAGGACTGTGGTGAAGACCAACTAATTTTGCCATCTCACTTAATGATCAGGTGGCAGACACCTGAGTCCAAGAGTGGAGACTACAGGAAGATATTCCAAAATGATGGAGTTGGCAATTAACTTTTTTTCTGCTCTAGGGGCACTTGCTTTCCAATGGTGGGCTTTCCAACTGGCATTTGCAATTTTGACTTCAAAATGACCCTTCTCACTTGCCAGGGATGTAAGTAGGTCTTCCCTTCCTTGAACCACCTCAAAAAAGAGGGGAGAGACCTTAAGGGGGCATGTGTAGAGTAGCCCAGAAACAGCGGGGGTCAAATAGGGGTGAATAAAACTGATTCAATGCAATTATATGCCCTTCAACAAAACAAAGTCCCAAAGAAGCAAGATCTTCTTGCCAAGTTAGATTTTTCTATTCCCTAATTCATTTGGTGATCCTTGGGCTTTGAAAGAAAAGCTGTTTATGATGTTCTTATTAGAACAAAGGCTCAGTTTGCCAGTCACCTCAAAAACACATAGGCATGATGCTGGCTGGCCTACATGACTGCAATTCTCCTTACCCTCATGGCATCTCTGTGTTATTTGAGTCTGAGAACAGTCCTTGCCATCCATTTAGAGGAAGCCAACTTCTGTCAATGCATATTGAGCTAGGTTAAAGAACTTGAGGTATATGGATAGATTCCAGGGGGTCTGTGAACTTGGATGGGGAAAAAAATTACATCTTATAATAAAATAATATAATATAATAATAAAATTATTTTTATTAACCTCTAAGTAAAATTTAGCTCTTCCTTCAGTTATTAAAAATCATTTTTCTTAGAAAGGGTTCATAAACTTCACCAGACTGCCATGATACAAAAAAGGGTAAGAGCCTCTGAGGTAGATCCTTACTAAAAGGCCTTTCTCATGTCATGATAGCAGTCAACCCCTTCGTTCAGGTCAGGCCACTGTTGAATAGCTAGCATCTGTATTTAAGGCCACTAGCTAAACTCCACAAACCACCCCACGCTAAGTGCTTCATCCATTCTTACCAGTCAAACCATATTGTTGGCCTTTGCTCTCGTGCCACAGCTTTTCACTGGCAGATTAAACAGATAACTATCTGCTGTTAGGTAACCTTAGGCTAAATATTGGAATATATGTGTGTGTATGTGTGTATTTCTTGCTATAGGCTCATTCCTGTTCATATTCTGCTTCCTGTGGGGAGAAAACAAAACCAAAACTCCTCCATTACAGGACCTTATGTCAACTGATACACTGAAGCTTTGACCTACCAGATCCCCAGACTATCTGGACTTTTTTCCCCTCTGGCTGAGCTAAACTGTAACTTCTGTAAGTTCTTCTTTTACTTCACTTCTGCCTCATAAAATGGAGAATAGGCGTTTAAAGAACTGGTTCAGAATAAGATCCTGGACTGTTTTGCTGACTTCTCTGCACTCGTTCTCTGATGGTGTCTTGTTTCACTTGGGTCCTTTAATTGGCAAGGATCTCCTAGATGGTGAGGAATTCCTCTAAGCACCCAGCAGGTTGGCTGGCCTTTCTACTCTGAGTCTATTTACATCTCTTACCAGAGTAGCTGTAAGAGAGCCCATCTACCAAATAATATGTAGCAATAGCTGGCTAACACCTTCAGGATGGTATGGGGACTCCCTTGCTCCTTGAGATAAGGGAGCCGTGCTTTCCTTATTAAGATATTACACACTGAAAACAAAGGACCAGGCCAGAATAGTGATTTTTCTGACAAATAGCAATTGCTACTTTTCAGCCACTCTTAGCAAAGAGGGATGGGTCAGGAAGGAGAGGCAAGTAGTTGATGAATATAACTATGAGGAGTCATTAAGTTGAATTTTTCTTTCCAATAGATGACATTTACCCATGTTTGTTTTAGTATATTGTCATGAGTGAACATGTAACACTGTATTCACAATATCAAGTTGACAACATTTGTTATGTTTCTGAAATAAAGTTGTCTGAAGACATACTCAATTCATCCTAGTTATTAACTCCTGTGTGTATATGTTTATGTATGTATGTGTGTATGTATGAATTTAGGGCATCTAGGTGGTGCAGTAGATAGAGTATCAGGCTTAGAATCAGGAAGACTGGAGTTCAAATCTGACCTCAGATACTAGCTCTGTGACCCTGGGCAAGTCACTTAACCCTACTTGCCTCAGTTCCTCATCCATAAAGCAAATTGGAGAAGGAAGAAAACCCTAAATGGGGTCATGAAGAGTTGGACACAACCGGAATGACTAAACAACAATACATGTATTAGTGTGAATGTTTACATGTATGAATGTATGTAATCTAATTGAGAGGGAAGATGGGGGAAATGAAAAAATAAGTTTGTCTTAAAAAGCAATAACAGGGGCCAGTGGATAGAGCTCCAGCCTTGGAGTCAGGAGGACCTGAGTTCAAATCTGGCCTCAGACACTTGACACTTATTAGCTGTGTGACCCTGGGCAAGTCACTTAACCCTGATTGCCTCACCAAAAAATAAAAAAAAATAAAAAAAAAAATAAAATGGAGCATAGTTCAACAAGACAATGAGAAATATTAGCATAAAGACAAAAGTAGAAGAATATGTAAGGTAGCTAATATTAAAAATTGACCTGGAAATCATAGTAAGGAGAGAGAATTTAAGAACCATCAGATTTCCTAAAAAACCACAACTAAGCAAAGAACCTGGATATCACATTTCAAGAAATCATAAAAGAAATGGAATGTTGAAAGCCAGAACACAAAGTAAAAACAGAATCTACCCATCACCTTCTGAAAGAAACTAAAAATTGAACACATCCAGAAATGTCATAGGAAAAATCCAGAGCTTCCAAGTCAAAGACTTACAATCAAGAACAATACTGCAAAACTGAACATTATTCTACAGGGGGAAATAAAATTTTAATAAATTAATTCCAAGCATTTCTATTGAAAAAATCAGATCTGGGCAGAATCTCTGAAATGCAATACCAGGAGACAATAGAAATTTAGAAAAGTGAATTACATTTGAGCAGTTTGAAGGAGTGATGTATGTTCTCTTCTCCCTTATTAGAATGTCACATATGTTACAAGCCTGGGTAACTTGAAGGGTGGTGATACCCTCAACAGAAGCAGGGAAGTTGGTTTAGGGTTTAGGGAGAAAGAAAATGAATTTTGGATATATGAGTTTAATTTGTCCACAGGATATCTAGTCTGAGATGTCCAATACATAGTTAGAGATTTCAGACTGGAGGTTAGGCCAGTTAGGTCTGGATAAATACATCTGAAGGTCATCTACACAGAGAAGGGAAAGATACCCTTTACAACTCTGACTAGAGGAAGAATTCTTAATTAAACTAGCAATTTTGCTATGTTGTTTTTGAGTCATTGGTTGTATCTGACTCTCTGTGACCCCATTTGGGGTTTTCTTGGCAAAGATACTGGAATGGTTTGCCATTTTCTTCTCCAGTTCATTTTACAAGTGAGGAACTGAGGTAAACAGGATTAAGTGACTTGCCCAGGGTCACAACTACTAAGGCTGGATTTGAACTTGGGTCCTCCTGATTTCAGGGCCTGACCTCTTTCCACTGTGCTACCTCACTGCTCTAAACTAGAGACAGAGGTGATCATAGAAGATAAAATTGATCATTTTAACTATGTAAAATTGAAAAGTTTTTGCACAGGCACAATCAATGCATTTAGAATTAAAAGGGTATTAGAATTAGAAAGGTAATTTTACCAAGGATAATAATCCCTCTACCTGCTCAAGGGATCCCATTCCATCCTATTTCTTTCAACAGATTTCCCCTTTTGTTATCCCCACTCTATCACTTCCTTTCTTTTCCTATTTTAAATTTTATAAATAGTATTTTATTTTTTCCAATTACATGTAAAGATAGTTATCAACATTCATTTTTATTGGAGTTTGAGTTCCAAATTTTTCTCCTTCCCACCCTTCCCTCCTCCTCCCCAAGACAGCAAGCAATCTGATATTGGTTATAAATGTCTATCCCTCATTTTCAATTTCTCCCTTTCTACCGGTTCCTTCCCTACTGTCTACAAAGATGCCAATGTTTCCTCCATCATTTAAAAAACAAAACAAGGGGCAGCTAGGTGGTGAAGTGGATGGAGCACCAGCCCTGGAGTCAGGAGAACCTGAGTTCAAATCTGGCCTCAGACACTTGACATTTACTAGCTGTGTGACCATGGGCAAGTCACTTAACCCCATTGCCTAGCCAAAAAAAACCAAAACAGAACAAAATAAGAACAAAACAAAACAAAACAAAACCAAGCCCTCACTTGATTCTTTCATCTCTGCTATCATCCTGTATCTCTTCCGCCCTCTGTGGCTAAACAACTTGAGTAGGCTGTTTATAATATATGCCCCCGCTTTCTCTCTTCTCACTCTCTTCTTAATTCCTTACAATCCAGCTTCTGACTTCATTCCACCAAAATTGCCCACTCCAAATTTACCAACGATCTCTTAGTTGACAAATCCAATGGCCTTTTCTCAATTCTTATTCTCGACTTCTCTGCAGAGGTGTTGAACACCCTCTCCTACTTGATATTCTCTTTTCTCTAGATTTTCAGGGCACCACTTTCTTCTGGTTCTTCACCTATCAGACTGCTTCTTCTCAGTCACCTTTGCTGGATCCTCATCTAGATCATACCCTCTAACCAAAGATAACCCACAGGGTTCTGTCCTCTTCTCTCCCTTCCACCAAACACTTCAATGGATTTAATTACAATCTTTATGCTGATGATTCCTTAACTATCCTGTCCCAACCTCTGCCGATTTTCAGTCTCACATCTCCAACTGCCTTTCAGACATCTTGACTGACATTGTATGAAAATAATGGGATCTTATTGAGTTGTAAGAAATTACAAACATGAAAAATGAAGAGAAACTTGGGAAGACTTGTATTAACTGAGAGAATAAATAAAATGAGCAGAACCAAAACAATTTACACAATGACTACAATATCTTAGGGAAAAACAACTTTGAAAGATTTTAGCATTCTGTCTAATGCAATGACCAATCATGACTTTAAAGGACTGAGGATGAAACATGTCACCCACTTTCTAGACAGGGAAGTGATGGATTAGAGCTTTAGAATAAGGTTATGGTCAATTTTCAGACACGGCCAATTTTTTTGTTTTACTTGATGAATTGTTACAAGGGAGAACTTCTATTCGCTTAGGGGGTGAGGTCAGTGAGCTAGTTGGTAGTTTGTGATAGAGAAAGAAGAAAACATGAAAATAATGAAACTAAAAATACATAGAAAACAAGTTTAGAAGGGGATGCAAATGGCAAATTTGTTGCTACCATATTAATTTTAACATACTTTATTGTATGTTGACAAGTCCATTGTTTAATGGACAATCCTTTTGTTCTTTGTACAATGAAATATTTGAATTTTTTTAATAATTAAGTTCAGTTTTTAAAAAGGCAATACTTACTGTGGTAGAAAGAAAAATATCTCTCCATCACTAATTTTTTTTCAGTCCCATGTCTCCAGTTGCTTACTAGATCTCTCTGCTGGAATGTCCTATTATGTGGAAATTTTAACTCCTCACCTCCCCTCACCAGTAATATCTTCCTCCTGGAAGCTCCAAATTCCTCCCTAACCATATTAAAATTATTCTTCAACTCTTATGAACTAGCCTCTTTGGTGTCTTCTGAATTTTACTCAGCTTTGTTTTCCATTAATTTCTAGTGAGATGACAAACCCTCTCCCCAATCCAAATATACTTTTTCTCTCCCTACCTACCCACTTCACATCCTTCACAAAACCTTCCCTGACTCCTTCCCACACTACCTTGGTAGTTTATCCTGTCTTCAATTACTTGTACCAGATTGCCTTATCTTACTGCAGGATAAAAGGCTCCTTGGAAAGGTAAATTAAGTCCCTTATGGGCCAGGAATCATGTTACATACAACTACTTCAAACCCAACACCACTATGCAGATGGTAGATTCTCAGTATTCACTGAGAATGAATCAGTGTGCTTTATATAAATGCTTGGAAATTACTACCAACTATGCTGTTCGCTGCCTTGTTGGATCAACATGGTATACTTACCTTAAAAAAAAAGCCTTCTTAAATGAAACCCATTGCTCTTTCCACACATAACCCAAGCTTTCTGTGATCCTCAGTTGAGGTTATGGTTTCCTACCCCCTCATCCTGCCATATTATACTTTGTGTAACCTGTGTCCAATAAACTTTTTCCACTTTTGCCGTGCATGGGACTTAGTAAGCAATCACCCAATAAATGTGTTTAATTGGGTCAGGTAGCTTTATCACTTAAGTCACTGATAATTTAGCTTCATTACTTTGTCCCAGGCTCTCTTGCTTATACCAATTGTGGATCATTTTGCAACACCCTATACTTTTCCTTCAATTCAACAAACATCTGAAGTGCTTAAGTGCATCTGAAGAAAATGTGTGAAGAGGTTAAGTTTGGAGCATTTGATATATCACCTTTACTAGACCCAGCACAGATCACGGTACTCCATGGTATTTCTGCAAATATGACTTCTTTAATGTGACCAGAGCTTTGCCTATGTCCAATGACAATAGGCATGACATAGGAAAGTGGCTCAAATCATTCAATCACAAAAGAGAAACAGATAAAATTCGGTCAGACACCTGAAATGCAAGTATCACACCTTTATTGACATTTAATAATCACAGAGGACATTTTCACAGAACAGAAAAAAAGACAGACCTAGTATAAAGAAAAAGATAACATACAAATTAATATTCCTCACCTTCATCTTCCCCCTCAGCACTATCTGCTCCAACCTCCTCATAATCCTTCTCCAGGGCAGCCATATCCTCCCGTGCCTCAGAGAACTCTC
>NW_020954719.1:6756520-6756694 GCF_900497805.2 Vombatus ursinus | reverse complement strand
AGGGCACCAGGTTGGTCTGGAATTCTGTCAGATCAACATTCAGGGCACCATCAAATCGGAGGGAGGCAGTGATGGAGGACACAATTTGGCTAATAAGGCGATTCAGATTAGTATAGGTTGGGCGTTCAATGTCAAGGTTTCTGCGACAGATATCATAGATGGCCTCATTGTCTA
>NW_020954719.1:6742636-6756400 GCF_900497805.2 Vombatus ursinus | reverse complement strand
ATGGAAAACCAAGAAGCCTTGAAGACCTGTGCACTGGTCAGCCTGTAAAACAGCAAAAACAACAACACAACTCTAAATATTTAATAAGTTTCACGGAAATCCAATCCTAGTCTGGACTTATCTCCACTGGTCTCTCCATAAGTTAATTGGTCAAATCATATCCAACACTTGATATTCTTGGAAACAGTGCTTTCAGTCACATTTAAGAGCAATTACATTTCACGAATTGCTGACTTCTCAAAGCAGTTTTACGGACAGTCTACAAGAACTTCATTTGATAAGAATATTGCCCTGTATATCAAAAGACACAAGAAGTTCTCGGTCTACCTAAGCACGCCATCTACTAGCCTAGTTAGTGTAGCCACACAGGCATGCTACATAAAATGAGGACACCGGCTTTCTAGACCACCGGTTTACACAGCCCTATATTTGTCTTAACATTTGTTTTTTAGGACTTGCAGTTCAGCTTATATGTTAAGCAGGAGAAGCATTAACTTATTTCTGCTGGATCAAAACTAAAACTCTCTCTTTTCTACAAATAATCAGATGCCTGTCCTGGCCTGATGTGATCGATACACTGAGCTGGACTTCATGGCCAGTAAGCTAAACCAAGGCTAGAGTATGCAGCATAGATGAGCTGTTACACACATTTTTTTCAAGGAAGAAAAGGTCCTCTGAATCCTAAGTTCTAAGTAAAACTGCAGCATCCAGATCTGAACCCAACACTTACAAAACTCACTGAAATAGTAGAATGGTGCCCTATAATATGATTTTTTAGGGACTGGGAGAGGACCCCCAGTTTTATTAACCACTATGCAGGACAGAAACAAAAGGCCTACATAACAGCTTACAAAGTCGTCTAAAGTTTCAGTAACTGTCAGTCAGTTCTTTCCAGAGCTCCCTGATCCCATTGCTATAAGTGCTTACAATGACAACAGCCATCTTCCAAACAATTAAATGCTACTGTCTCAACTTTAACATTATTCATGGCTCATAAGTTTTAACATTCCTGAGTTGGTATAATCATTTATATCCAGATGACCATTGCACTGCTTGATCCTCCCCCTTTTTTTGCTAAGGAGAACATGTTATATTCACTCTAATTAAGATAGTACATCAATAGAATTTTCAATCTGAGTACAAGATTCCCTGAATTAGAGTCTGTTTAGGTTAGCTCAGGGCTTAGGCTATCACTTTACTATTGCTATGTTATCACCCCACTACTAGATGACTCACAAGCTTCCGAATTCTGTCCAGAACCATGTCAATGATTTCCTTGCCAATAGTGTAGTGTCCACGGGCATAGTTATTGGCAGCATCTTCCTTGCCGGTAATCAGCTGCTCAGGATGGAAGAGCTGGCGGTAGGTTCCGGTGCGAACTTCATCTGGAAGATTAAAAAAAAAAAACAGCCCAGTTTTAACAATGTGGTAACTCCTACTAAGAACCAAGTGTATTTAAAAAAGTCACTAGAATGGGTACTTTCATCTGCATGTTTGCAAATGCAAATTGAACTCACCAATAACAGTTGGTTCCAGATCTACAAACACTGCTCTGGGGACGTGCTTGCCAGCCCCAGTTTCACTGAAGAAGGTGTTGAAAGAGTCATCTCCTCCTCCAATGGTCTTGTCACTTGGCATCTGCCCATCAGGCTGGATACCATGTTCCAGGCAGTACAACTCCCAGCAGGCATTGCCAATCTGGACACCAGCCTGGCCAACGTGGATAGAGATGCACTCACGCTGCAGAAAAACAAGAATATGAAGAAGCCAGTTGGGGCAGATATCTAATATATTCATATCTACATGAGTAATGAATTAAGTTACAGTACAACCATTCCATAGGACATAACCCTCCTGCCCCTTACCTGAAGTTCAAGCATACTACAAACTGAATTCAGAGAAAATTCTTTGGGCAAACAAATGAGAATTCATGACCTAAGAATTCTAGGGACAAACATGGGTTGAATCAAAGCCAGGAACTGGCTTGCCATTTTAGAAAGGTATATCCCCAGGGCTCTATTCAAAATGATTTCCTTCTAATTCTAGGGAAATGAGTAAGGCCTGATTCCTTAAATGCTTAAAAAACCCTCCCCCTTTCAATTCTTATTCATACTTTTTGTGTGATTGTGTAACTTCAGTTGAGATCATTCTGGCCCACTTTAATCCTATTCTTTAAAGCCCAGCCCCTCCTCCTTTAAAAACCAGCTTAAACCAGCAAGCTACAACCACATGACTCAGAGAAACTGCCAGATAAGCAGAGCCTAGCTATATTTTAAAATCTGGTCAGAGGCAGCTTTTTTAACCTTGTAGAAGACTTCATCTATAGTTAATACAGCATTTACTTTGGCTCTGTAACTCATGGAAAGAATTTTTTTTCTTTACTATTTCCAATAGAAGAATCCACTCTGTCCCCCAAAAAAATTTCTGCAAAAACTCTATTGCAGGCAGGCTTTGGTCTTCATAGGGCAGTGACTATCACAGACTTCCCCAGGAAAATAAACATCTCTAGCTCAGCAAGGGAAAAAAAAATCAAATTCTTTTGAAAGTATTTAGGAAAACATTTCCTTTTATACATTTACAAGTAGTGGTATGGCTTAAACGGAGTCTTTATCAAAATGATTTTTAGTTAAACTACTAGAGGATATTTCATTATAAATGAGAATATCTAAGGACTTGGCACTGTACTTTTTCCAAACTCCCTCATACAAAAAGTCTTCTTTCATGTTTTTTTTAAAAATGTAAAGTTCAAAATTGTCAAGAATAATAAAAATTCAGTTCTAAGTTATCACAGGTTGTATACCCTAATTTCTAACTAAGAATTTAAACACCCTAATCATTTGCAACCTTTATTTCATGATCTTTCCTTTCCAGGTAGCAATCTAACATTATTCATAAAACAATCATGGTCATCTGACCACATCAAGGCCCAGAATTACCTGTACTCACTTGCCGAGCTGTAGGCAGTGTGACTATTTGTTTTAATGAGCTCATGAGTATTTACTGATACATCATGGTAACTTAACTGGACTTTGGAAAAGTCATATAGCTCACAAAATGCTAGAGTTAGAAGAGATCTAAGATAAATGATGGCATTGGACTGAATTAACAGGCAAGAAAACTAAGGATCATAGAATCAGAATAGACACAACTTTACGCATACTGTGTGAGCAACCCTTTCAGTTTCACCTATGATGAAACTGAGGCTCAGAGAAGTTAAATGATTCATCCAGTATCATTACTAGTTAGTTGCAGGACCTAGAGTAAAATGTAGGCCTCTTGCTTCATAAATAATTATAATGTCCTCTTCTCTGGCAAGCCTTTATTTACCTTCTTTTCAAGTAAGCCTATCTATCAGATCTCATAATCACAAAAACTGACTATGTCTGTGATGATTCCCTCCTTCTGAATAAGGTATTACTCAGTATAAATTATAAATCATGTAAGAAAGTAAGCCTCCTTGGGAAATTTCCTCACACTGCCTATCTTGTCTGCTAAACTCCTGGGAAAGCTGACAAGGTCAAAAAGACTCACCTTCCCACGACTACCTGGGGGAAGGGTGATTGGTTATTAAAAGTCAGGTCACATAATAAGCCTATCCCTACCTGTATGAATGATCGTCATTTCCCTAATAAAACCAAGGCTAAGCCTGTTTTCTTTAGCAGCACCCTAATTTTTTTTAACATACAACGTACTACTCCTTCCATTTCCTACTTACCCCCAGAAACGCTATTTTAAATGAGGTGGTCTCTTTGGGGAATTAGTTTTCTCTATGCTGCTCTGAGTAACATTTAGGAAGAATTCATTCATCCAAACAACCCAGGCTGTTCATTCACTAAGTTTTAATGTGATCTTCCTTTCGAAAAGCAATACTATAGTTGTTCAAACACTTGAAAAATGGGTTGTTAACGCTATACCCAGCCACTTAATGGCCTTACAAGGAAACACCCTTTAAGAATCTACCTCAAGTACTTGTTTCCACTCCACACATTTCTAACAGGTGAGAAAGGTAGGATTAGACACGGTAACACTAAGCTAGTTATCTATTTATGGGACATGCTCCCTTATGTATCTGTGGTCGCATTTCCCCCTTAATTCTATCGAGGCTTTGGGAAACACTGTCACCCCAAACTTTGCTACTTCCTTTAGTAAAAGTGACTCAGCACTGAGTCACAGAGCACTAGGCTGAGGGAGTTAGGGAGTGGCTCCAACATTTTAGAGTGCATTCTGCCTTCCAAGACCTCTTGTCTCAAAAGATAAGGAAGACAGCCTGCAATCTTTAACTTCAATTTGGCTCATTCGGTTACCATAGAAAGGCCAGCTAACTTATTCTGGTCGTGGGGGGTGGGGTGAGGGAAAAAGGGAAGGTGCAAAGTATTTTAAGCTTTCTAAAGTCGATTTTAGAATTGAATGTGAAAAGTTTGAAGAACCAGATGGACCATCCCTTCAAAGGGTTAATAAACCCATTAGTAATTAGGATTAGTAAATCCTAACCTTAAAATTTGTCATTAAGACTTTGGGGCAAGTTTTCTCTGAAAAATCGAATCATCACGTGTCACTGCGCGCACTTCCACTTCAAAGTACGGAAGCACCACGCTGTTGGTAATTTTGGTCCCCTAGCAAACTAAGTTAGGGGAATCCAGTAGCGTGGTTTTCGCACGGCCCAAAGTACGGAGCTTACACTCCCTTCTCTCAATACCTAGGAAGTACTCAGAGCAATGCAGGAGCGCAACCCAAGAGGCAGACAGACGGCCAGTGCGGAGATCTTCCTCCAAGCTATCTGAGGGGCCAATCGGCCACGTGCGCCCCACGTCCCGCCAAGTCCCAATGCCCCTTTGGTCACTCTATTCCCCCACCTCCGTAAACGTGGACAGCGCCGGCTCCTAGCCCCTCTCCAGGTCACATGACTCTAAGTGTCCTGGAGCAGCCAGCTGGCCGGGGCACTATACACTCACCATGATAAAGGTGTGCAGGGGTCCGCTGGGCTAAGAAGAAACGGAAAGGAGGGCAACGCAGGTTTCTCACCGACCGACCGTTAGGAAGTCTCCGGGAGAAAAGTTAGTGAGGAGCGGAGTTCACGGGAGGGGCTTTATATAGCCCTTCCGGAACCACGTGTTTGGAGGGGGGGGTCCCTCGGACCTGACCCCACCCCCTCCTTCCTTTCTCTAAGCTTCTCTTCCACCCTCCCCGCCCCACTTCCATCCCAAACTCCACCCCGTCCGGTCTCTGCCACCCCACCCTCCTCCCGGACTCTCATTGGTGAGTTCGAAAGTTCAAACCAAACCTTTTCGGAAGAAGCTAGAGTTGTGGGGGAGGGAAGGAGGAAGTTTGAGTGACCCTGAGGATCATTGAGGTGGGGGTAAAGTTTGGAGTGAAGAGTATGGTTATCTGGGGGAGCTGGGAAGAGAGAGGGAGGAACAGCATCAAGATGATGAAAGAGAATGGGGGCTGGGGGTGGGGGGGTGGGATAACTTTGGAGAAAAAAAGAGCAATAAAACTTCTTAATTTTTTTAAAAAAGGAAGTAAACCCAGCGATGAGACAGCGTGGTGAATGAAGGTGGGGAGAAGGGGAGCCATGTGGTACTGGGAACAGGAAAACAGCTGGGAGAGCAAAGCCTCTCCCCTCCATCCATCACCTCTCCCTTCCTCTCTGCTTCTGGCCTCCCACTGACGCATAGCTCGACCCACTCCCTTGGCCTCGAGCCAGTGAACATTTTCCTAACTCCCTACAAGGTAATCTCCGAGAGCTGCCCCGCCTGCCTAGGGGAAGGTTTCCGAGTGACTGGTTTATTCAGAAAACATAGCCCTGCGGATGGTCCCGCTGCTTTGACTTCTCATTCAGGTCCTGCTTCTCGTAGCCGGCTCTATCTGCTGGACTAAAAAGGGAGGCTGCCTTATTTATTTCTCTGTATGAAGTGGACTAGTAGGCAAGAGGCCCTTAGTAGGGCTCAGCTTTTGTATCTGGGAGCTTGGCTGCTGCAGGCCCCCTGCTTGGAGTTGTGAGAGTTTCTCTGCTCCTTTCTTAAGCCAAGCTTAAAGCTGTTTAGAAAAACGATTTGGTACAAAAAGCTTAAACAGGGCCTTTCAGCTCTACTTTCAGAACAGTCTCATTTCTACAATTGTCAGATGAGGAGGTGGGTAGTTTAAAGATTTGAAATTCTGACCTTTCTCACAGCTTTTCTCTACTCCTTCCTAGTCCTTATTTTTAAAAACGCCCCTTTTGTAACACAAAACATCCTATCATCACATTCCAAAGGATGCTAAAACCTTTTGCTGGATCGCCCACGAAAACTATTTCTTTTTCATTTCTTTACCTTGAATGTTTTGTGTATCAGAATTCTCTTTTCCTTCTTTACCCTACCAGTTTTCTTTTTCTGTATGGAAATTAAAAAAAAAACCCCTTTTTTAAAACTAATAAATGAATTCCTTAAATATAAGAAGTGTCTAGCTTTAGAAAAAATGCAGTGCACAGAAAAGTGCTTTGTGTTTTTACAGAGTAGAGTCACAGAATTTTAGAGATGGAAGGAATCTGAGAGAATGAGGGCCTGGTTGATCTCTCAAATCCCTTCCAGCCATAATATCCTATAATTTTTTCAATCACCTAGTCCAACCCCCTCATTTTACAGGCAAAGAAACAGGTTCAAAGAGTGCAAACTATTTCTACTTAGGTGGCAATCACTAACCAGTAAGTTGTTTTTTTTTGGGGGGGGGTTGTTCAGGAACATTTTCTTAAATGTTTACCTTTGCTAAATTTCATTTTCTTAAATACTTACCTTTCTTTAGGCAGGTAAAATGAAATAGAAAAGATATCAGCACACATCCAGAGAAAAAGCAAAAGTACTATCAAATTATCTAATGTAAGATTTCTGGGGCAAGGATTGTTTTGAGTTTGGTATTTCTAGCCTCAAAATACTTGACATTCTGTCTAGCACAGAGTAGGTACTTAATGCTTGCTAAATTGAACTGAATTAAATGTTGATATAGGAAAGGTGAGCAGAATTCAAAATACTTCTGGAATTTACATTAAAATTGTTCCATCTATACTAATTTCTATATTCATAATAATTAATATTTTTCAATGAGTTCCTTAAATCCAAGTAATAAGAATGCAGCAGACCTTTAGTATTGTGATAAGAAAAGTGATAGAACGTCAACATGGAATAGTGGAATAGAAAGCTACCCTGAAAGCCCTGGATTCAAGTTCCACTTCTGACTGTATGTGTAACCTTGGGCCAAGTCCCTTAACTTCTCAATGTTCTGGGCAGCTCTCTAAGACTATATAAATTATACCCCTCTAAATAGAAGCCCATAGTTAAGCAAAGCAGGTGAATATAGTGGCAGTTTGATAATGTACACCTCTAGTTTTTCACTTCTGTCAAGAAGTAAGAGGTATGTTTTAACATTACTGACCTCTTACTAATTTCTGCTGATCTGCGTGGAAGAGGCTGGCAGCCAGGTGGTGAGGTAGATAGAGTACTGGGCCTGGAGTCAGGAAGACCTGAGTTCAAATTCTACCTGAGACACTACAGCTAGTAGTCACACACAGGTGTGTGACCCTGGGCAAGTCACTTAACCTATCTCAGTTTCCTCAACTGTAAAATGAGGATACTAATAGGACCTACTTCCCAGGATTGTTATATGGGTCAGATGAGATGTTTCCTTCCTTATGCTTATGAACTCACTGGTCCAGTCCCTATCCTTACAAGGTCAAGTAGATTTACAGTTATATTTTATAGCAATTCTTCCTTTTGGGTTCTCATTCTAAAACATTTATTTAAAACACTTCTTTGTGTTTCCACTTTAAGTTTTGTACATACCTGATAGGAATGCAGCTTTCTAGATTCTGGATATTAAAAGGTTTATTGAAGCAAAAATAGCTAGTAATTAACACCGGGAACCCTATTTAAACTTGCTGCCTCCTACTGGAAGTTGTGACTGTTATTTTCTTTTTTATTTAAATTTTTATTTTTTATGTATAGATAGATTGATAGAGGGCGAAAGGTGAGTTGAAGATGATGGGGTGATATCTGGAGAATAAGATTAAGGAGTGAGAGAGGATTATACTGGGAGAAGGAGAAAGGGAGAGGTAGAATGGAGTAAATTATCTCACATAAAACAGACAAGAAAAAGCTTTTACAGTGGGGGGGAAGTCGGGGAAGGTGAGAGGGAACAAGTGAATCTTATTCTCATTGGATTTGGCTTCAGGAAGGAATCACATACACACTCAGTTGGATATAGAAAGCTATCTTACCCTACAGGAAAATAGGAGGCAAGGGGATGAGAGTGTGGGGAGGATAGAGGACACAGCAGATTGGGGGGGGGGGTGGTAATCAGAAGCAAACATTTCTGAGAAGGGACAGGGTCAAAAGAGAGAATAGAATAAATGGGGGGGGGAAGGAAGAGGGCTGGAATGAGATGAAGGGAAATATAGTTAGTTTTCCACAGCATGACTACTATGGAAGTGTTTTGCATGACTACGCAAGTATAACCTGTATCGGAAAAAAAAATAATTTCCTTCAAAGTTTACCTCAGTTTTCTCCTATTAGAAGCCTTTCTTGGTCCATCTACTGATTAATGGCTTCCTCTACCTCAGTTCTCTTAATCTTATTTATCTGTTATTTATTTTGTCCCCCCCCAATAGAATGTGAGTTCCTTGAAGTCAGAGACAGTTTTTGTTTTGTCTTTGTATTCCCAGCTCTGAGCACAGTGGCATACACAAAATAGGTGCTTAATAAATGATTGATTAATTTATTTGAATGAATTAAAAGGAGTCTAGGCTTTCTTTAATTTTTTTTTAGTACCAGTAAATAGTGGTAGAACCTTTAGAAGGAAAATAATCCTATTATATGCAAAAATAACATTATCAAAATAAAATTTTATTTTTTGTCGTGAACTTAGTCATCAACAAATATAAACATTTCAACATACAAAGGACAAGAAAGAGACTAGTATAAAAAGCTGAATTTCTGTTATATAGTTTAAAAAAAGATATATTAATATAACGAGATAGTAATAAAATCACTCCATTTGTGTCACTTTCTATACTTCTTTTTCTTTTTTTCTGTACATTTAAAAATATTTTATTGATGCTCTTTGTTTTCCATGTCTATCTTTATGAACTAGTTTGCCATATCTTACTTCTCCAAGTAGAAGACTATAATCAAGCAAAACAAATGACCATACTGCCTATGTCTGAGAATCCACATCTGATTCTATACTTTTCCATTACCTTTCTGCCGAGAAATATGAGTTTTGTCATAAGTGTTTTGAAGTTGTCACTGGGCATTACTTTGCTTAGAGTTCTGAGGTCTTTCAGACTTTCCCCATATATTATTGTGATTATGGTCATCAAGTAAATTATTCTCTTGGTTTTGCTAATTTCACTATGCATCCATTCACGCTAGTGTTTCTAATGGGTTAGAATTCTTAGAATTCATCATATTAATTTTTTATGGTGCAATTGTACTACACCATATTCATATACCACATTTTTTTTCATGCCTTCCCTAAATGATAGGTATGTATTCTGTTTTTGGTTCTTTGCTAGAGCAAGAAGTATTGCAATAAGTATTCTTGTGCACATGGGTCTTTTCCTCTGGACATATTTGACCTCCTTAGGTAATATATCTAATAGTGGTATTTCTGGATCAGAGCGTATGCACAGTTTAGTGACTTTGGTGATGTAATTCCAAATTACCTTCCAGAATGGTTGAATCAATTTACAGCTCCATCAGCAGTGCAATATTGTTCCTTTCCTCCCACAAATCCTCCAGAAATAGCAATTTTCCACTTTCCTTATCTTTGCCAATCTGATAGGTGTGAGGTGAAACCTCAGCGGTGTTTTAATTTGCTTTTCCATTATTAGGGACTTGGAACATTTTTATATAGTTATGATAGCCTTCTATTCATTTGAATAAATGCTGATTTATCCAAGCCTATGCATTTCCTTTCTTACCAATCTATTTGGGAAAAGCTTTTATTCTTATGTATTTGTATCAATCATATTTAATCTTGGATGTCAGAACTTCATTAGATAAATTTGTTGGAGTGATATTTTCCTATTTGTTTCCCTTCTAATCTTATTATATTGATTTTGCTTGTGTAAACGTTCTTAGTTTGTATTATCATAATTGTCTATTTTATCTTTTATCAATGCCTTTATCCTCTTGTTTGGGTAAGAATTCTTCCCATCATCATAGATGGGAAAGGTATTCCTTCCCTTCTCTAATTAAAAAAAGTGATATGACCTTATGTAAACCTAGGAAATAATGGGGGTTAATGTCAAGGAATTATGATATGAGGAGGAAGGGTGGCAAATGGTCTTGATATTTTTCAATAAAATATCTCTAGAAAACTACATGTTGGTGTCCCCTAAGACTCTGCTGAAGGCTCTCTTCTCTTTTTCCTTCACACTATCTCTCCTTGACCTTATCACCTCCCATGGGATCAACTATCATCTCTATGCAGACGATTCCTAGATTTATAAGTCCAGCACTAGTCTTTCTCTTGAGCTCCTATCTAGTTTTTTGAATTGGTTATCTTATAGGTATCTTAAATTCAACATGTCCAAAACAGAAATCATTATCATTCTCCCCTAAAAACTGGAGTTATCTGAACTTCCTGATTATTATCTAGGGTACCACCATCCTTCTGCTCACTCCCAGCTCAAAGCCTGGCATCATTCTTCTCCCCACCCCCCACTTAATAGTATTTTATTTTTTCCAATTATATATAAAGATAGTTTTCTATATTCACTTTTGTAAGATTTTGAGGTCCACATTTTTCTTCTCCCTCCCTCCCCCCCAAGATGGCAAGCAATCTGATATAGGCTATACATATACAATCATATTAAACATATTTCTACATTAATTGTGTTTTGAAAGAAGAATCAGGACAGAAGTGGAAAACCATGAGAAAGAAAAAAACAGGAGAAAATAGTATGCTTCGCTATGCATTCAGACTCCATAGTTCTTTTTCTGAATGTGGATAGCATTTTCCATCATGAGTCTTTTGGAATTGTCTTAGATCATTGTATTGCTGTGAAGAGCTAAGTCTATCAAAGTTGGTCATCCCTCGATGTTGTGGTTACTGTATACAATATTTTCCTAGTTCTGCCCACTTCACTCAGCATCAGTTCATGTAAGTCTTTCCAGGTTTTTCTGAAATCCGCCTGCTCATTATTTCTTATAGAACAATGATATTCCATTACATTCATATACCATAGGTTGTTTAGCCATTCCCCAATTGATGGATATCCCCTCAATTTCCAATTCTTTGCCACCCTGACATCATTCTTAACTCCTCACACAGGCAGATTCACTCTACAGATGCAATTTGTTGTCAGACCTGGTCATTTATACCTGCACAGTATTTCTGACATCTGACTGACCCCTTCTCTCTACTCATACGGTCACTATTGTAGTTCACAACCTCATTGCTTCTTGCCTAGACTATTGCAATAACTTTCTAATTGGTCTTCCTGCCTCAAGTCTTTTTCTACTCCAGTTCACCTTCCATTCATATGCCAAAGTGATTTATTTGAAGAGTAAGTCTGACCTTTTTGTCCTTTTCCTCCTCTCAGCAAATTCCATTTACTTCCTTTTATATCCAAGATCAAATATAGAATCCTTTGTTTGGCATTTTAAAGCTTTTCACAACCTGATCCTTTCTTAACTTTTCTATTCTTCTTATATTTTACTGCCCTGTCTCCATATGCCCCCAAATCCCTTCACATTGGATTACTTGTTGTTCCTTGCTCAGAATATTTCCTGTCCTTTCTCCATGCCTTTGTACTATGCCATGCCTGAAATGCTATCCACCCTCATTTCTGTCTCTTACTTTCCCTGGCTTCCTTCAATACTCAACTCAAGTTCCACCTTCTACAGGATAGCTTTCCTGGTCCCTAGAGCTGATAGTTCCTTCTTCTCTAAGACTACTTTCCATCTATACCTAGTTATTTTCATGTTTATCTTCCTCATTACAATATGAGCTGTTTGTAGGGGTGTGGGGGAGAGATGATGACTGGTTTGACCTTTTTTTGAATTCCCAGTGCTTAGCACAGTGCCATGCACATAGCTTAATAAATGCTTGTTGACTGGCTGGCAGTAAAATACTATAAGCAGTATTCTTTTTTCTTTAATTTGGAATATCTGGATTTTGGCTATGATATTCCAGGATGTTTTCAGCTTGGGATTTCTTTCAAAATGTGATTAGTAGATTCATTCTATTTTCATTTTGCCCCCCTGGTTCTAACAGATGGGAGTAGTTTTCTTTTGAGTGAATTATGATGTCCAGACTTTTTATTTGGTCAGTGGTTTTCAGTAAGTAGTGTTTTCTTTTTAATTTCTCCTTGATTTGTTTTCCAGGCCAGTAGTTTTGTTTACTTGTTTGTTTTAAATAGTAAATACCTTATATTTTATCAATCTTCTGACTTTGTTCTAATATTTCTTGTGTTATGGATTCATTTAGTTTAGTTTGCTCCATTCTGTTTTACATGGAGTCTACTCCTTGGGAGTGGATTTTCTAACTTCTCTTCTGAGCTATTTCTTCTTTCAATTTTTTTTCTTCAAAGATCTAATTTAACTTATAATTTCTTTTTAAAATATCTGTTATTTAATTTCTTCCAACAACTCTTATAGTCTCTGTGGCCAAGCCATTTTTTTTCCTCCAAAGCACTGATTATACTTGTGGAATTACTTTCTTCTTCTGGCTTTGCCTGTTGGGCTTCTCTTAACTCACAGTATTTCTTCATTGTGTTTGATATCTTCTTCTGTTTACTTATATTTCAATCCTCAATTCTTGGGTTGAGATTGGGACTTTTTTTTTTTACCAGACTCCACACCCTTGGATGGATTTTGGTGGCCCTTTTTGGTTCTGGTCTATATACCTTTGCTGCTATTGTTCTGGATGGTATGGTTGGTATTAGGTTCCCCTCTAGGACTCAGTCCCTGGTTTCTCTCTGTCTCAGTCTTCTGGTGATTCACTGGAGTTTCTGATCCTGGCTGGTCTCTGTATCATTCTCTTTGTACAATCTCTTGTCATTAATTAGTTCCATCTCCTGCTGTGGCCTCTATAGCTACCAGTCAGAAGTTAGAGATCATATTGGTTTCAGGCTTCTTATAGGCTTCCCTTTATTGACTTCTAACCCCTGAGTTGGTCTTATTTCTTGCTGTGGCACCTAGTGCTCTGAGAAGTACATGGCTAGGCCCTATTTCCCTGCATAGTGCTTTATGGAAACAGAGTCGGTGTCCTACTTCTGTTTTCTCAGAACACCAGCCGAACACAGGCCTGATTTGCGCTGGTGTTTCCAATTTGAGACCTCTCTAGACTACACAGCTTTTTGCCTATTTACTGCAACTAGTGCTGGCTTAATTGTTGTGACCCTGTACCTAATCTCCACAGGCTAGGTTGCCTTTAATATAGTGCTGGACTAGATGGAGAAGCTTATTTCTGTTTCTCTTTGGTTTCTATGTCATTGCTGTATAAAGGGGCACTTTCAGGTATTTGCTAGGGTTTATGTGGGAGAGCTGGGCTCCTCTGTTACCTTTCCCATTGCCATCTTAACCTGAATGTCCAATCCAGTTTAATTACATATTACTCCCTACATGCTATTATTGTTCTATCTGCTCTTCTTCACACACGACATTCCATCTCTCATCTCCATGTCTTTGCACTGGGTGTCCCCCATGCTTAGAATGTATTCCCTCCACGTCTTGATTTCTTTTAATACTTGTCAAAGTGCCACGTTCTTTTTTTTTTTTTTTGTTT
>NW_020954719.1:6715410-6742543 GCF_900497805.2 Vombatus ursinus | reverse complement strand
TAAAGCCTTTATTGACCTCCCCTCACCCAGCTGCCAATGCCCTCCCTCCCCAAACTATTCGTTTGTGTATAAATTCCCCCCTCCCCCCAGCAGAATTTAAGCTCCTAGAGAGTTTCACTTCTGTCTTTGTATCTCTAGCACTAAGCACGGTGACTGGCATATAGAAGGTACATAATGAATTATTAAATTATTCTTTGATTGACATGTAAAACAAACACCTGACAGAGGTTTTCAATTCATCTCATTTTTGCAAAGTTCTCAAGATCTTGCTAGAGTAAAAAACTTTAGTTAAAAAATATCATGTACTATTTAAAAATATATATATAATATATACATATATACACACACACACACACACACACACACACACACACACACACATATAGAACAGGAGACATCGATACAATCTAAAACTTGTGTTACTAACATCCCAACAAGGAAAACCAGAGACAAGCAAAACACAAATCCAATGTTAGCTTGGAAGTTCAAGTTCATCTGCACTCTTTGTCTCTAATGATAATTTCTTGCTCCTGATAGTTCTTCAGACATTTAAGGAGTCATCAAAAATAAACAATTGGTAGCTGCTTCTTTTCATAGAATCTCAGTTATATTCATTGGAATATTATAACACTCCACTATAAACTCTTGTCTGATAGTATATCTTGTGCATGTCTTACACAAGCCTTAGAACATACTGAATACAATAATGATATTGCCACAGGCCAGTCCAGTAGTTAACATTCATTAGTAAATTACTGTGTAAACTGTCTTCGAATACATTTCCAGAGGACTCTGGTAAACTGTACTAAGAAGGTCCACTGTTCATTACCACTGCTCAGTCATTTGTAAACAGAGAAACATTGTTTGCCAGGTTAAAAATGTAACTGTCCGTTCTCCATGGAAACAACCCTCATTCTTATTTGAAGTAGGGAAAGGAAAACTGAACACCCTCCTCACATGTGCATGTACACAAACACCCATAGAGTTTACTATGTAAATATATTAATATTTGCAGGGGAGAGACTTTTGGCCAAGTTGGCTGCCTGAATGGAGGCAGACCATCCAGCATACTTACTCCAGCAAAATCCTGAAAATTTCCCCAGACCAAATAATGACCAATAAATCCAATGAGAAACAATTCATAAGAAGTGTGACTCCTTCCATCTGAGAACTGCGTAAAATTTTATTCTGAAGCCTATGAACCATAGGAAAGGGGGCCACCAGCAAACTAATGCCAGCACAGTCAAGCAAGCTCTAGTAACCTCACAATGTGACCAGAGAGGAAGAGGAGACAGAGTGGAGGCCCCAAGTATAGACAACTTTTTCAAGGAATTTAGCTGAGAAATGGAGATATATAGGATGATAAGTAGAAGAATTAGGGGATCCAGCGAGGCAAAGGATGGGCAAAATTTGGATGTATTTGGAGGCAGAGAAGAAACCAGTATTTGGAGAGAGATTGACAATTAGAGAGGGAGAAATGATAAAGGGGCAATCATATGGTTAGCGTAGGTGATAGTGAGGGTGAAACCAATCATATGGGTAGGTTTGGTATTGTTGAGGAGAAAGGCCACTTCTTCATTAGAGAGTAAAGGAAAGGACACAATATTGGGGGATAATGTCAAAAGCTTGTAATATGCGGGGTGGGGGAGGAAGAGGGAGAATGCAAATGGCTTTGATTTTCAGGAAATATTGCTGGAGGATTAACTGTAGGTGTCCCCGAAGGCTGTACCATGAGCCCACTTCTCTTTTTCTTTAATACTGTCACTCTTGGTGATCTTATCAGCTCCCATGGGGTCAACTATCATCTCTGTGCATATGATTTCCAGATAGAGTCTCTCTTCTGAGCTACTCTCCTACATCATCAATTGACTTTTGGACATCTGGAATAGGATCTGTCAAAGACATCTTAAATGCAATATTTCTAAAAGAGAACTCATTATCTTGAGGGTATTGCTATTCTCCTAGTCACCTAGGTTTACTACTTTGCAACCCTCACTCAGATTCACCTCACAGATACAATCTGTTGTCAAATTTTTATACTTTCCCAACATCTTTTGAATCCAGTTTCCTCTCTCCACTCACACAACCACCCTCTACATTCAATTCTACATCACCTTTTGCCCGGACTATTGCAACAGACTTGTAATTGTTCTCCCTGCCTCAAGTCTACCCCTTGCAATCCATCCTCCATTCAGCTGCCAACATTATTTTATACTTCATTTCTTATACTTTACTCCCCTCTACACCATCTATGATCCAGCCACATTGTCTTATTTGCTGTTCCTCACACATGACACTCCATCTCCTGACTCTTTGCATTCCCACTGGACGGTCCTTCATGCCTATAATACTCTCCCTCCTTATCTCTGACTCTTAGTTTCCCTGGCTTCTTTCAAGACTCAGCTTAAATTTCTTCTGCATGAGGCTTTTTCTGGTAGTTCCTTCCCTTTGTGGCTACCTTCCTTTTATACCATATAAATTTTATATGTTTATGGTTGTTTGCAATATTATTATATTAGCATTAGCATATGTGATCCTTGCAAGCAGGAACCTTTTTTGGTTTTCCTTTGTATCCTCAGTTCTTTGGCACATACTAAGTGCTTAATAAATGCTTGTTGCTGACTGACTTTAGTTGAAAGGATGGGGGAAAGTTGTGCTATGGAATACTTGGGGAGAAAAGAGAAAATCTGGAACAGTCACCATGGTGAGTTTGATAGAGAACCAATGGAGGAATAAAAAGTTTGCCTTGCTGCAGTGAGAGCCTAGTCAACATAGGATAACATAAATTTGTAGTGGACTATGAGCATGATTGCACCTCAAACTGTTGCTTCTTATACCTCAGGGTTCTTTTGTCTTTGTATTGGTGTAAAATCATACAGATAGAAGATACGCTGAAAAAGGCCATTTAGTTCATTCCCTTGGATTAAAGTATGTTTCCTAATCAGACCTATAGAGAGGAGAATTTAATCTATTAAGATTTTCAGAGAAGGTTATTCTTTTTTGGGGGGAGGCGGGGGTTAGGCAATGGGGTTAAGTGACTTGCCCAAGGTCACACAGCTAGTAAGCGGAGAAGGCTATTATAAAACTGCCTGCAGTTAGTTAACCATTTCATATGTAGCAATAGTCTTCATCAGCAAGGTGGCATAGTGGAAAGAATGTTAGACTTTTGAGGAAGAGGTGTGGGTTCAAATCACTCTTATTGGCTGAGTAAACATGATTAAATTACTGAGTCTCAATTTCTTCATCTGCAAAATGCAGATAATGCTTGTAATACCAACTTGGGACTTTATGTTCCTTATAGTGCTAGATTACTGCTAGTGGATTTTTATTTGTTTTGTCCAGAACTTTCGTGATTTCATCAATATGGGGAACTCTTTGTGTAGAAATTCTCCCCACTGATACAGATTAGCAACTTCACTCTGATTAGAGTAGCTTGGAGAGATGCCTGGAACACTGAGAGATTGTCACTTACCCTTGGCCTCATAACTACAGTATATATTGGAAGAAAGCCTTGAACCCATTTCCCCCTTTACTTTAAGGCCAGCTCCCTCTCTGCTAGGGCACAGTGACTCTCAAATATGAGTTGTTATTATTAATAAGATAAAGCTCTCCTGCTTCATTTCAAACCTATTTTTTCTCCTATGTGGACAGAGAATAACTAAACACTAGTGTGTATATGTGTGTGTATGTGTGTGTGTATAAACTTATTTTTTTCTCTTGAATAAATAATCTTAGTTCTTTTAACCTCTCCTCATTGGTCTCATTTTCAGATATACTCTTTGTAACGCTCTTATAAAGAGTGTTCTTCACATCCTTCACATAATGAAGCCCAGAAGAAAAAAGCACCACAGTATTCTTATCCACCTCATCAGTGGCTGTAACTCATAAGGTTGCATGTGTAACCTCATCATAAAGTTACATTTGTAATCTCATCATAAGGTTATATCTGTGAAATGCTATCTCCATTTGGGCAGGTTACTAGAACCTCTCTTTTCTGTCTTTTCTGTCTTGCAAGAGTTTGCATTTTCTCTCTGAAATGCGTGTAGTTGGATTTGTTCATATCACCTAAATTACAGTGGTTATGGTTGTTTTTCTTTCTAATTATGCATCAGTAACTTAGCAACTTTCAGACTCACTCCCCCCCTCCACTTTGTGTCTCTATATGAAATGCTTTTTTATTTCAAATCATTTCTTAGTTTTCTTACAGTTAACGACCATCCCTTTTCCTTATATCTTCAGAACATGCAGATCAAATTCCATTACTGCTCCAACAATTATACACATTTACTTCGTACCTACTACCTGCTAGGTGCTGTGCTAGGTGCTAGGGAGACAATCATAAAAGGAAAATAGCTACTATGAAGGAGCTTGTATCCCATAAAAAACTAAAATGGAATATTCAGATTCTTTTCTTGTACTTCTTACTTCAATAAGTTGCCTATCACATTGTGATCTGGATGTATTTTTATTATTCAAAGAAGTTCATCATATTGTGATGAAAGTTGCTCTTGTCCAAACAAGATATCCAGGGCAGGCTCCTGGATGAGTTATTTTACTCTGGTTCTTTAGCTTTCCACTTCTGTCAAAAAGGGATCTAGTGGTTGTAGGAAGGGGAAGGTTTCTCCTGCAAAGACTATAATACTGGTGTAACTAAGTATTTTTGGAGCTCCTCAAAGAAAGGGCTTGGATGTGGAATAAGGGGGAAGAGTTGCCTGCAGTCAGGCCAGCTCCATTTCCTGGCACTCTGAGCAACTAGAGATTTAGGACTTTTCCTGAAAACAAACTACCCTGACCTTGAAGAGAGCTGATGGAGAGATGAGAAAGCCATGCAATCCAGTGATAAAGGAACAAGGAGGGAGGGGAAGAAATGGTGACCTAGAACACTAGTGTAGAATGGTGGAAGTTTGGAGCCCATGCAACGTCCCAGTGGGAACCTCTATGATGAACTCTACTCTCATAAGTTGTATTGAGTGAGATCGGACTTCCTCCCCAGCAGCAAAATTTCAGAACTGACCAACAGCTAACTACCTGAGGTACAGAAATGGGGGTTGTGGTGAGGCTGCCTTACATTGTCTTTACCCTCTACTTTCCCACTCACTTCCTAGCTGATCCAGTTATTCCCTTGCTTTACATATTTCCTAATGGAGAATTGGATAAAGGGGAAGCCAATAGCATTGCTCTTTGTTGTTGTTGTTATTGTTTTATTTCATTTTTTGTTTTAGTCTATACATGTATGATCATATTAAACATATTTCTACATTAGTCATGTTGTGAAAGAAGAATTACAACAAAAGGGGAAAACCATGAGAAAGAAAAAACAAAAAACAACAAAAGAGAAAATAGTATGCTTTGATCTGCATTCAGACTCCATCATTCTTTCTCTGGATGTGGATAGCATTTTCTATCATGAGTCTTTTGGAGATGTCTTAGATCCTTGCATTGCTCAGAAGAGCTAAGTCTAACAAAGTTGATCATCACACAGTGTTGCTGTTACTGTGTACAATGTTCTCCTCGTTCTGCTCACTTCACTTAGCATCAGCAAGTCTTTCCAGGTTTTTCTGAAATCTGCCTGCTCATCATTTCTTATAGCACAATAGTCTTCCATTACATTCACATACCACAACTTGTTCAGCCACTCCCTAATTGATGGGAATCCCCTCAATTTCCAATTCTTTGCCAACACAAAAAGACCTGCTATAAATATTTTTGTACATGTGGCTCCTTTTCCCTTTTTTATGATCTCTTTGGGATACACACCTAGTAGTAGCACTTCTCTTAACACTCCTGCTGCTGCCTGAAACAGCAGACCGAGGCCACTTTTAAAGCTGTCATTTTTGTAACCTATATGGTTTTTAATATTTTCCTAATACTTCTGTGTCTCTGTTAAAATCTGGAAGGCCAGTGGCAGCTAGGTGGCGCAGTGGATAGAGCACCGGCCCTGAAGTCAGGAGGACCTGAGTTCAAATCCGGCCTCAGACCAAACACTTGACACCTACTAGCTGTGTGACCTTGGGCAAGTCACTTAATCCTGATTGCCTCACCAAAAAGAAAAATGAAATAAAATCTGGAAGGCCATTCAAATTTGTGCCACTTCTGTTTACTTAAATGCTAGCAGAGGGATTGGGAACTGAGGGAGCACAAAACATTGGGAGGGGAAACGTTTAAAATATTGTACCTTGTCCCAATACAATCCAAATAAACTCTGTCAGAGCAAGATTTCTGGTTGGTGCTTCAAGACCCCAAGTATAAAAAGACACATTTTATATGTGGTAGAAAGGGAAGAATCCCTGGGACTGATACCCTGAGCACATATAAGGCTAGTAGCCTCTACTGGAGTTGAATAAGCCATGAAGCAGCTGCCATCTCCTCTCTTTTCCATGAAAGCCCATGCTGGGATTGAAAAGAGTCCCAAGGGGAGGAGGAATGAATTGTGTGTATGAGCAGGACCAGATGGTTCCTGCTTAGAGGATAACTGACACTTCAACAGGCCACAATTGCCATTGCCACCTGGTGGTTTTATGGGGATTAACGGCTTTTCTCTTCTTTCTGATGTGTCATTCCCACACAATATCCATTTGCAGTGTAGGATTTCTCAAATAGATCTGTGAACTCATCAGTTTGGAAATTCCCTCCAGTGATTCAGATCACAACTGATCCATACTTGCCCATTCTATGTGACTCTTGTCCATGCCTTTTCATAAATTCACCACAGAAGATTTACCCAGAGTGCTTGAGGTCTCCCTCACTTTCTCTTGACGTTGCAATGGTGCTAGAGGAGCACTCTGGTTGTCTACCACACACAACCTTTGCTTTCCCCACATGACCAGCCCATCTTCTTTTCCTATCATGTATTTCTTTGATGAGATCTTCTATTCCTTTTCTTCTTTGGTGTTCCTCATTGGTTATAGGTTCATTTTGTTTGCACCTGCCATGTATTCTCCATTATTCTCTTAGTGATTCACTTTAAATTCTTTGAAGACTGTTATATTCCATGTCTCACTACCATAGAACAGCAGTGGTAGAACGTTGGTATTTAAAAGCTGAATCTTTGTTTCCTTAAGAAGCTTGGAGTTATTGAAAGAACTTTGCAGTTCCCCAAAGGCAATCCAGTCAGCTGTCCTCCTCCTGGTCAACTCTAGGCCCTACTCATTGCCCATCTATATTTTTGTCCCAGGTAGATATACTAATTTGTTAAGATCTAAAGGTTTTCTGTTGAAATGCATGTGTGATAGGAGTAATCTCTACTTGGGCTTACCTATAAGTAGGCTAGATTTCCCTTGAAAGGCATGGAAGCTATTCATGAGACTTGACTGGTGGAGGAGAAGGGTAAGGCTCAAGCTTTTGATGCTTCTTTGTTGACTCAGGGCCTAAAAGAGTCTGTTGAATTTGGAATCAATGCCTCTTGTGTTTTATAAACATCCCAGAGTGATGGGGGTCCCCACACCATGTCCTGATGACCAGAAACATTTCTGCATGGAGACAGCTTAGGGAGCTGTGTCTCCCAAAGCTAGTGCTGTATCTTTGCTGCATGTCCTTTTTATGCTGTAGCTAAATAAACTTCCTTTAAAAAAAAAAAAACAAACTATTAAATGGATTATAAGTATCTCATTTTGTTTCAGTTTTGAACCTGTACTATTAGACTGACCTGAGTCAGGTCATAATCTGATGTATGTCATCATGCATGTGAAAATGTAGACAATAACTATTCTTTAATCATTTAATTTTAGAATAATATGATTATAGATTTAGAACTGGAAGGGATCTTAGAGACTATCTAGTCTCACCTCCTTATTTTATAGATGAGGAACTGAGGTCTAGAGGAGTTAAGTAATTTACTCAGTTCACAGTTAGTAAGCATCTGAGGCTGGATTTGAACCCAGGTTATTCTGACTCCAAGTCTATTATTCTATTCACTATGATGCTGCTTTCTGTATGCATGATCAGGCAAAATTATTTTGAGTGGTTATAGATCTCTTACAGGAGGCTCTGAACTGTTCCAAAATTTGGTGTAATGAGTACAACGTCATCCAGGAACAGGAAAGTTTGAAGGACTCACCATCCACAGAGAAAATTTCTTTAACTTGGACTTTTTCTTGTATTTCCTCTGTCATAGTGAAAAGCTCCTTTGGTGAGCTTGTTTTATGCCTTGTCTGATGTTTATGATCAGAACTTTGTTGTTATGTCTTTGAAGAAATTGTGAATTTCTTGAAAGTCCTGGACTTTTTGGACAAACTTCTGACATATGGATGATACCTTATTGGAAAAGGAACACAACAAGGAGATACAGCAAGGAGATACTTTGTTGGAAAAGGGCTTTTGAGGTATTTTTTTTCCACAATAAAATAATAAGGACAATGAGACCTTAAATTTGATAATTTGTGTAAAGATTTTATACAGGTGAGAGAGTAGGCATATAGGTTAGTAGTTGTTTTTATCAGATAGATGCCTTTTTTGTGTATTAGTGAGAAGATATGTTTCCCTCACATCTTTGGTATATACATCTTCTTTAGGTCCCTTGCATGTAAATTCCTCAGTGTTCTTATGATTATATACATTTGGCCTAATCTGGCAGTTTTCCCCATCTTTATTCTCTTTAGGGTCAAATCTACCTCTCTTACAAGCATATATAATACTGTGATGTTTGGATCCAAGTGTGGTGGTTCCATTTGTCCCCAGTGAGGAAAACAGTTTGTTGTAGTAATCTTTACAATCTTCTTCAATTTTTCTTTTTTTACATTCCTATTAAACATATTTTCACATTAGTGATGTTGTAAGTAAGAATTAGAACCAATAGGAGGAACCACCAGAAGGAGGAAACAAAACTCAACAGAAGAGAAAAAAAATAGCAAATGGTATGCTTCAATGTGCATTCATATTCCATAGTTTTTTCTTTGGATGTGGATAGCATTTTCCATCACGAGGCCTTTGGAGATGTCTTAGATCCTTATGTTGCTGGGAAGGGTTAAGTTTATCAATATTAGTTATCACACAACATGGCTGTGATTGTGTTCTATTTTTCTTCTGTTTATTGTCTTTCCATTGTTGTCCTTAAAAGTTCTTGGGATGACTTTGCTTAGTTGGGTCTCTTGTCAAACATTCTTTAAATAGTTCCTGATCTCAAAGACCTCACAGTCTAAGCTGTATTCCTGATAAATTGGGAGTCATCTCAGAGGGAATGCATTAAGATTAAGGAGAACTAGAAAAGACTTCTTAGAGAAGGTGGGACTTTTGCTGAGACTTGTAGGATGCAAGGAAGGTAGGAGGTAGAGATAAAGAGGAAGAGCATTCCAAGCATGGAATATAGCTAGTGAAAATATTTGGACTCTGGAGACACAGTATCATGTGTAAGGAAAGGCAGGGAGGCCAATGTCACTGAATGGCAATGGAAGTGAATAAGGTATAAGAAGACTGGAAAATTAAGAAAGAACCAGGTTATAAAGTGCTTTCAGAGTCAAATGGATGATGTCATATTTGATTCTGGAGGCAATAGAGAGTCACTGGAGTTTATTGAATAGGGTATGACTTGGTCAGACTTGGGTTTTAGAAAGATGAATTTGACCATTGAGTGGAGGATAGATGCAAGTAGGGAGAGTATTGAAGCCAGGAGGCCAACCCACAAGCTATTACACACCCTTATGTGAGATGAAAAATGCCTGCACCAAGAGAGATGTTTTGAAGGTAGAGATGATGGGATGTGACATGTGATTGGATGTGGGGGGTGGGGAGAGAGAGGATGTCTATAAGCGTCCATTTTGAGATGTCTAATAGGCAGTTGGAGAAGTGAGGCTGGTGGTCAGGATAGAGGTTAGGGTGGGACAAATAAACACAAGTCATCTCCTTATAGATAATAATTGAAATCATGGGAACTCATGAGATCACCCAGATAAATAGTATATAGGGAGAAGAACAGAACTTTGGGGGATAGCCACAGTTACTGGGCATGATGTGGATGCAGATCCAACAAAGGAGACAGAGAAGGAATGGTCAGATGGGGAGGAGGAAAACCAAAAGAGAGCAGTGTCACAAAAACTTAGAAGAGAGTATCAGGGAGAAGAGAGTGGAGTGATCAAAATGTCAAAGGCTACAAAGAGGGCAAAAACGATGAAATCTGATAAAAGAGCATTAAAGAAAAGGGCAATTGAGATCATTGGAACTTTGGAGAGAATAGTTTTTGTTAAATGTTGACGTTGGAAGTCAGACTGCAGAGTTGTAAGAGAGTGACAGGAGAGGAAGTGGAGGCTTCTGTTGTATGAAGATGCCATCTACAGTCACAAAAGAGAGGAGAGCCAAGAGTGGGATCACCTGCATGGGGTGGGGTGGGGGGTGCGCAGGTTTGGCTTGGCAAGAAGGGTCATTTCTTCATGTGACAGAGGTGAAGGAGGAGAAAGTGCAGGAGGCATCTGAGGAGTTCTCAGCAAATGGCCTCAGTTTTTTCAGTGAAATAGGAAGCAATGTCCTCAGCTGAGAAGGTGAAAGTGAGGAAGCTATGTGGGGTGTTTATGACCTCCAAAATAATCAAATCAGAGACTTTTTCTTAAGAAAGGCAAAAAGGAGTTTTATTGCTTTATCATGAGAAAGGACACATCCAGCGTCACACAAGATGGCTCCAGCCAGGGTGTGCAAGGGAGTGCAGCTCAAAGCCAGTTTATATAGACCCTAACTTGGAACCCCCACCCACCCACTAGCTCCTCTTCCCATTGCCTGGGCTTCAGAGCTCACAGTCTAAGAGCAGAAACTTTCCCCCAGCAACAAGGTTGCAAAAAGGCACAAAACAAGGAACTGTTGGTTCAGCAGGAAAGTAAGATAAAAGGAGGGGAGAGCTGGAAAGCCTGGACAAACAAGATACTTTCTGGGACATTGCCTGATGTACTCCCTTATCTTGTTTGCGTATTTGTGTAAACCAATAAACCAAGAAATCAATTAATCAATAACCTAATCTCCCCCTGTCCTGTTTTCTTATCAATTCTGTGGGAACCAAACTGTTAGCATTTCTCACAAAGCCTTGGGAGATTTGAGATGGGATGAAAAGATTTGGAAAAGCTGCTGTGGTAAGTGGGAGAATGAAATGATTAGGAAGGTGTAAAAAGATTGCCTTGCCATAGTGAGGGCCCAGTTGTGATTATATAATCTTGTGTTGAACCCACAAGTCTTTTCCTATTTGTTTAATTTTTTTGTTATGTGGGTGGTCATATAATGCCTATCAAATCTTTTCTTGAAATACTTATGATATAAAGGCATGAAGCTTCTATATACTCTTTAAGTTTTGGGCCTCTCTCATTTCTTTTTTTTTTTTCTAAACTATACATTCCCATTTGAATACTGATTTAATTTGGAGGTTTTCACCATATTTTTCATAGAATTTCACTAACTCTTCATGCTCAGCAACTAATGTTAGTACTCCTATCATGGTAGTATTTTTAAAAATTATTTTTTGTTATTCTGAAATGTTTCCCATACAAATTATACACAAACCCACAAATTACCACAATGTACAACTTGTTTATTTTAAAGTATGTGATAAACTTAGTTCAAAAACATGTCTGTTTGTCTAACCTCTTTCTGTTCTCTTTTGTGCATTTTAAGAAACTGCTTCATTGACACTTATATTTTTTTTTTCTTTTCACATTGCTGTCACTAGCCATCCTTTGTATGCTATTTACCACCCCCCCATATACAAACCTCTCCTGTGACAAATTAACATGGTCAAGCAAAGATGAACCTTATATACAGAAAGACTTGGAAGAGATCTAGGATTAAGGGTGGGAAGTGGGGGGGGGCATAAGGAGGCAAGACAATGGAGGGCTAGGCTAGGTTAAGGCTAAAAGAGAATTGGGAGATTAAGTGTAGGCACAATGAAAAGCCAGTTGATGGGATTATAGCCTCAGGTGAATGCCAGAGATTTGGCCATGTGGGAAAGTCCAGGGTTTTTCCTTTCTGGGATCCAGATCCCAATGCCATCATTCCACCCTCAAACAAATGAGACCTAAATTCTTTTGGGGTAAGGGGCGAAGATCTTAGCTTCTGAAACTGCTTCCTGCTGGCAAGGGGTGTAGAGCTGTCCCTGCCTCGAGGGGGTCCCAAAGAAGAGGTTGACTGGAACCAAGCACAGGCTGCATCCAAGGAACAATGGGGGGCCATTGGCTGGTCCCTGCTATTTGCTACCAACTGTAGGTGAATGGCCTATAGTCTGGAAGACACAAATCTAACAGAAAAGACTGCATGGCCCAGATATGGCAGGATAAAACATCCTTAGCTCTGTTTGAATTCAGATAATTCCGTTTTCCAACCATGCAGTATTGATGGGGTATGGGCCCAAGCCAAGATCTTTGTCCCTTACCCCCAAAAAGAATTTGGGTCCCATTTGTCTAAGGGATTCTCCTTGAATTCTCCCACTTGATCTAGGAGGTCCCTGGCATTCCCCTGAAGCTGTAGTCCCATCAACTGGCTTTTGTCCTCACCTATGCCCAATCTCCCAATTCTGTCACCTTTAACCTAGCCTAGCCCTCCATTGTCTTACCTCCCTGTGGCTCCTGGCTACTTCCCACCCTTGACCCTATCTAGACCCATTCTCAACCTCCCAGTCACTCCCATCAAGATCCTTCCTAGATCCCTCCCACAGTCTTTCTGTATATAAGGTCCATCTTGTCTCCATTAAGGTGCTCAGATTCTTACAATCTAGGCAATGGTTCACGGATGCTCAGACTGCTCAAGAGTCTGGCTAATATGGCAGATCTTTAATTAACCTTGTCTCTGGCTGAAAGAAGGCTTGGGTCAAATTCTTTTGGGCAGAACCCACGTGTCATGATTTTGGGGTCCCAGAAACCCTAAGCCTCTAGACCTCAACAGTATCAAATCCACCTCATAGCGAGACTCAAGAATAGCCAGGTGGGTAACATTCCTTTTCAAATGAACGTAATGGGGAAACTGAGCCAGGAGGATCCCATCTTAGACTGAGGCTGAAAGTATCCTCTCAGCTTTTCCCAATGCTTACTTTCCACCAGTATCACATTGTGTCTGAGTAGCTTGTGGCATTTCTCTCAGATAGTGGATTGTTGATTATCGATGGATTATTATGATCCATCAGACAACTCAAAATAAAATTCTATGTGCTTTTACCTCAAACAGCAAGTTTCACTGATCACAGCTTAGGAAAAATTTTTCCAGGATTTACATCTCACACTTAAATTTGTCCTGGTGTAACAAGCCAGTTTTTAGAGATTATTTCTATACACTTGGAAATTCTCAGCAAGACAAAACCCAAACAATCTTTTTGGCAAGTTTACACATTAGAACAATAACCAACAATAGCCACATTATTTTAGCGGTAACCACACTATGAAACGTTGCTTGACATAACTGATACAAAAAGTTCACCAATTTGAAACTTGAAACAAACCCATTACCACATCAGGTGACTTCAGTTTTGTTAAATGCATTTCCAAATTACACAGAGAATCAACATCTCATCATTAACAGTTAAAACTTCAACTGTAAAAGAGCATGCTTATCCAAGTTCGGAGGCTAGCTTCTTTACCTTGAGCAGGATATGCTGAACCTGGGTGATGCTTCCAAGCAAAGGTTGCCCCAGGACCCAACGCCATTTGGGGGGGGGGCATGCTGTAGAAGGTGAATTCAGAGGTGGGGGGGGGAAGTTGTGAAACTATTCTATGAGAAGGATTAACAGATACCCTCTTGACTCAAGGTAGAAGGGAATAACCACGGCTGCAAGCAGCCCTTCAAAACTCCTTCAAAACTCCTTAATGTTTGATCACAAAATCTCCAGAATCTGCTAAGATGTTTTTAACTGTTCTAACTTTTCACGGTAGCTTCCTTGAAGGAGGATTTAAGGGTATGGAGGGAAGGAAGTAAGCCTCAGGGAACCAAAAAGCACCTGCAGTTTTCTCAATTCCCTAGTTCCGAGAGAGAGAATTGACAGAATTGGGCATACACTTCCAGAAAGGGTGTCCATCCTTGTCCTATATGCTGCGGAAGGTGTACCCAGGTCCTTGTTCTTGAACCGAGCCAGTGGACCGAGAACCTGAGTGTCAGGCTGAGTGCGAGACAGTTATGAACTGTCTGCCCAAAAAGCACCTCCAAACCTTCCTGGTGCTTGAGATCAACCCCAACTGCAGGCCAAGAAAGAAGGGTGGGGGAGGAGGCGTACACACCTTCCAGTCTTGACTGGAGAAGAACTTGGGGTTAGGCAGCTTCCCCATATGGGCCACAAAATGTTGAGGTTTAGAGGTTCAGGGGTGCTGGGACCCCAAAATCACAACACGTGGGTCCTGCCCGAATGAATTCGACCCAAGCCTTCTTTCAGGCAAAGACAAGGTTTATTAGAACATCCTCCATATTGACCAGACTCTTAAGGAATCTGAGCACCTTAGTGGAGACAAGATGGACCTTATATATAGAAAGACTTGGGAGAGATCTAGGATTAAGAGTGAGAAGGGGGGGGGGAACGGCTAGGGAGGTAAGACAATGGAGGGCTAGGTTAAGGGTAACAGAGAATTGGGAGATTGGGTGTAGCCACAATGAAAGGCCAGTTGATGGGATTATAGCCTCAGGTGAATGCCAGAGATTTGGCCATGTGGGAAAGTCCAGGGTTTTTCCTTTCTGGGATCCAGATCCCAACCCTATCAAACCCCCAAGCTAGTTGATAAACAATTTATAAGTATATTCCTGCTTGAGTTGAATGAATAACTTTACTGATATTTCTCTTTGGATTTCTTGGTTATTGTTCAACCTAGTGTCTACTTTAGATCATAAAAATGGAAGAGCTGGAATCCTCTGGGACCTTCACATGGGAATCCCCCTGGCAGTCTTTTTTGCAAACACTTACAATCAGTACTGAAATATGAGATAATTAGCTGTCCCATGAAATAATGTTTTCTCTGGAGATAGAATAAGAGCATCTCCACCAAATTTTTACTTTGTGCCTCTAAGGAATACCTCTTAGCCATCCTTCTATTCACTGTAACCTCCTTCTTTCTTCTAGTTTCATTTATAATAATAATATCAAAATAGGTGTGATTTAGTTCCTGCAGTACTATGTCCAATCATTGGTCATTCAGAATACTAAGAATCAAAATAAAGTTTATCCATGGTCTAAAAACTGTGATTCTTAGCAACCTCTACCTTTTTCCTTTTTTTTTTTCTCCCTGTCACCATCACTGCAGGAGTGGAAAGGCTACCAGGACTGTGAGAGCTATTTTGTATTTCTCTTTTTATATGAGTTGCCATGGGCAAAAAAAATCCATCACAAAGTATCCACTCTAATGGTGATGAGCTTCTACATATTTGAAAAGTGGATTGTTGTCAGGGTCATAGCACACATATTCATTTTAAAGTATACCTATTACCAAATCATAAAAATAAGACTTGTACAAATTGTGTGCAGAGTAAGTAAATTGAAAAACAACTGGTAATGAAAAGACCATTGGACTTGCAGTCAGAGGACCTAGGTCTGAATCCTAGCGCTAACACACATTAGTTCTGTGACAATAAAGAAGTAATTCAATTCCCTTAGCTATTTAAAGAACACTATTTGCCTCAAGGAGCTGTTGTGATGAAAGTGCTTTGTAAATCTTAAAGTAGTATAGAAATGTTGCTAGTAATTAAGTTACAGGTAACCATTCTTGATTTGTCATCTTAAAACATTCAGTCTCTTTGAAATGTGCCTTGTTTAACACAGTTCCCTTTCCCTCCTTCCCAGTTTCCTTTAGCCCTGACCCTTGAGGTCACTCTGGCTAATTCCCATATTTCCTTGTCTAGTCCAGTCTAATCCAATCCAAACTGCAAGGCTCAAATACCTTCAATCCCTGGAGAAATGTCCTTTTCTGGTTTAGTCCTAATTCTGCTCTTCAGTTGTGAGTTGAAACTGCTTTTTCCCCCTCAAAATCCCCCTTGATGGTTGACTCTAGCCTTCTATAGCATCTTCATCTATTCTTGCTTTTAAAATGTATCCTTTTATTTCAGATCTTCCAACTCAATTGCCCCTCCTGGGTTTCTAAGCTCTTAATTTTCTCCTAGGCTAAGATGCCCCAAGCTCCTTTACCTTTTAGAGCTTGGAGTTTGAAATCATCATGGTCCCCTTACCTGTAATGGAATCAACCACCTAGGCTTTCATCTTTGGTTTACCGTCTCCTCTCAGACATTACTGTAGAATAATAGCACATCTAAAACTAAATTACACTTCAATGCCTCTGGCACCAGCCAGACTAAAAATATTCCCCAATTCCCCATAGTTATGAATTTGGAGGGAAGGTTGGTTAATTACAGTTCTTAACAGTTTCAAGCTGTACTTTCAGGCATAAACTTTATGTTTCAGTACTCAAATTCCTGGGTTTAGGTTCTCTCTGTCTTTCTGTCTCTCTCTGTGTCTCTCTTTCTCTCTCTGTCTGTCTGTCTCTCTCTCTGTCCTCTCCCCACCCACATATTTTGTCCCTGTAGATGCAGGACTTAAAGCCACAAAAGACCCCCCCCCCCAAAAAAAACTGGATTCCTATGAGTAAGTAATTATCTAAAATTTTTCTTTTTTAAAAATAGTACCATTCTCAATTTTAGTAAATTGTGATCTCCTCTGGCCTTGTAAATTGGTTATGAAGGAGCAACTTGTGATTGCAAAACCTGCTTGCTTACCCTCTTGTTCTCTCAGCAGTTCCTTTAGCTTGTACCACTGCCAAGCGACAGTGAGGTCTGGCTCCCACATTGTGGGAAAAAGAGAAAGTGAAGGAATGAAGCTTTTGTGTTAAAGAACAAAGAAACAAATTTTAAATTCAGGCTTCTCCTCCCTTCTACTTTGCATATGAAGCAGTTTTTGAACTAAAGTTTTTCTTAGCAAAAGACACAATTTTAACCTGCAACAGGGGTTATCTGACGAGCTTTGAAACCCAGTTTCTTGCTGCTCATTAGCATGCTCACATTAGAGTTTTAATTGCATCTATAGACAAAACCCCTAACCCCAAAGCAAATGATTATGGGAGTCTAACAAGCTAAAATGTAGCTATCTGCTAAGTAAGAGTTACTTATTTATCAAACAAAAACAGAACCATTTTGACATTGTGGGACAAGGGTATTTTAAGGTCAAAACAAAACACTGGGAAGATGGTTTAGAGAGGTGGGATGTAAAGATAGGAATAACAAAATAATCCAACTAGGAATATGTCTCAATTACAATATATCCACCCATTAATAACATTTTTTGGGGGGGAGGGGTACTAAGTCCTTTCCACTTCTGCTCCTTGTTCTAAAATTCAGTGGTTCTGTACTAGTATGCACGGAGATTTATGAGTGAAAGGATGCACAAATGAAAGATGGCATTTCAAATCTAATCATACCTGATTGTTTCACATTTTCAGAGAAAGTCTGAATAGTACCATTGATATACTTTTACCTAAGAGTTCTAGAACAATGCCATATCCAAATATTATATATAAAGAAGTTGGCTGGGGAGTCCCTGATAATTTGATGTTCTAACCAATAAACTTGATGATAGTCACTTCACCATGTAGTATATAGGTGTAGGTGTTGGTACCTTGCTAGGATTATATAATAAATTCTTCATGATTGGCCGATAGATTCAGGGGGACAGATTCTTGTCATCCTTTGATCTATAATCTATAAAATCAAACTGTGAGGACAGTGTTTCTATGTCTCCCTCTTTCTGTGTCTGTCTCTCTTCCTTTTTCTGTGTCTTTGTCTCTCTGTTTCTGTCGCCTCATGGCAGAGCAGACTTACATTCAAGAATGAGAGAAGGGCAGTGCCTATGGAAATTTGATGAAGATTTCATACAGAATCACTTAGGGGTAAACATGTGCTTGCCTGAGGTATGAAAGGATAGTTCATGGACAGTGTTTATGAACACAACCCCTATGTGGACAATGAGAGATTTTAAATTCCTTAGGCAGTGAGATGCCAGGATCTAGTCATCTGGCCAGAAAAGAGAAATTTTCTGGGTAATTTTGTGGGTATTGCCAAGTTTGGGAGTTTCCAAGTTTAATAATTTGGGGCCTTCTAGAGATAGAAGTGTACTCTTTGGAGAAAGGAAAGAGGATGGTCATCTATATAGTTCTCATTTGGTGTCCTAAGCAGAGAATAAAGTCAATGAGTTATTTGGACAATTCAGGTATCAGGAAAAGGGGATAGCTTGTTTAGTAATCCCCAAAATAGGCTTGCTTTCTGGGAGATAGTCTGAACCACTCAGTGGTACCACAGATTTTGAGGGGCTGTGTTGTAGTGGAGGAAAGAGAGACTCACTGGAAGATCTAAAAAATGGTTAGTGGGTTTTGGTCAATCCTGGCCCAACACCCTGACTCAAGTGCTGTATTTTTGTATAGAATTGGGCTAATCCATGAACTCATTAGAAATCTAACTCTTTGGAAGTACAGCTGTCCTGCACAAGGTTATATAGTGGCAGAGGAGGAGGGTAGAGGCAGAGTCCAAAGTTCCAAACCACATAAAGGGATACTTGCTTTCATGCCAGTGTTTTGCCAGTTCCCCAGGCAACCCCCAGGATGACCTGGCACCCAGTTGTTGAGCAGGAATAAAAGGAGTCTTTTGTAGAAAATTATTGCTTCTCTCACACAGCAGAATTCTCACTCCATTAAGGCTGTTCAAGTACCTTCTTTGTGGAAAATAAGGAAGCAACATAAGTTGTACTCACTCAAGTCAGTTCTCTTCATCACTTGGTAGTAGGATGTCAGCTCCTTGAGGGCAGATCCTGTTTCTTTTGTAGTTTGGTGTCTCTGGTGACTAGTTCTTAAGAGGTACTTAAAAATCTTTGTTGTAGAATCCAATTGAATGAAGTAGTTACTTCCCTACAAGGTCCTAATCATTTCTACCTCAACAAACAGCTCTTCTTTATGGGAAGAATCAATTAGTGCCAAACACTGTGCTAAGCACTGGAGATACAAAAAGAGGCAAAAGATAGTCACCTAGACTTCTAGGAGCTTACAGTTTAATAGGGAAGACAATATGTAAACAAATATATACAAATCAAGCTGCCTATGTACAGGATAAATAGGAAATAATCAACAGAAGGAAGGCACTAAAATTAAGAGGGATTTGTAAAGACTTCCTATATAAGAAGAGATTTTAGTTGGGATTTAAAGGAAACTAGGGAAGTCAGCTGGGGAGGAGAACATTCCAGTTGTGGGGTACAGTCCAGAGCCCAGAGCCCAGAGCCAAGAGATGAAGTGTCTTGTTTATGGACAGCAAGGAGGCCAGTCACTGGCCTCAAAAATAGGTCAGGAAGTAAAGTGTAAGAAGACAGGAAAGGTTGTTCAGTTGTATCCAATTCTTTGTGACCCCATTTGGGGTTTTCTTGGCAAAGATATTGGCGTGGTTTGCCATTTCCTTCTCTAACTCATTTTACAGAAGAGGAAATTGAGGCAAATAGTATTGAGTGACTTGCTCAGGGTCACATAGCTAGTAAGTGTCTGAGGCCATATTTGAACTCAGGAAAGTTAGTCTTCCTGACTTCAGGCCTGGCGCTCTATCTACTGTGCCACCTAGCTGCCCACAGGAACAGCAGTAGAGGGCTATGTTATGAAGGGCTTGAATGCTGAACAGAGCATTTTGTATTTGATGTTGGAGGTGATAGGGAGCCACTGGAGTTTATTGAGCAGAGGAGTGACATGACCAGATCTTCACTTTAATGCCTGAATGGAGGATGGAGGGGAGCAGGGAGAAAATTGAGGCAGACTGACCCACCAGCAGTCTATTGCAGTAGTCCAGGTGTGAGGTGACAAGGGCCTCCCTCAGAGTGATGGCAGCGTCAGAGGAGAGAAGAGAGCCTATACGAGAGATGTTGCAGAGATGTAGAATCAGATCCAAATCTGTTTCCCTCATTGATCCTTCCTCCACACTCCAAGCTCCTCTTCTGGATTTACTTACTTTTCTACATTTGGTTCAAAGTCCGGTCAGTTGTTTCAATGATGATTTTTCTAGCATCCTAGAAACTCTCATAGACTTTTTGCTAAACCTGCCATTCTAACCTCTAACCCTGTGTAACTCATCTCAGCTATATTTTCTACTCTTATTTCTTAGCTGCCGAGTGATGCTAGAGAAGATTACACAGTTGTATTCATTGGTGCCACTGTTAATTTAATCTAGTCCTAAAGCACAGGTCCGACCATGTCACCTCCCTATTCAATAAACTTCATTGGCTCCCTGTCACCTTCAGGATCAAATACAAAATCTTCTGTTTTGGCCCCAAACCCATCATAACCTGCCCTTTCTCTAGTCTTTTATGCCTTTCCAGGCTTTTATACCTTACTCCTTATACCATGTACTCTTCAGTCCAGTGATATTGGCCTCCTTGCTGTTCCTCGTCCAAAATATTCCTTTTCTTGGCTCCAGGCATTTTCTGTGGCTGCCCCATGCCTGGAATGCTTTCCCTCCTCATCTCTGCCTGCTGGCTTCCCTGGCTTCCTTCAAGACCCAGTGAACATTCCACCTTCTGTAAGAAGCCTTTTCCAACCCCTCTTCATTCTAGGGCCTTCCCTCTGCTGATTATTTGCTATTTATCCTGTAAGTAGCTTGTTTGTACATATTTGTTTCCATGTTGTTTCTCCCATTCGGTTTTGAGAGACTGTCTTTTGCCTTTCTTGGTATCCCTAGCATTTATTAGAATGCTGGGCACATAGTAGGTGCTTTATACATGTTTATTGACTAACTCTTGCTGCTCATCTGAATTCAATTCAATTCATTCAATATGTAATCATTAAACACTTATTGCCAGACAAAAATGAAAACAGCCCCTATCTTTAAGGGGTTTATAATCTACCAGAGGGAAACATGTACACAGAAAAATTATACAAATTAATTTCAGAAAGGAGGAGCCCTAGCAGCTGGGGTAATGAAGAAAAGCCTCTGGCAGGAGGGAATAAAGGGTTCCACCAAATGAATGTGATAAAAAGAGTATTTCAGGCTCGGTTGACAGCCTGTCCAAAGGCAGAAGATGGGATATTGTGTACAGGGACATCAAATGGGTGAATTTGGCTGGAACACAGAGTTCATAAAGTAGAATAATGTGGAGAGATTCATAGGATCTCAGAGTTGGCAAGGACCTCAAAGATCATTTGGCACCATCTCCACCTGAAGCAACGAATCCTTCTAGCCTCTCCTTAAAGACCTGCTCTGACAGAGGGGGCCATCTCCAGTCGTTCTCATCTATATCTTGCCACTGAACCTAGATGGCTGTGGAGGAGAAAGTGAGGTTGGTGACCTTGCACAGCCCTCCCTCACTTAAACACAATTCACTGGCAAGTCATGGCATCATCTTCCTGATGTCATGATCCTCTTTAAGAACGAAGGACAAACAAAACAAGCTGTGACACAGAAACCATTGTCAATTGAGATATCCTACTCTATTTTTGGGTCCCTCAAAATAGTAGGAAGTTCTTTATATTAAATCAAATTTTGTATCCTTGTAATTTCTAGCCATTTTTGTATTTGTGTCGATAGTTCTTGGTACATAGTAAGTACTGGATAAATGCTTTTCATTCATTTATTCATGTGATAATCCTTCAAATGCTTGAAGGCAGCTATCATGTTCTTACCAAGGAGAGCAGGTCTAGTTCCCTCTTCACATAAGGCAACCCTTTACATATTTGAGGACAAGTATCAAATCTTTCCTCTTAAGATAGTCTTCTTTTTTTAGTCCCTTTGATTGGTTTTTTCTTTGTCATAGTTTTATCTTGTGACCATTCTGTAAGCTCAATATCAGTTGAAAGTGTGTTATGATAGGGGCAGCTAGGTGGTGCAGTGGATAGAGCTCTGGCCTTGGAGTCAGAAGGACCTGAGTTCAAATCTGGCTTCAGACACTTGACACTTACCCTGAGCAAGTCACTTAACCCCGACTGCCTCACCAAAAAGAAAAAAAAAAGTGTGTTGTGATAACTGAGACAGTTAATTTGATCTTGGGCTGCCTTTAGAGAAGCACCATTTGGTTGATGTCCAACTCTTAGTTTGTTTGGCAAAGATACTGGAATGGTTTGTCATTTCCTTCTGCAGTGGATTAAGGCAAACAGAGATTAAGTGACTTGCCTAGTGTCACATAACTAAAAAGTGTCTGAGTTTGGATTTGAACTCACATTTTCCTGACTCCAGGCATAGTACTCTATCCACTGAGCCATCTAGCTGTCTTCTTAAGAGAAGCATAGCTTCCAGGAATAAGGATGTGAGCTCACATCTGGAATGTTGTGCTCAATTCTGGGCACTACAAGTTTTTTTTCTTCCTTTTTTGGAAAGTGAAGAAAGTATACTTCAATCTGTACTCAGAGTTTATCAGATCTCTGGAGGTGGATAGCATTTTTCATCATGAGTCCTTTGGAATTGCCTTGGATTATTATATTGATCAGCTGAGTTATACAAATAAAGCTAAGTCTTACACATTTGATCATTTTTATAATATTGCTGTTACTGTGTACAGTGTTCTGGTTCTACTCACTTCACTTTGCATCACTTCATATAAATCTTCACCGGGCACTACAGTTTAAGAAGAATATTACAAAAGAACTAGGGATATTTAGCCTGGAGAAAAGAAGACTCAGGGGAATATGATAGCTGCCTTCAAGTACTTGAAGGATTATCACATGAATAAATGAATGAAAAGCATTTATCCAGTACTTACTACATGCGAAGAACTATGAATAAAATACGAAAATGAGACAGTCCTTGCCCTCAAGTACCTCACATTTTGTTGGGGGGGAAGAGAGAATAGTGTTGTACCTGAGACCACCAGCCCTGCTTCCCGTCTGATCCCTGTAGCCATCGTACAGGAGACTTGTGGAGAAGGAAATGGTCATCCCTATCACCACCATCATCAACTGCAGATAAACTACCGCTGACTGGGCAGTCAAGCTAGCCTAGCTGAAGTAGCAAGGTGTCATGAGATAGAAACAGAAGATGGCATGTGCCATGCAGGTCAAACCACCACCACTTCTCCCTAGATCCCAGTGGAGATACACCAGGACCCAGAGCCCAGGGGCTTTATGAAGTGTGGTTCCATCCTTATCGCCATCATTGAAGGAAAGCACTGTTGTGGAGAAGGGATCTGCAATTACCACAACCGCTGATAACCTCTAATCAACTGCTACTGACAGCCAAGTAAACCCAAGAACCCTAGGAAATAGCAGTACCCCCTGCTTCCCAACCACCAGACTTGCTCCAGCATGGCTCCTGAAATCCAGCATCCCCCCCCTCACCAACTGCTGACAAACTGCCATGACCAGACAGCCAAGCCAACCTAGCTGAAGCAGCATATCCTGAGGCAGAAACAGGAGGTGGCATGTACGAGGCTGGTCAAACAACTCCCAACAACTTGACCACCACATCTCCTCAGACACTGGTGGAGACAGCTCAGGACTCAGAGCTTTTAAGCTCTGGGAATTATAATGCCCCTAGCTTCCCAGTCCCACTTCAAGCCTGGTCTCCAGAGCCAGCATTAAAGGGAACAACCCTTGTGGTGAAGAGGTCCATCATCACTGGCAGTTGGTCACCAATCACTGACCAGTTGTCACTGTGGGGTCAACTCAGCCCAGGTGCCCTGGGAGTAGAAGTTCCCTGGTGCCCCCGACCATCAATCACCTTACCAACCTGGCCCCTTTGCCTAGGCAAGCAACCTCATGGAGGTATGACTTACCAACTTCTGAAGGTGCTGTAGCTCTTGTTTCCTCAGCAGCAAGAGCTTCAGAAGACCTGGAAATAAAGTTATCGCCACTGAAATCTCTGGTACTGTCAAATGGTTCAATATTAAAAAATCAATATAGTTTTATCAATGGAAATGACATTAAAGAAGATTTGCTGTCTGTTTTGCCATTGTACCCTAAGGGTACTGGGCCAATTCCCATTTGACTTGCAGTCAAAACCTCCCACGGTGGGGGGAGTCAAGATGACAGAGTAAGAAGTCACAACTGCCAAAACTCCCCCCAAACTCTTCTACAAAGACTATAGAAAACACACCAAACCAAATTCGGAGTGAGAAAGTCAAGAAAAAGTCACAGTAAGGAATTTTTTTCAGCCCACAGTGGACAGTAAGAGGGCTCTGCAGATACTAGGGTAGGGGCCAGTCAGGAACCCAGTATCGTAGAAGTGAGCAAGGAGCATCCCAGCACCCTTGGATGTTAAGGGGACTGAATAAACTGGGCAGAAAGATATCCCAGGGGATCCCTGTACTAATTAGTTAGTACTGGGTGTGGGACCAGGTGCCATTTGGCAGCACTCTTGCCCATTTCCCAGTTCTGGGTCACAGTTCCAGGGTGGAGAGGAGTATCAAGGAAGCAGAGGCCCTACCTACATAAGGACAAGAGCACAGATCAAGAGGGTAATTAATAAATCTTTCACTGGACCATATCTTATTTGAAGCGCCAAAAACTTACAGGCCTCTGGGTTGAGCTTTGAAAGCAGTAGCAGGACATATAGGACAGAAGCTCAGGTCAGTCATCCTCCCTAGAGGTGAGCAAAGCCCAACTTTAACATAAAGTCCAATTTTTAAAAATAGGTTGAGCAAACAAAAAATAACCTGACCTTCAAAAGCTATTATGGTAACAGGGAAGCTCAAGACACAAACTGAGAAGAAGACAATGACTTGAAAAGAATAATGGCTTGATGAGAAGCACCAAAGAAAATAACTCCTTAAAAATCAGAACTGGCCAAATGATAAAGGAGGCACAAAACCTCACTGCAGTAAATAACTCTTTAAAAATTAGAATTGGTCAGGTGGAAGGTAATGACTCCATGATGCATCAAGAAACAATGAAGTCAAAAGATTGAAAAAAAATAGAAGAAAATGTGACCTATCTCATAGGAAAAACAAGTGACCTAGAAAATAGATGGAAGAGAGATAGTTTAAGAATTATTGGTCTATCTAAAACCATGAACAAAAAAGAGCCTTATATTTCGAGAAATTTTCAAGGAAATCTTTATATGTTTCAGAACCACATATATAACCAGCCCAGATATCTTGGAACCAGAGGGCAGAGTAGAAATTGAAAGAATCCACTTCTCACCTCCTGAAAGAAATCCCAAAATGAAAACTCCCAGGAATATTATAGCCAAAATCCAGAGCTCCTAAGTCAAGGAGAAAATACTGAAAGCAACCAGAAAGAAATAGTTCATATACCATGGATTCACAGTCAGGAACATACACAATTTATCAGCTATCACTGTAAAGGAGCGGAGGGCTTGGAATGTGATATTCCAGAAGGCAAAGGAAATAGGATTAGAAACAAAAATAACCCAGCAAAACTGAGTATAATTCTATGGAGAATGAGGGGTAGGGGGAGAGGAATGGAAATTTAATGAAATATAAGACTTACAAGCATTCCTGATGAAAAGAACAGAGCTGAATAGAAAACTTGACATTCAAACATAAGAATCAAGAGGGACATAAAAAGGTAAACATGAGAGACTAAACAAGGTTAAATTGTTTACATTCCTGTATGAGAAGATGGTACATGTAACCCCTAAGAACTTTATTATAATTAGAACATTTAGAAGGAGTCTACTTAGATAGAAAACATGGTTGTGAACTATTATGTTGGGATGATCTCAAAAGAAGAATGGAAGGGTGAGAAAGAAGGGTGCACAGAGAGCGGGGGAAGGGAGGGGAGATGGAAAAAATTATCTTACATAAAAGAGGCATGCAAGGAAGTGTTGATGCAATGCAAGTGGAAACAGGGATGAGGAGTGGGCAATACTTGAACATCATTCTCATCTGAACTGGTTCAAGGAGGGAGGAATACATATACACACACAATTGGGTATAAAATTCATCTTACCCAATAGGTAAGTAGGAGGAAAAGGTACTAAGAGAAAGGGGGAGTGGTCATGAGGAGGGGAATAGATTAAGAGAGGCAGTGGTCAGAAGCAGAACACTCTTGAGGAGGGGACAGGGTAAAAAAAGAGAAGGATGAATATAAGAGGATGGAGGGAAGTACACAGTTAGCAATATTAACTATGAATGTGAATGGGATGAACTCATTGATAAAGTGGAAGAGGATAGCAAAATGGATTAGAAACCAGAATCCACCAATGTGTTTAGGAAAACTATACGCAAAATTGACTGTGTTAGTAACAAAACCAGCAAATTGTGATAATATCAATAAATGCAAAAAAAGCTTTTGACAAAATACAACACTCATTCCTAGAAAGCATAGGAATGAATGCAGCTTATTTTTATTTTATTTTACAGTATTTCTATTCTAGAAAGCATTGGAATAAATGCAGCTTATTTTTATTTTTAATTTTAATAGTATTTTATTTTTTTCTAATTAGATGTAAAGACAATTTTTAACATTCATTTTATAAGATTTTGAGTTCCAAAATTTTCTCTCTCCTCCTTCCTCCCTAAGATGTATATGTATATGCATATATATATATACACATACATATATATGTATATATATAATGCACATTATATATATATATATATATATTCATCGTGTAAAACATTTCCATATTAGTCATGTTGTGAAAGAAGAAACAGAACAAAAGGAAAAACATTATGAAAAAAATAAAGAAAGTGAAAATAATATGCTTTGGTCTGCATTCAGACGCCATCATTCATTCTCTGGATGTGGATAGTATTTTCCATCATGAGTCTTTTGGAATTGTCTTGGATCATTGTATTGCTGAGAAGAGCTAAGTCATTCATAATTGATCATCACATAATGTTACTGTTACTGTGTACAATGTTCTCCTAGTTCTGATCACTTCACTCAGCATCAGTTCATTTAAATCTTTCCAGGTTTTTCTGAAATCTGCTTGCTTATCATTTCTTATAGCACAGTAGTATTCCATGACATTCATATACCACAACTTCTTCAGTCATTCCCCAGTTGATGGGCATCCCCTCAATTTCCAATTCTTTGCTGCCACAAAAAGAGCTGCTGTATTTTTGTACATGTAGGTCCTTTCTCCTTTTTTATGATCTCTTTGGGATCCAGACCTAGTAGTAGTATTGCTGGATCAGAGGGTAAGCACAGTTTGAATGCCTTTGGGTGTAGTTCCAAATTGCTCTCTAGAATGGTTGAATCACTTCACAACTCCACCAACAATGCATTTGTCTCCCAATTTTCCCACATCTTCTCCAACATTTATCATTTTCTTTTTCTGTCATATTAGCCAA
>NW_020954719.1:6701589-6715335 GCF_900497805.2 Vombatus ursinus | reverse complement strand
GCTTTGACCATATATCAATTGGAGAATGGATTGTATTCTTATAAATTTGACTCAGTTCTCTATATATTTGAGAAATAAGGCCTTTATCAGAGATACTTACTGTAAAAATTGTTTCCCAGCTTTCTTTCTAATCTTGGTAAATGCTGCTTTAAAAAAAAAAATGATAGGGGCAGCTAGGTTGCACAGTGGATAGAGCACCAGCCTTGAAGTCAGGAGCACCTGAGTTCAAATCTGGCCTCAGACTAAACACTTGACCCTTACTAGCTGTGTGACCCTGGGCAAGTCACTTAACCCCAATTTCCTAAAAATAAAATAAAATAAAATAAAATTTTAAAAATGATAAACAGTATCTATCTAAAACCAAAAGCCAACATTAGTTTTAATGGTGATAAACTAGAAGTCTTTCAAATAAGATGAGGGGCGAATCAAGGATGTCCATTATCACTATTATACAATATTGCAGTAGAAATTCTAGCTATAGCAGTAAGACAGACAGAAAGGAAGGAAGGAAGGAAGAAAGAAAGAAAGAAAGAAAGAAAAAGAAAGAGAAAGAAATTGAAGGAATAAGCATAGGCAATGAAGAAACAAAACTATTTCTTTTTTTTTTGCAGATGATATGATGTATACTTAGAGAACTCTAAAAGATCAACTAAAAAACTAGTAGAAACAATAACTTTACCAAAGTTGCAGAATATAAAATAAAGCCACACAAATCATCATTTCTATATATTACCGACAAAACCCAGCAGGAAGAGATAGAGAAATTCTATTTAAAATAACTTCAGATAGTATAAAATATTATCTGAATCTACCTTTCAAGACACACACAAAAACTATATGAACACAATTATGAACACTCATCACAAATAAAGACAGAGAAATAATTGGAGAAAAATTAATTGCTCGTGGGTTGGCCAAGCCAATATAATAAAAATGACAGTGCTACCTAAATTAATTTACTTATTCAGTGCCATACCAATTAAATCACCAAAGAATTACTTTATAAAACTAGAAGGAAAACACAAAATTCATCTGGAAGATCAAAAGGTCAAGAATTTCAAGGTAATCAATGAAAAAAATTTGAAGGAAGAGAGCTTAGCAGTAACAAGATCTCAAACTGTACTACAAAGTGGTAATCATAAAAACATTTTGGTTCTGGATCAGAAATAAAGTGGTTGATCAATGGAATAGAATAGGTAAACAGCATACAGAAGCAAATGAGCACATAACCTAGTGTTTCATAAACCCAAAGATTCCAGCTGTTGGGGCAACTCGCTATTTGACAAAAACTACTGGGAAAACTGGAAAGTACTCTAGCAGAAACTAAGCATAAACCAACATCTCACACTGTACATACCAAGATAAGGTCACAATGGCTACATGATGTAGACATATAGGGTGATGTCTTAAGCAAATGGGGGAGCATGTAAAAAATTACCTGTCAAATCTATGGCTACAAGAGAGTTCATGACCAAATAAAAGATAGAGAGCTTTGCAGGAGACAAAATGGATAATTTTAATTACATAGAATTAAAAAGTTTTCACACAAAACCAGTATAGCCACAGTTAAAAGAAAAGCTGGAAACTGAGAAAAAAAGTTTTTACAGCAGGTATATCTGATAAAAGTATAATATCTCAAATATATAGGAGAACTGAGCTGAATTTGTAAAAATAAGAGCCATCCCCCAATTGATATGAAGCATCAATTGAATATGAATATAAATGCAATGTGAAGCAATTGATATGTCAAAGCATATGAAAAGTCAGTTTCAGAGGAAGAAATCAAAGTTATCAATAATCATATAAAATGCTCTAAATCACTAATAATTAGAGAAATACAAATTAAAGCAACTTTGAGGTGACATCTTGCACCTATCAGATTGGCTAAGATGATTAAAAAAAAGTAAATGACACATGCTGGAGGGGATGTGGGAAAATAGGTACAATAACGTACTGTTAGGTGGAGCTGTGAACTAGTCCAACCATTATGGAGAACAATTTGGAATTATATCCAAAGGGCTATAAAACTGTGCATACCCTTTGATCTAACAATACCTCTACTAAGGTCTATACCCCAAAGAAATAAAAGAAAAGGGAAAATTACCCATATGTACAAAAGTATAGCAGCTCTTTTTGTGATGCCAAAGAATTGAAAATGGAGGAGATGTCCATCATTTGGAGAATGGCTGAACAAATTATAGTATATGAATGTGATAGAATACTATTGTGCTATAAGAAATAATGATAGGTTTAGTTTAAGAAACCTGGAGAGACATATATGAACTGATGCAAAGTGAAGTGAGCAGAACCAGGAGAACAGTGTATACAGTAACAGCAATATTGTAAAGCTAATCAACTGTAAAAGACTTAGTAACTCTGATTAATAGAGTGATCCACCACAATTCCAAAGGACTGAGGATGAAAAATGACTGTCCACCTCAAGAGAGAAAATTGATAGATTTAGAATGCAGATTGAAGCATATTTTTTTTTCCTCGGCTAATGTAGAAATCTGTTTTGCATAATTTCATGTTTAATGGGTATTGCATTTCTGGGCTTCTCAGTGAGGGGAGGGGGAGAGAATTTGGAACTGAAAATCAAAATAAATTTTAAAAAAAGGTGGTTGTCAATGTCTTAATTACAAAGAAAGAAAGAGACTTTCTATATGTCTTGTCTCCCCTTGTTAGAATGTTAACTTCTTGAAAGGACTGTCTTGCTTTTTTATTTGTGTGCTTCACATAGACCTTTGCATGTAGTAAATTATATGCAGAACCCTTAAAAAAAAAAAACCCTTTTCATTCATATATGGCAGAGTCATGGTTAGGGAGGGGAGTTATAGCCTAGAAAGTTATCAATATTGTGAGCAGGACAATAGGGCAGTATAATTCCCAGAATAAGGGGTAGAAGGGAGGGAAGGAGAGAAGTTACCTATGACAGCAGGGTGTAAGAGGTGAAGATAAGGAGGAAGGATCCCAGGAAAAGAAGAGTCATGTGGCTTAATTCCTCCCAGCCATGGTCTCTGGTGGCCTAGTTAGGAGCGTGGGACAGTAGCAGCAGGGCAAAAAATGGCAGGAGTGAAGATCAACGATGGATAGGAAAGGACTTATTATGTAATTTGGCCCTAAAGGGCAAAACCAAGAACAACAGGTCTAAGTTACAAAGAGGCAAATTTAGACTTAATGTTAGACTGCTTCTTAACAATCTGAATTGTCAAAAAATGAGAATAGGTTGCTTTTGGAGGTAGGACTTCCATTGATAGATGTCAATGGACTGCCCTATTGTTCTACTCATAATGGGTTCCCCCTCATTAGAGGTTTTCAAGAAAAGGCTGGATGGCCACTTGTTGAGTATGTGATAGTGGGAGCTGAACTAGATAGTTGTAGAAGTCATTTCCAGCTCTAAAATTATCTGATTCTGTGTTTTATCTTTATGACTCTCCTTGGGATATAATCCAGTGTTCTGAAAATGTGATGTCCAGAATTGGACATAATAGCTTTATTTATCTCTTATTGATTTCCTAATGAATTTTTTTACAATGACTATTTCAAACCCTTTCCAGACTTCTCAAGTCCCTAGTGTTATTTACATTCAGAACACTATCAGTATCCTAGTCAGTCAAGCTCAAAATGTCAACAAAAGAATGGTAGATTGTTAGAGCTACAAGACACTTGAAAGATCCTATAGTCAATGGTTTAGTCAGTCAACAAGCATTTATTAAGTATCCACTATGTTCCAGGCACTAGGCTTAGCAATGGGGATATGAAGAAAGGCAAAAAACAAAAAAAGACAAAACAATCCTTGTTCTCAAGGAACTCACAATCTAATAGGAGAGACAACATGCAAACAACTATGTACAAGCGAAGTTTGTATAGAATATATTAGAGATAATCAATAGAGGGAAGGCACTAGAATTAAGGGGGATTGGGAAAAGTTTCCTGTAAAAGGTAGGATTTTAGCTGGGCCTTGAAGAAGTCAGAAAAGTCAGGAAGTAGAGATAAGGAGAGAAAATTCCAGGCATGGAGGCCAACCACTGAAAATGCCTGGAGTCAAGGGATGAGTTTTTGGGTCAGGAACAGTAAGGAGGCCAGTACCATTGGATCAAAGAATACATGGTGGGGAGTATGGTATGAAACCCTAGAAATGAAGGAGAGGGCCAGGTTAGGAAGGACTTTAAATGCCAAACAGAGATATTTATATTTGAGTCTAAGGTGATAGGGAGCTACTTTCATTTTACAGATTAACTACCTTCATCTGGCACAAAATTGTCTATCTGGAAAAAAAACCCATATAATTACTATCTAAATAAGATGCTTTCAGCAATAGTTCTAGATGATTTAATCGCAATAAGTCAATGTAGCAAGGGTCTTTATTCTTAGTCATTCATCTTCATTTTTCCCTGTGAAGATAGGAGTTGGTTTACAAACAATAGATGGCATTTTTGATTGATTAATGGAAAAATGCCACACTTTGGCATTGTGGTGAATAATTTATTAAATTAAACTCATTTAAAGAGTAAGATTTCATTAAAACAGTTAAGAAATATTCCTAAAATTACTGGTCAGTATTGTAGATTCCGCATTAATAGGGCCAATGACATAAAAAGGGGGTGGATAGGATATATAGTCTTTTTTACTTTTTTACTTTGATTGAAAGTAAGGCCCTGAGGGAAAAGTGTTACAGGCATATGGTAGATGTAGAAAAGACTCATCTCAAAATTCTGTAGCAGTATATAATGTCAGACTTTTTCACTATCTTATTTATTTTAATGAACTTTCCCCCCTCTTAAAAAAATTCTTTGTTATGGAGATGGTTTATGGTGAGTGGAAAAGGATACTTTGGAAAATGTAAGGAATGTAAAAACAGGAGATATAAATAAACATTTATTTTTAAAAAGAATTATTTAGAAACTCAAGCTTTGGGACCTCATGCCATCTGCCATCTTTCTAACTAACAGATACTTAATCTTGTTACTAGATTCCACCTGTATGCCTGCAAGCACGTTGCCATATCAGGTGATTTTTCTTTCATTTGAAATTTGAGAGGCTTCTATGACTGGAGTTCAACCAAGAGGTGATTACAGTTCATGAAAGCTGAGTGGGCAGCAGAGAATGCAAAGAGAGATAACAAAAAAATGTTAAGTAAAACAGGAATGAAATGGAACTAGGAAAGGGGAAAAAAAGGATGGAAATATTTTGAAAGTTTTGGGTGGAGTCTGAGTAAACCAACGTTTGTGTTCCATATTTCAGTGATGTGCTGTGGGGGAGGGGGGGCATCTCCAGTGATCCTGATCTATGTCTTGCCACTGGACCCAGATGGCTCCAGAGGAGAAGGTGAGGCTGGTGACTTTTCACAGCCCTCCCTTAAATCCAATTCATTTGCAAGTCATTGCATCACCTTCCTGATGCCATGGTCCTCTTAGAGTACGAAGGACAAACCACAATAGTGATGTGCTATGATACAGTGTACACTCAAGACTTCTGTGCCTGTTGAGGCTCTTCTGGGTCTCTGGGCACCTCATTTAGCCCCTATTATCACATCTATAAAATGGAGAATAATACCTGGTAAAAAATTCATGGCAATGTCATGGGGGATGGGGATGTATGCTTTGTTAGGCTGGAATCCCTCTTGTGGAGCTATTTATACTCCCTGGTTCCTTACTGAAGTTCATACATCTTGCTAAAATGATTCAAAAACTCATGATTTGTCCTCATGATTGGGAAATTATATTGAGGATCTTTGGCTACTGGGGCCTAGCAGGGATGGGCTCTTGTTTAGAAAGCTCCTCTCTTACTCCTCTAGGATGAGGCTCCAATCTTCAGCCCTCTCCTCTTTGGGCCCATGCTTTGTCTTTCTTGGACTTCCTGTGAGAGGGATGAGATTTCTTTCATTTCCCCTCCCTGGTAGCCATGGCAGCTACTAGGACATGAGAACAGGAATAAGTGCTAAGTACATTTGAGTTCCTGATAGCCTCCTTCTACATTGTTGTTTTCTTCTCTGATTATAGGCCAGAATTTAATGGTTCTGAGAAATGGACTTTTTCTATCTGTAGTTCAAATATCTATACCTTTATCTATCTATCTATCTATCTATCTATCTGTCTATCTATTGTTAACCTACAGAGTTTGGTCTAAGAAAGACAAACAGGATTAGGTTATATCCATGTTTTATTTCTCTCAAAGCAGGCAGCATGCATGGGAACCAGTCTAGAACAGAGCTCGTTTTGAGGTTAGGGTGCCCAGTTTATGTATCCTTCAACAGGCGCTGATGTCACCCTATCATCATTTCACTTCTGGACAGAGGAAATGCCTCTTTTATCAGACCACCTCCCAGATTTGGGCTATCTAGACAAAAGAATCTGTCTCCACCCAAGAACACAATGGCCTTCCCTACCTTAGATTAAATTTCTTGGGAGCTTGGGTGGGGCTGACTGGGATTAGGAGAGTCAATGCAACTTCATTATCAGTAATGTCCTTCTGAAGAAAAATTGAATTTAAAGTGAAGACTTTTGGAAGTAGGGGGCAGGGGAAAGCTCTGAATCTCCAAGATACTGGTTATTAATATCATTTTTCACACTGTCTATCTAGGCATCAGCTGACCAGAAGGAAGAAGGCTTCTTGAAGGAGAAACTTGTTGCTACCAGATCATCCTGTAGCTGATCAACTAAAGAAAGCCCAACTCATGCTGTGGCAGGGCAGTACATTTGGAACTTAGTACAGGTCATAAGTGAAAATGAAATATCTGTATAGCAGTCCCACGAAGAGCTTCTACCTTCTAGGAGAGTATTATGAGTTTAATGGGCTTCTTTAGATGTTTTACATTTTTCTACATGTGTTAATGCATGTCAGGGAGTCTTTTGAATCTTAACAATTTTTTTTGGTGGAGGAAATGAACCACTGTCCTACATCTGTTATTTGTATTGTCCATTGAGAGCGTTTTCTAAAAGGGACCCTAGCATTCACATTTTGGTGAGACCTTAGATATGAACATTGAGTAAACTTTGTTATATAATTTCCCTGTAGAATTATTTGAGGTAGGAGCAATGAGCCAAAGAGAAAAAGAAACCTGACCTCCCTCTTTGGGATTAGCCTCCCAAAGGACGAATCCATGACCATGTGAGTTCAAAATAGATCTCTTGTAGGAATAGGTCCTTTGGGACATGGGGGTCATAGAAATAAGGTCATTAAGAAAGTTCTTTGAATTATAATCTTATGTATATAAATACCAACTGTTCTTCTTGGCCTAGCAGCTGAGGAGTCAGTCTGCAGAGTGGAACAGACCCTGGGAGCTTAGCAGGGCAACCTGCCCAGCAAAGATGGCACACGCAAGATGAACAACATGAGGTCTCTACAAAGAAAGAAGGACTTTTAGGCCAATAACTTTTAGTAACAGAATTTGCCACACATGTATCCTTACATGTGCCTCACTACCACTCTTCTCACAGATGCTGTATGTATTTTTGTGGGAAAGTATGCCTCAGGTTTATGGAAACATTTTATAGATGCTGCTTGTATTATGCCTTTTTAGTAAATGTCTTTGCTAATAGTTATGTCTTTTGGCTGATTGTTAATGATAAGTACACTACAATTATTGTATATAAATATAATGGCATATTATTTGTACCATAAGGAATGACAAAAGAAATAGATTCAGAGAAACCTCAGAAAATATGTATGAAATAATGCAGAGTAAAGTGAGCAGAACCAGAAAAAAAATTAATAAAAGAACTACAGTGTTTTTTTTAAGTTAGTCAAATAACAAACAAGCTTTGAAAAACTTAAATATGATAAATACAGTGACAAACCACAAATCCAGAGAACAAAGGATGATATATGTGTTCTACCTTTTGATAGAAAGATGATGGAATGAGCCATATATTTTCATAGCTAATATTTGATTTTCATTACTATGCTAATTTTTTGTTTTTTTGTTTTTTTACCAAAAGAGGGAAGGAGTTTTTTGGGAGGGAGTTTTAATTGGGAGAAAAAGGCTAGTGATAGTGATGTGAAAAGGAAGGAAGGAAGGAAGGAAAAAGAAGGAAGGGAACATCAGTGAAATATTTTTTTAAATGTATAGAAAAGAACAGAAGGAGGATCAGAAAAAATACAGTCAAGTGGGACAGCTTTGCGAACTAACATGCTAAATAAGTGCATGATTTAATAGAAAAACACACAATGAGATTCACAGTTTGATATACAGTACCCCTTTTCAGTTCTTTGTATAAGGAAATGTCCATGTTTATTGGTGTTTGCCAAGTTTAGAATAACAAAAAGTAGATTTTTAAGAAAAAAATTATCTGATCATCTGGCTGGGTCTCATCTCTTTTAGTTTGATTAGCACTTCCTTGTCATCCCTTTTCTGTTCCTAGGCTGTAGGCTTTCTAAGACCATTCTTTTACAAAGGGAATAACAACACAACAGCAAAAGCAACAACAACTTTCCATCTCTTCCCTGGACATTTTAATCACTACAACTCTGACATTTTTTAGAGGATCTGGGGGGAAAAAAAACCATTTTATAGCAAGTCATTGACCTGATTTTGAGGCATTTCCTAAAGAATTTTAGGCAGAAGGAGGCCACTATCTCCCCAAAGTATGAACTTAGAAAAAAAGATTCTACTTTAAAATAAGACTGGTAGTTGACCTTAAGCTTAGTTAAAGATAAAAGAGAGTATGACAGAGAGGAATGTCTTGGGAACTGAAAATGGAAGTTCTGTGATCCTGTGGTAGGGCCTGTGCTATTTGGGGCTTTTCAGAAAACTGAGCTTTTTCTACCACATTTTAAGTAAAGAAAAAAAAAAATCAACCATATGTTATTCCATAGGCTTTCTTTTCTTTCCTTTTTAATTTAAATTTCCTTTTGTATTATATTTGCACTTAATCAGCGGGAAACAAATGTTTCAATATGTAAAGAAAAATAGATAGTAAGATTATATGTGAAACTGCTAGCTTCTGTTATTTGTTATCATTATTCTGTCATTTGTTTTTAAAGGGCAAATATTAAATTTAACAAGATAGCAGCAAGATTGTCTTTATGGTCTACTTCTTAATTCAAAATTTTTTCTTCTGTATATTATAAATGTTTTATTCCTGATCTTTCTATTCTTTTTTTAATCTCCATCACTACCCACTAACTCACTGCCCCCCTTGATGAAATTATTCTGTGACTCATTCTTTGACCTACTTATTCTTTAGTCTCCATTTAAATTTGAATCCTTTCTTCAAATAACAGTAAAATAATTTGGTCAATTTAATCAATAAAAGTAAGTTAATCAATAAAAGATTATCATTTTATTGGATTATAGAGAGTAAAATGGCATATACGGATCCTGTGTTTCTATGCATTTGTTCAGGAGTTTTTTATAGCCTAGAACATTTGTTAAATTTTGTACAATTACCTTTAGAGGTCTGTTATAGCTAAATTTTAAAAAATTCTCTTTAGTTCTTGAGCTTTTTTTTTTTTTAAAGTATATATTTTTATTAGATTTTCCTCATTCTGAAAAGGGCACATTGAAACTCCCAATAATTGCTGTTTTCTTTAAATATTTAGATGCTTTTCAATTTGGCACATATGTGTGTGTTATATACACACACTATATATGTTAATTATATTGTTTTATTATCTACAGTGTTTTAAAGCATAACATAATTTTCCTCTTTTATCTCTTTTAACCATATGTATATCTTTCTTCCTTTTTTTGTTTTTTTTACTGTTGTCTGAAGGCATGTTACCATTCCTGTTTTTGTTTTTTTCTAAATTCACTTGAGGCAAAATAGATTCTACTATACCCCATGATTTTAATTCTGCATGAATCTTTATGTTTCAGGTGTATTTTTTGTAAGCAACATATTGTTGGATTCTGCTCTCTAATCCATTTTCCTATCCTCCTTCTTTCTATGGATGAGTTCATCCCATTCACAGTTGTAATTGTTAGCTGTATTTTTCTGTCCATCATATCCTATTATAATGTTTCTCCTCTTTACCTCCCCATTCCCCTCTTTAATAGAGTTGAATTCAATTCCTTTCTTTCTCCACATTCTTTTTCTTTGGTACTCTGTAATTGGAGTGGTCTGATCCTAATCCTTTGTCCTTCCTCTCTTCACTCAGCTAATAGCCACATCGCTTGATCTTACCCTTTCTTTCTCTCCTTTTAATCTCCCCTTTAGAATCAGCTCTTTGTAATTGAAGTTTATTTTGCCTATGACTCTTCCCTTTTACTTAACCAACCCTCTTCTGTCTCTGTGTCCCCATCTATCTCTGTTTACTTTGTTGTATTTCCACACTAAACTCTGTGTATGGTTAACTTTACTTTGTTTAACTCAAGTAAAAAAGTGAGGTTCATGAGATGTGTTATTTTCCTCATCCCACCTCAATTTTGGATATTTTTCTTCTGAGAAATAAGTTCCTTTCATACTTTCCTCATTTTTTTCCCTAAAGTATTCCCCCTCCCCTCTTTTTTCTTTTCTCTCTTGAAACAAACAAAACAGTATAAAGTCATATACCTGGGGAGCATAATCACTTCTCCTCTTATTAGGATGTAAGTATTTGTTCATCATTTAACCCTTTCAAATTTTACCCTTTTGTCCTGAGTGGCTTTCTCTCATCAGCCGATGTCTTATTTTTGACTGTTGTGACCTACCTTCTGGATCAAGATGCTCCTGCTTTTGAATTTCTATCCAGAGAAGTAAGGCTCAGTGTTGGGTCAAGCCAGTATTCTTCTTCATGTTAAATTTGTTACTTATTGTATACTGAAACTGCAAGTGCAACCCCCATTTTGAGAGACTCCTCTTCTGAGGAGAAGAAATTTTCTCTTTAATATGGTTTATTATACATAATAATATAATACTGCTAATATATCATTAATATATACTCTATAATTTATTGAGCATAAATATGTTAATATATTTATAAATAGAATATATATTATGCTTTTAGCTTGTATGTGAAAAATTAAATTTTAAATTAAATTTTTAAAATTAAATTTTAAATTTAAATTTTTATATATAGCTGCTTGTAGTCTTATAAATTTACTTAAATAGCTTTTCTCCCCCTTTCTTCTAACTTCTGCAAAAAGTTTTGCTTCTCACTCCTTTTCAATCCCTCTCCCTCTCCTTAAGATCCCATTACCTCCTGTCGAGTTATTTCTCAGGATATTTATTAGTATTCAAGCTTAGCTCACTGCATATCTTAAGGTGCCTGCCATTTCCCAATGTCCTAAAACATGTGACTGCCGGAGACAGTTAGCCTGTGACCCTCACATGGATACGGATACTTGTATTTGCATGAAGGACGCTAGCGCAGAAGCTTCACAAGGCCAGAGGAATGGGCTCTTCATCTCGGAGGACCCAAGAGGGCTGTGTGCACAGCGTTCATACTCCAAGTACTCACTGTTCCTTTGGGATGTGGTTGCTTTGCTTCATTTCTGTGTAACAGAGCTTTGGTGTATGCCAGTCACCTAAAATGGAGGCGTCCACACAGGAACTGACAGGGACCTGCATCTGGGAGAAGATATTCTTTATTCAAATGCCACATAGTTTAGAACAACCTCTTTCCATTGCCTTTGTCACCAGAACTGCCTGTATCTTTCATTCTCCCTGACTGAGGTATAGTTGTTCTTTCCAATGGCATCCAAGAGTGAACAACTTATTCACTCAGAGCAGGGGCACCATAGGTGCAGGAAGGGAGCAGAGTCTTGGACCCAGGAGCTTGGGCCATGGCGACCTTAGAGCCCAAAATTCCAAGACAGATATTGCAACTGGCATAGCAAGGAAGCCCTGAGAAAGCTGGGTACCAGGAGCCAAGCCCAGGGAACTTTGGACTTGGAACCTGGTGGAACTAATGCTGTGGAGGAGCTGAGTTTAAGGTGTGAGCCTAATCACTTCCCCTCCCCACCCCACACCTCCAAAGACTGAGGTAGTATAGGGTGAATTGTTCCTCTGAAGTGTTGAGGGAAGTGTTTGTACATTTATTCCCATTATATTCTTGAAGTAAATATCCCTCTGTAAAAGCCAATCTCGCTGAAAAATACATGAATTTATGTGTTGGGTTTTGCTTTCTCCTGTTTTGGAGGGCAATATTTATAATGTAACTATTAATTTATGCGACATTAGCTACTAAACTTGGGGGAATATGCAGGAGAGTCTGATAATCTTCCCAACCTTTGAATTTAGATTTACAAACCTTTAATATCTTTCTAGGGTTTTTTTTATCTCTTGCATTTGTGTTTCAAAGATTTTCCCTTTGTAAAAATTTTGATTTGTTTTTAATATTCATTCAAAAAAATTTTTGAGTTCCAAATTCTTTCCCTCTGTTCTGCTCCTCCCCCACTCATTGAGAAGGCAAGCAATATGATATCAATTCTACGTGTGAAGTTATGCAAAACATTTCCATATTAGCCGTATTGCAACAACAACAACAACAAAACAATAAAAAGTGAGAAACATAAAGAAGGTGAAAAAAGTATGCTTCAATCTGTACTCAGAGTTTATCAGTTCTCTCTTTGGAGGTGGATAGCATTTTTCATCCTGAGTCCTTTGGAATTTTCTTGGATCATTGTCTTGATCAGTCAGCTCAACTTTTATACATAGGAATTCTTGAAAGTCATTTAGTCTATTAAAGGTCCATTTTTCTTTCCCTGCCTCACCCCACCCCCCATCCCCATACCCCATACTCAGCTGTGCAGAATAATTTATTCTTGATTTCAAGCCCTTTTCTTTTGCCTTTTGGTATGTCATGTTCCATCTTTTTCTATATAGTGATTACTGCATAATCTTGTGTTGTTCCTTAGTATCTGATTTCTTTCTTACAGGCTACTTGTACTTTTTTCTTTGACTTGGAAGCTCTGGATTTTGGCTATGACATTTCTGGATGTGTAAAATTTGGTCCTTCCTTCCTTCATTCCTTCCTTCCTTCCTTCCTTCCTTCCCTCCCTCCCTCCTTTTCTTTCTTCTTTCCTTCTCTTACCAAATCTTACTCTTCATCCACACCATGACCTTCAATCCCTTGATGCCTCAATCTCCCCATGTCTCCTGCATTAGCTACTCTTTCCTCTTTTCCCCATCTTGCCCCTGTAGTGGACCAATTTAACTCCATATTGTCTTCTCTTAATTCTCTAGTCCCCGTGTCATTCCACTCACTGCAAGCCTCAGGCTTGCATCACTCTCACCATTCACTGCCTTCAATTTCTACACAAATGACAGTAGGGAAAATCTTTTAGTCATTTTGCTTGGGTCCACTACAAATGTATGTTATACAACCTCAAATGATACCTCACTACTGCTAGGCAATCCTACTATACCTTCCTTATCAACTCACTGTCCCACTCTCCACAAAGGCTCTTCCAAACCTTTTTATCCATCTTCAAATGTTGCACAGATCCTACCCTCTTCCTCTCCCCCACCTAGCCGAGAACCTTGCCTCACATTTTATGAAAAAAATGGAAGCCACCACATGTACAAAAATATTTATAGCAGTTCTTTTTGTGGTGGCAAAGAATTGGAAATTGAGCGGATGTCCAATTGGGGAATGGCTGAACAAGTTGTAGAATATGAATATAGTGGAATACTACTGTGCTATAAGAAATGATGAGCAGGCAGACTTCAGAAAAACCTGGAAAGACTTGTATGATCTGATGCTGAGTGAAGTGAGCAGAACCAGGAGAACGTTGCACACAGTAACAGCCATGTTGTACTATGACTAATATTGATAGACTTAACCCTTCTCAGCAATGCAAGGATCTAAGACATCTCCAAA
>NW_020954719.1:6696222-6701464 GCF_900497805.2 Vombatus ursinus | reverse complement strand
CGCACTGTCTTGAGGAGGGAGGTGGGGAAGGAGGGGAAGAAAAATTTAAAACTCAAAAGCTTATGGAGGTGATTGTTGATAAATAGAAATAAATTATTTTTTTTAAAATAATGGAAGCCATTCACGGAGAGATCCCTCTTTTTTTCCTCTTCCTCATCTCATATCATTCAGAATTCTTTAGTCACTCTCTCCTCCTTCACCCTTGTCTCACATAAAGAGGTGGTCCTACTTCTTACCAAGTCTAACCCCCTCTACCTACACAAGTGATCCCTTCCATTTCAGCTCCTTCACTAGATTGCCACATCTGTCATCCTGACTCTAACAATCATATTCAATCTCTCCTTGTCTACTGGCTCCTTCCCTACTGCTTACAAACTTAGCCATGTCTCACCCATTCTCATTTGATCCTTACATCTCCACTATCATCTTATATCTTTTCTGCCTTCAGTAGCTAGTTCCTTGAAAAGGCCATCTTCAATAGGTGCCTCCATTTTTCCCACTATCTTCTTCACCCCTTACAATGCAGGTTTCAATCTCATCATCCCACCAAAACTACTTTCTCCAAAGTTACCAATGATTTGTTCATGTGAAATCCGATGGCTTTTTCTCAGTCCTCATCCTCCTCCACCTCTCTGATGCCTTTGAAACAGCTGATCACCTTTTTCTCCTTAATACTATCTTCTGTTCATGTTTTTAGGACACTACTCTCTACTGTTTCTCCTATCTATCAGACTGCTCCTTCTTAGTCTCCTTTAGTGGATCCTCATCCAGGTTGTGACCACTAACTATGAATGTCCCATAGGGTTTTGTCCTGGGATCTCTTCTGTTCTCCCTCTATGCTGTTTAATTTAGTAATCTTATTTTCTCCCATAGACTTAATTACCATCGCTTATACTGATAATTCTCAAGTCTACCTATCCTGCCCTAACCTCTCTGCTAACTTCCAACCTCATAATCTCCAACTGCCTTTCAGACATCTCATACTAGTTAGGCATCTTAAACTCAACATGTCCAAAACAGGACTCATCATCTTTCCCTTTAAATTCTACCTTATCATTGTCATGGGTACCACCATCTTCCCAGTTCGCCAGGATCACAGCCTAGGTGGCATCCTCACTATCTCTCTCTCACTCCCCACATCCAATCTGTTGAGAAGGCCTGTTAATTTCATCTTTGCAATATCTCTGGAATATGCCTTCTCTCCTTTGACACTGCTATCACCCTGGTGCAGGCCCTCACCAGTTTATGCCTGGACTATTAATAGCCTGCTGGAGTGTCTGCCTGCCTTAAGTCTCTTTTCACTCCAATCTATCCTCCATTCAGACACTAAAGTGATTTTACTAAAGCTCAAGTCCAACCATATTACCCTCATAGTTAAACTCCAGGTGTTGCCTATTATCTCCAGGATCAAACACAAGATCCTGTTTGGCATTCAAAGCCTTTCATAATCTAGCCCCCTCCTACCTTTCCAGTCTTCTTATACTTTGTTCCCTAACATATATCTTTCAATCCAGTGACACTGGCCTCCTTAGAAACTCCTGGTTGTTCCATGAACAAGATATTCCATCTCTCAGCTCCTGGCTTGGGATGCATTCCTTCCTCATCTCTACCTCCTGGCTTCCTGCAAGTACAGTACCAACTAAAAATCCTATCTTTTACAGAAAGACTTTTCTATTCTTTCTTATTTCTAGTGCCTTCTCCCATCAGTGACTTCCTTTTCATCCCATATATAATTTATTAGAACATATTTATTTGCTTGTGTCTCCCAATTAGACTGTGAGCTCCTTAAGGTAGTTACTCTCTTTTGCCTCTCTTTGTATCTCCAGAACTATGCCTGGCTCATAGTAGGTACTTAATAAATGTTTATTGACTGATTGGCTCCCTCCCTATCCCATTGAGAGGTCTCCCCATACGTGCCTAGAAGCACAGCAGTCACAGAGTACCAGACTCCCAAACCACCTGAGACTCCCTTTCCTTTGCATCACCCTTCCCCCACTTCTAGGTCATTCTGATACAACCTTTCCATCTCCACCAAACAGTCTGGGCCAAGCCTCACTCAAGCCAATTTATGATTCAAGTTCATAATGGGAACACAATGAGACACTCAATGGGCCATAAAATATTTAACAAAGAAGTTTTCTCTACTATAAAATGGATATAATTTACTACTTCAAATGGATGCTGCTGCCTTCTACCTCTGCATTTGCCACAGTGGTAACATAATCAGAAGACATCTTGCAGGGCAGTGGGAATTCATTTAAACCCACACACCAAGTTCCCATAAGCTATACAAAAACTAGACATCATCTTCAGTTCCTCACTGTCTTTTTTTTTTTTTTTTTTTTAGCGAGGCAATTGGGGTTAAGTGACTTGCCCAGAGTCACACAGCTAGGAAGTAGTATGTGTCTGAGGCCGGATTTGAACTCAGGGCCTCCTGACTCCAGGGCCGGTGCTCTATCCACTGTGCCACCTAACTGCCCCCTCACTGTCTTTCACTCCCCATATCCAATTTGTGGCAAAACTTGTTGATTTCACATTTGCAATATCTCTCAAATACTCCCCTTTCTCTCTTCTGATATTGCCCACCATTTTGTGCAGGCCCTCATCACCTTACCCCTGGACTACTGCAATAGCCTGCTGGTGAGTCTAACTCTATGTTTTAGAACTGTTGTGATAAAAGAAAATAGGGTAAGGTATGTAAATTGCTATATAAATGCACCATAACCTCTATATAGGTTAAAAAATTATAACCACAGAGGTTAACCATATTATATAATCAATTATATAACCATGATTTTAATCATATAAGTTAAAAATTATAGCTAATATTATCACTATGTAGGTTAAAAACTTTTCTAATGATATATTTTTGCTACTTCAGTAATGTAGACCCCCTTGGATGATACTTAATTCTGCCCCTCCTAACAAATCATGGAATCTAGAGCTGAAATAAAAATAGCTAGAATCAGGGGCAGTTAGGTGGTGCAGTGGCCCTAGAGTCAGGAAGACCTGAGTTCAAATCCAGCCTCAGACACTTGATACTAGCTGTGTGACCCTGGGTAAGTCACTTAACCCCAATTGCCTCGCAAACAAAACAAAAGAAAAAATAGCTAGGACTTATGTGTAGTTTTAAGGTTTGAGAAGCAGTTTATGTATGTTATCTTGTTTGATCCTCACAGCAACCCTATGAGGTAGGTGTCACTATTGTCTCCATTTTATAGATGAGGAAAGTGAGCTCAGAGAGACTAAGTGATTTACGGGGTCATAGAAGTAGTGTCTGAGGCAGGATTTGAATTCAGGTTTTCCTGATTCCTAATGCAGCCCTCTATTCACTACCCCACCTAGACAGCATCTAATCATGGGATAATAAAATCATAGATGTAGCACTAGAAGGAATAGTAAAGGTCCTCAAATCCAATGGAATTATTTTACAGATGAGGAAACTGAGGCCCAGAATGATGAAGTGGTTTGCCTTTGTCTCCAAAGGTCATAACTAGCAGATGTGGAATTTCAATACAAATCTTTGAATCCAGGAACCAAGTAAACACAGAACAAATTGAATCCTCTTAATAGTTTGTTAGAAAATGCACATCAAATAATCAAGAAAATTAGAAGAGAATTTAGAAAACAAAAAGGTTTTCAGCCACTGGTTCAATATGCTATAGTTCCTTTGATTTTTGGATTATATTATTCCATTGCCTTCTATAGTTTCTAGTGGGTACAGAATAATCTTCTGCCATTTGAATGTCTATCAAGGGACTAGGGATGGTACCTTTGAGGATGAAAAGGGTTTGAGAGGAAAGTAGGGAGAACTTTAGGATTCTGCTTCTGAATACAGAATTCTGATTGCTTCTGGTTGGAAGGAAATCTGGAAAGCATACAGAAAAAGGCAATCCGGATATCAAGGAGCTTCCAGACCTTGTCATGCAATTTTAATACCCTGTTATTTATAATAATTAGCTCATTTCAAGCCTGGGGAAATATAATGGTACTTAAGATCCATGTGGTTCCCTACTCTGTGGCTCTCAGGAGTTTATTTTAGATGAAAAGTTATGAGTTCTTTCACAATCACTCTGAGCCCCCATTTAGGAAAATTCCTAATATTTAGGGACTCTTTGCCTTAATTTACATTTATATCTATTTCTAGTTAACCTCTGACCTCTTTGTAGTTAAGGCAAAATTCAGGTAACTGAAAATCTTTGGGTACTAAAACAGTAGATTATATTATAGAGTCTGTAGAGAGATAGATTTACCAGGGAAAGAGCAGACTTTTTCTCAGGATTTCCCTCAGTGCTTTAGTAGGTGGGTTCACTGCTGATATCAGCCTAAATCTTTGGTTCCAAGGTGCCTGTGGGTAGGGATATGCTGGTAAATGTGTAACAGTGGACTGGGGTTCTGGGAGCCAAGATGGCGGAGTAAGAAGTAAGTCACTCTCACCCTCCCTTATTAACCTCTGAAAGCCCAGAAAATATCACCCCAGAAAAAACCCTGGAATAGCTGAACCAGAAGAAAGATGGGGTGCAGCAGTCTTGTAGCTCAGGAACCTTGAGGGATTAACAGGAAAGGCCCTTCTTGCCTTGGGGGAGGGGGAGCAGTACAGAATTCAAGATGACCCAGCAAGCTAGCAGAAATCCCCATCTCAGCATACCAGGAGGAGATCCTGAACCCCCAGTAGTGGAGCAGGCAAACACCAACACTAGAACCCCCAATTACCTCAATACAGGCAAGGGAACCAGTGGAAACTGGCTTGAAAAACCACCACGTACCATGGCATCCTCCAGCAGCCAAGTTTCCCAGTGACTCAGCAAAATTCTGGGAAGAGCAGCTCCAAAGGGGAAAGCCCCAGGCAGAGAAACATCCATCTGAAAAGAGCCAAAGAGGGGCCAGACTACCCAATCCTACCCCTAGAGTTCCAGTATTGCTGATTCTAGCACAACAGGAGGTAAGCTGCCAGAATCCTACAGCCTCCAACTGTCAGCATCAGAGGCCCCAGCACACAAAGCCAGGGACCAGGCCCTGGGCTCCCAACACAAGAAGCTTGGGTCAGTGCCCTCTGTTCCCCAGCAGGAGAACTCAATCTCTTTAAAGCCCAGAAAATAAGCAAACACCATGAGGAAAAAAAAATGTATGATAGATTCATATTATGAGAAGATCAAGGCAGAAATTCTGAAGAGGACAATGTTGTCAACAAATCCACATCTGGAACATCAAAAGGGAATATGAACTGGTCTGAAGTCCAAAA
>NW_020954719.1:6695690-6696212 GCF_900497805.2 Vombatus ursinus | reverse complement strand
AATAGATCCAGGAGAGATAATTTAAAAATTATTGGTCTACCTGAAAATCACGATGAAAAAATGAGCCTGGACAGCATCTTTCAGGAAATCATCAAGGAAAATTGCTCTGAGGTCCTTGAACCAAAGCATAAAATGGCCTCCTGAAAGACATCGCAAATTGAAAATGCCAAGGAATATAGTAGCCAAATTCCAAAATTACCAGGTCAAAGAGAAAATACTGCAAGCAACCAAAAACAATTTAAATATCATGGAACCACAGTCAGGATTACACAGGACCTTGAAACTTCTACATTAAAAGACCATAGGGAGGGGCAGTTAGGTGGCGAAGTGGATAGAGCACTGGCCCTGAAGTCAGGAGAACCTGAGTTCAAATCCGGCTTCAGACCAAACACTTGACACATACTAGCTGTGTGATCTTGGGCAAGTCACTTAACCCCAATTGCCTCACACACACACACAAAAAAAGACCATAGGGCATGGAATACAATATTCCATAAGGCAAAGGAGCTTGGATTACAACCA
>NW_020954719.1:6694987-6695604 GCF_900497805.2 Vombatus ursinus | reverse complement strand
AATCAACTACCTAGGGAAAATGAGCATAATCTTTCAGGGGAGGAGATGGACATTCAACCAAATAGGGGATTTCCAAACCTTCCTGATAAAAAGCCCAGAGCTCAACAGAAAATTTGATCTTCAAATACAAGACTCAGGAGAGACAGGGGCAGCTAGGTGGTGCAGTGGATAGAGTACCGACTCTGAAGTCAGGAGGACCTGAGTTCAAATCTGGCCTCAGACCAAACGCTTGACACTTACTAGCTGTGTGACTCTGGGCAAGTCACTTAACCCCAATTGCCTAAAAAAAGAGGGAGAGAGAGAGAGAGAGAAAGAGACATACAAAGGTAAACGGGTCAGAAAAAAACATGTTATTAATAAGGGTAAACTGTTTACATCCTACAAGGGAAGATGACACTTGTAAGTTTTGAGAATTGTATTATTATTACATCATTTTAAAAGGGTATACATAGAGGGGGTGGGTATAAGTTGACTTTGATGTAATGATAAAAAAAATCTAATCAAGTGGGTTAAATGCATCTAAGTAAGTGGATTAATCTGATCTACCTAAGGGAACGTACTGGGAGAAAAGGAAAGGAGGAGGCAGACAAGGGTAAATTACGTTACAGGAAAAGGCA
>NW_020954719.1:6694435-6694928 GCF_900497805.2 Vombatus ursinus | reverse complement strand
TAAAAACCTATTACAGTAAAGGGAAAGAAGGGAAGGAGATGAGCATTGTCTGAACCTTACTCTCATCAGATTTAGCTCAAGGAGGGAAAAACATAATCAGTTAGGTATAGAAATCTAACTTGCCCTATAGGCAGTAGGATGGAAAAGGAGAAAGAAAAGGGAGGGGGGATAGAAGGGAGGGAAGAAGGAGTAAGGGTAAAAGGGAAGAAAAGGGAGGGGGCTAATAGAAGGGAGGCAGGACTGAGGGAGGCTATGGTCAAAAGCAAAACACTAGTGAGGAGGGAAAGGGAGAAAGGAGAAAGAAAAGCATAAATGGGGGAAATAGGACGGAGAGAAAGACACAGATAGTAATCATAACTATGAATGTGAATGGGATGAACTCTCCCATAAAATGAAAGTGGATAGCTGAATGGATTAAAAAACATAATCCTTCAATATGTTGTTTACAGGAAACACATTTGAAACAGAGGGACACACACAGGGTCAAGGTAAA
>NW_020954719.1:6693492-6694323 GCF_900497805.2 Vombatus ursinus | reverse complement strand
TGGAGTAGAATATATCATGCTTCAGCTAAAGTAAAAAAAGTAGGAGTAGCAATCCTGATCTCAGACAAAGCAAAAGCAAAAATAGATCTTATCAAAAGAGATAAGGGGGGCAGCTAGCTGGCATAGTGGATGGAGCTCTGGCCTTGGCGTCAGGGGGACCTGAGTTCAAATCTGGTCTCAGACATTTGACACTTACTAGCTGTGTGACCCTGAGCAAGTCACTTAACCCTAATTGCCTCACCAAAAAGAAAAAGAAAAAAGAGAAAAGGAAGGAAACTACTTCCTGCTAAAAGGCACCATAGACAATGAAGTAATATCATTACTAAACATATATGCACCAAATGGTATAGCATCCAAATTCTTCAGGAAGTTCAGGGAGTTACAGGAAGAAATAGACAGCAAAACTATACTACTGGGGGACTTCAACCTCTCCCTCTCTGAACTAGATAAATCTAACCACAAAATAAACAAGAAGGAAGTTAAGGAGGTGAATTGAATATTGGAAAAGTTAGGTATGGTAGACCTCTGGAAAAAATTGAATGGGGATGAAAGGAATATACTTTTTTCTCTGTGGTACATGGCACATACACAAAAATTGACCATGTACTAGGGCATAAAAACCTCACAATCCAATGCAGAAAGACAGAAATATTAAATGCATCCTTTTCAGATCGATGCAATAAAAATTATATATAATAAAGGGCCACAGAAAGATAGACTGAAAAATAATTGGAAACAAAATAATCTAATCCTAAAAAATGAATGGGTCAAACAAATCATAGAAACAATCAACAACTTCATTCAAGAGAATGACAATAATGAGACAACATA
>NW_020954719.1:6692176-6693288 GCF_900497805.2 Vombatus ursinus | reverse complement strand
TTACCAGTATGAAAAATGAAAAGGGTGAATCCACCACCAAGGAAGAGGAAATTAAAACAATAACTAAGAACTATTTTGCCCAACTGTATGCCAATAAATTTGACAATCTTAGTAAGATGGATGAATATCTACAAAAATACAAATTGCCCAGATTAACAGAAGAGGAAGTAAAATACTTAAATAACCCCATCTCAGAAAAAGAAATTGAATAAACCATTGATGAACTCCCTAGGAAAAAAATTTCTAGGGCCCGATGGATTTACAAGCAAATTCTATCAAACATTTAGAGAACAATTAATTCCAATACTATATAGACTATTTGGGAAAATAGCCAAAGAAGGAGTCTTAGCAAATTCTTTTTATGATACAAATATGGTGCTGATACCTAAACTGGGAAGAGTCAAAACAAAGAAAGAAAATTATAGACCAATTTCCCTAATGAATATAGATGCAAAAATTTTAAATAAAATATTAGCAAATAGATTACAGCAACTTATCAGAAGAATAATACACTATGACCAGGTAGGATTTATACCAGGAATGCAGGTTCAACATGAGGAAAACTATCAGCATAATTGATCACACCAACAACAAAACTAACAGAAACCACATGATCATCTCAATAGATGCAGAAAAAGTTTTTGGCAAAATACAACACCAATTCCTATTAAAAACACTAGAGAGTAGAGAAATAAATGGGGTTTTCCTTAAAATAATAAGTAGCATCTACCTAAAACCTTCAGCAAGCATCATCTGTAATAGGGAGAAGCTAGAAGCATTTCCAGTAAGATCAGGGGTGAAACAAGGATGTCCATTATCACCACTGTTGTTCAATATTGTATTGGAAATGTTAGCTTTAGCAATAAGAGAAAAAAAGAAATTGAAGGTATTAGAATAGGCAAAGAAAAAACAAAGCAATCACTCTTTGCAGATGATATGATTATATATACTTAGAGAATCTGAGAGAATCAAGTAAAAAACTACTTAAAATAATAAACAATTTAAAGTTACAGGCCTGTATATTACCAACGAAATCCAACAGCAAGAGATAAAAAGAGAAATTCCATTTAAAGTTACTGTAGACATTACAAAATATTTAGGAGTCTACCTAC
>NW_020954719.1:6668336-6691190 GCF_900497805.2 Vombatus ursinus | reverse complement strand
GGTGAAGGGAATTCCATAGTCAGACTCATGTTTTAGGAAAATTACTTTGCTGAATGGAGGATGGATTGGAATAAAGAGAGATGTGTGGGAGACAGATCAACCCAAAAGCTATTGCAATTGTCCGAGCATGAAGTGATGAAGGTGCTAGGGTGAAGGCAGTACCAAAGAAGAGAAGGCAATGTATTCAAGAGATGTTAGTGGAATTGACAGATCTTCTCAATATACTGGATATGGGAGTAGAGTTAGAAATAATGAGGAGTTGAAGATGATACCTAGGTTGTAAGCCTGGGGGACTGGGAAGATGGTGGTGCCTTCAACTGCAATAGGGAAGTTTGGAAGGGGGGAAGGTTTAGGGGAAAAGATGAGTTCAGTTTTGGATATGTTGATTTTAAGATGTTTACTGGATATCCAGTTTGAGATTTCTGAAAGGCAGTTGGACATGTAAAATTGGGGCTCAGAAGAGAGGTTAGGGCAGGACAGATAGATTTGAGGATTGTTGGTATAAAGATGGTAATTAAATCCATGTGAGCAGATGAGATTACCAAGGGAAGTAGCATAGAGGGAGAAGAAAAGAGGGAAGAGGATAAAGCCCTATGACATATTCATGATTGAAGTCATCATGACCTGGATAAGGATTCAGCAAAGAAGACTTAGAAGGAGCAGTCAGACAGGTAGGAAGAGAACCTGGAGAGAGTGGTATTCTGAAAACCTAGGGAGAAGAAATTATCAGGGTGAAGAGGGTGATCGACTGTGTTAAAGGATGCAGAGAGATCAAGAAGAATGAAGACTGAGAAAAACTGTTAATAAATTTGGCAATTAGGAGATCATTGGTAACTTTGGAGAGAGCAGTTTCAGTGGAATGATGAGAGGGTGAGAAGGAATGATCATTTATAAAGGGCCTGCTATATTCTAGGCACTTTGTTAAGTGCTTTAGAAAGATCTCATTTGAGCTTGGAAGCCATACTGGAGGAGAGTAAAGAAGGAGTGAGAAGAAAGGAAGTTGGAGGCACCTATTGTAGACGGCTTTCTCAAGGAGCTTAGTCACAAAGAAATATTGATGGAAGGATCAAATGAGGGCTTTTTTGAGAATAAGGGAGAAGCGACTATGTTTGTAGATCACAGAGAAGGAGCCCCTACACAGGGGAAGATTGAAGATGAGAAAGGGAGGATGACAAAGGGAGGATGACAAAGGGAGGAGGACAAATCTATTGGAAGAGCTAGAATGGAATGGGATTGCTTGTGCAGGTAGAGAAATGTGCCTTGGTAAGGCGCAGGGTCACTTCTTCATGTGAGACAGGGATGAAGGAAGAAACAGTGAAAAAGGCATCTGAGTGACATGAGATGATGAAGAGTGGAGAAGCAGTTCACAGTAAATGGCCTCAATTTTTTTTTTTTTTTTGGTAATCTATGAAGCAAGATTCTCAGCTGAGAGGGTGGAGGGAAGGGGAGGCATAGGAGGTTTGAGGAGGGGTGAAAAGGTTTGGAAGAGCCCCTGTGGAGACTGGAATGAGTTGATAAGGGAGGTATAGACGAATTGCCTAGCAGCAATGAGAACCTAATTGAGATTGGAAAACATAACTTTGTAGTGGACCCAGTCAGAACTCAGGGCCTTCACTGACCCTGTAGGGTTAGCCTGATAGGTGATTGTTGATCAGGAGAATAAATCAAGAGCAAGAGCTAGTATGCCCTGATTCTTAGTAATGGTTTTTAGAAAAGATGGATTATCAGTTCTAGGAAAATGAAAGTGAACTGTCTTTGTGCATTCAGCAGCTAGAGACAGTTGTGAGTGCACATTTCATTCTTGCACTTTGAAGGCAAAGGGGCAACTTTTAGACTTAGAAATAGTACAGATGAGGGGAAGCTAGGTGGTGCAGTGGATAGAGTATGGGCCCTGAAGTCAGGAGGACCTGAGTTCAAATATGGCTTCAGACCAAAGACTTGACACTTACTAGCTGTGTGACCCTGGGCAAGTCACTTAACCCCAATTGCCTAAAAAAAAAAGAAAAGAAAAAGAAATAGTACAGGTGAAAGGGTTTGGTTGGTTGCTTGGTTGATTGTTGTTTTTCATTCTCAAAGAGGACCAAAATGACATCATTATGTTAGGGTGTGTCCAACTGTGGCTGATCAGACCAATATGAGCTCAGACTGCTCTACCACAAGTTGAACACAAGTAGTCCATGTGAACATTTGGGGTGGATTCTCTAAATTTGTGTTATCTCACGTTTCTTTTGAACTACTTCAATTCTGCTTTGCTCACAGAGCACAGCACCTTCTTTGATGAAAGTCATGTCACGCTGGGGCGTCCTGTGCCAGTGTCTCCCATGTCACGCAATCAATTCCAAAGTTCTTAAGAGAGACCTTGAAAATATCCTTGTATCACTTCTTCTGACAACCAGGTGATTGCTTGCCTTGTGTGAGTTCTCCATAAAATAATCACCTGGTTGTCAGAAGAAGTGATTGCTGTTTAATTCAGATTTTTGAACAAAGGTTGTGGAAGGTATGGTCTTTTGGGATGCTCCTTCCTATCTGCATCCATCAATTTAGAGAATTATACATCAACTGCATTGTCATGTCATATTTCAATACATATCATATCATTATATAAAATTAGTTAATAATGTAATATTAGGATGAGAGATCCCAGTGAAAATTGTCATTTGTCCCATTTTAAGTCGTTAAGATGGAGAATTTTACATTTCTGGTCCTATAAAGATTAGTTTCCTTTGTACCCAATTCCTCTGTGGAGATAGCAAGGAAAGGGATTAAACACTTAAAAAACAAGGGTAGACGTGATGTATGCCTTCTACTCCCATCCCCAGTCCCACACACCCTATGCCTAACCTGTGTTAGAGGCAATTAGATAACCACTTTCTGAGAAGCCTCAGGCTTTAACTGTAGTCTACCATGCCATCCCATTATCTAGGCCTGGACAGAAAAACAGGTGAGATTTAAGTGGAGATTGATATCCTGGCAAATATGGCCATCTACACCATCTGGGGAGGGGAGGAGGAAGTCACAGTGACCTGTTTAAATTCAACATTTCCAAAACTGAACTCATCTTTTCCCACAAACCCTCCTCTCTTCCAAACTTCCTTATTACTGTCAAGGGTACCATCATCCTTCCAGTCACTCAGACTCGAATGTAAGTGCCATCCTCAACTCCTCATTCTCTCTCACCTCTCCCACCCAATGTGTTGCCAACTCCTGTTTATTTTACCTTGGTAGCATCTCTCTAATATACCCCTTTGTCTCCTCTGACTCTACCACCATCCTGTTGCAGATCCTCATCACCACATGCTGGGGCTATTGCAATTACCTGCTGGTTGGTCACTGTGCCTCAAGTCTTTTCCTTCTCCAGTCCATCATCCACTCAGCTGTCAAGTTAATCTTCTTAAATTGAAGATCTGACCACATCACCTCTCCAACTCAATAAACTCTAGTGGCTCTCTATCACCTTCAGGGTCAAATATAAAATTCCCTGGCATTGAAAGTCCTTTACAACTTGGGCCCCTCTTACATTTAAAGTCTTCTTACCCTTTCCCATGTACCCATTAATCCAGTGACACTGTATTCTTTGTTATTCCTTGAATAAGATGCTTTATCTCCAGCTCTGGGCATTTTCATTGGCTATTCCCATGTCTAGAATTTTCTCCTTCCTCATCTCCCTCTCCTGACTTCCCTCGATTCTTTCAAATCTCAGCTAAAATCTGACCTACAGAAAGTTTTTCCTGATTCCCCTTAAGGACGGCACCTTCCCTCTGTTGATTATTTCCAGGTTATCCTGTATATGACTTGTGTGTATGAGATTGTTTGCATGTTGTTTCCCCCATTAGACTCTGAGCTTCTTCAGAGCTGTTTTTTGTCTTTCACCTAACCTTAGCACTTAGCATGGTGCCTGCTACCTAAAAGGTTATTAATAAATGCTTATTGACTGTCTGGCTGCTTTGCAAGTGGAGGGAGAGTTGAAGGAGTGTTGAGTGTGGGTCCTAAAACATGAAATTGGTAAGAAAATGGTCCACTGCCAACTTTTAGGGGTGCTAGTAAAATTGCACTGGAGTATTTAACAGTGGGTCTGTAAGGTGCTTCAGCTCCTCCTAAGCCTAAGGCATTCTCTAAAGCCTCCATCTACTATAGATATAAAGGTCTATTAGATAGTAGCAGCCATATGGGTGTCATAAGAGAGGGTCCCCAACAAGGCCAAGTATCTCAGTTTCTAAGGAGATTTTGGCAGGGGGAGACAAATAAGGGAAGAGGCATCATGAGTTCTTGGGAACAGGTATCTGCAAGGGAATTTACATCAATCTGCATGCCAGTTATTTTGGAAACCTTCAGAGTTCTCTGAGCCTCCACGGGTAGTTAATATCAAACAATACCAGGTTTCAGGAGGAGTAAAAGATATTTCTCCCTCAGTTATGGAGTCGGAGGAGGCTGTAGTACTTCTCTCTGTCTGCTTGCCTTACAACGACCCTGTGTGGCCAAAAAGGAAGACAGATGACACCTGGTGGTTTACAATTTACAGCGGACTCTAGAGAGCTGAATAAAGTTGTGTCATTTGCTGCAGCTGGGCTTGACCTTGTCAGTGTGATAGACGAGGTAGTGGGCTCAGAGTGAGCGGTAAGGGGTTGCTGAGTTTGTCAGAGGCTTTTTTTTTTTTTAAATCCATGCCCGTGCCTAAAACTGAGAAATTTTCTTTCATCTGGGAAGTTCAGCATACCTTTACTGTCCTTTCTCAGTACTATATGAACTCTACCTTACATTGTCACAGCAGAATGATTAGAAACCTGAAAGAGAGTTTGGCATTAATATCCATAATTATACTGACGGCATAATGTTGACAAGTTCAGATGAAGCCACTGTGGGAGGACCCTAGATTGGATAGTAGCCCACATAAGGAGCAAAGAGTGGGAGATCAACCCTGACAAAGTTCAGGTTGAGCCCACTCACTTAAGTTTAGGGATTCCCCTATGGCAATGGGTGGGAAGAACTCAGATGATTCTCAACATAGTCTAGAATAAACTATTGATATTTTCCAGCATAATGGTCACTGGCAGCAGGCACCAGACTAGATTTATATTCTCCCCCCGCTTCTGCCCACCTCCAGCCCTTTATACCTTCTGACCAGCAGTGGGCAGTGATGCAGGTCCCAGTGGAGTGGATAACGTCTTGGTTACTGGTGGCAATACCAGTGGTTGGCATTACTAGTGCTGTTCCATGGCCCTGATGCTTCTGGTGTTGCTCCTGTTCATTGTTGCCACTTTATATTGGAGAACCCATGATAAATTGGCCCTGACATCACCACCATTTGGACTGTATTCTTTAGGGGGCTGTTACTTTGTTTGCTGTCTTACAGTCTGGCTCTAAACTACCTCTCCAACTTGATAGTACATACATGATATTCTAACCACACTGAAATACTTGCCAACCCCTGACCTTTATTCATATCGTCCCCATGCCTACAAATGGACTCCCCTAACCCTCATCTTCATCTAATAACATCTTTCCTTCAAGGCCTAACTAAAGTGCTACTACCTCCTTCAAGAAGTCTTCTCTGACTACTCCCATCCTCACCTTATCCCCCTAATGAAATTGATATCTCCTTCTTCAAATTTCTGATATGATTACCTAGGTCTCTCCTTTGTATCACACCTGTCTTTTCCTTAGAATAGAATTCTCTTGTACAGAGCAGACCCTTAAGAAACACTTAATAAACATGAAATTGAATTGTCACATAGTTAATAATACTAATAGTTCATTTATATACTAATTTGTAGCTTATAAAACACTTTCCTCACAAACAACCAATGAGGTATGTAGAATGAGTATTATCCTTATTTCGTAGATAAGGAAATTCAGATGTCTCCTGAGGTAGTCCTGTGATACTGGAGCCCAAGGGACAGCATTATTAGTGAGGTTCCAGTTGGTAAAGCAATCTGATCCCTTTCAGGGAAAACTGATGTATGGCCACCAACCTGATGCCTTAATCATGCTGGTTGCACTTGGGCTAGGTAATTGTCAGGCACCGAAAAGTCCATATTATGTTTAATATCCATTTTCAGTCTCAAGTGATCTATGGCTCCTGGTTAGTGTTACCATACATGAATTTTTCAAAAAAGTTTGCTAATAAATTATGCCATTTCTCAAGCTCACCAGTGTTTCTGTTCATGGTCCATAATATAGTTTGGGACAGTGGTGAGTGAAGACAGGTTTAAGTTATGATATTGAAGATATGTTTGAAAATGTATTTAGATCCTCCACTGGGAAGGGCCTTAAGCCTGCTAAAGTAAAAAAAATCTTCAGCTGAATAAGAACTGACTTATTTTGAATATAGCAAATGCTAGCAAGAGCAGAACTTGGCATCCTCACGTTAAACCCACAACAAATAACACATAATGACAATCCTCTGTTCTCAGATTAATTTTCTCTTTACCACACTGCCCACCCTTGAAATTCCTTTTAGGTTACAGATTTGATTCAGCAACATTAGCCTATAAAATGTAGCTCTGCTTAGAAATAATGCACTATCCCTTGTGACTTCTGTTACTCATACATCACTCGAATTTATGACCTCTAAGAGGAGGGACCTTAGAGGTCATCTCAATTTTTTTTTCAGTTTTCTCCCTGAACCTGAGACAGGTCAGTATAATAAAATTAGCAATACTTGCATTACCTCTAAAATACCGTTTCCCTAAGATATTAAGTCCCCCTCTATTTATAGTGGAGTTCAGATCACTTTGAACCTTAAAACCAAGATAGCTTTTTTTCCCTTTTTTTTTTTTCAAGACAGCTTTCTTCAGACGATCCAGTTTAGTTCCATCACAATACAGCAAACAGTTACCCAGCCAATGTTGCCTTGGCCTTCTCTTCTGGAAGAAAGTTGGAATGCAAGGGCTACTACTGGTTTCCCAGAACATGGAATTTACTGTGCTGTGCCTGTGTCCCAGAGCACCTTTGACGCTTCCTTTGCTCCCCTGGTCACTTTTAGCTGCTCCCAGCAGATGGAGCCCCAGCTAAATTTTCTTGAGCCAGTCATTTTGTTCACGGGGCTGCATGACGTAAACAGGAAGGCGAGGGGAGAAAACACTTCTGTGGGTTTTTTGTCTTTTGAGAAACAGAGATCTGATTTTAAATAGAACACTTTAACTGTGTCAGAACTGATTTAGATGCTTCAGTTATAAGAGCGATTAAGATATCTGAGAAACATTTGACAAATTCAATTCTAAATTTATTTAAGGAGTTTGATTATTTTTAAAGGATCTGGTGCATAGTATTGTATTTCACAAGCGGTTGTTCTGATGCTGAATGGGAGAAGAGAAGCTTCTAAAAGGAAAAGGGATGAGGGGAAGGGAAAGGAAGGGCGAGGCCGTTTGCACGCAGCCCTTGCATGACTGCAGCCGCACTGCAGTGTAAGTGAGCTGCGATCGTGCTGCTCCCTTGTCCAGTCTTAGAAAGGCAAGCGCCACCTACTGGTCGAAAATGTGAAAACTTGAAATTGCGGAAGGGAGGATCACTGTCTTGCAAAAAGAAAAAGAAAAAAAACAAAACCCAACAAAGGAAAGCCTTTGATTTTAGGTGGCTTGGAGTCTGGGTGCCAGAGGTCCCCAAGATCCTAGAGCTGAACCTGGATACTGGGTCGAAATTTGTTTCCCATAACGAGCAGTGCAGAGAATCAGGATACTAAATATCAGCTTTTTTCAAGTCAGAAGAAAAATCCCGGCGCATGTATCCTTTTTGGTATGTAGTTAGATCATTAAAGGCTAATTATTTTTTCATGCTTCCTTTAGTGAAAATCAGGCTTAATTTTTCACGGTATGATATTTAAGACAACGAAAAAAGAGAAATTGAGAAATAGAAAACTTGACAGTTGACTTAAGGTTTTTAATCCTCCTAAAGGGGCTCCGATTTTACGTAAAATGATCTGATATCCATATAAAAGAAAGAGGCCACTAGAGATGAAGGGGGAAGAGAAAGGGGAATTTTCCAAGAAGCCACCCTTCTTATCATTCCTCTCTATGCCCCTCATTTTTATTCGAGAATTTGTCGCAGTGCAGTCTCTACATTCCCCTCCTCCCCCACCTCCTTTTCCTCCTCTCTCATTCGACCCGAGCTTGAGTTTTTAGAGTCCGTCATCTTTTTGCACTGGGAGAGATTTGCGGCCCCACCCTTCTCTCCCCTCCCCAACCCCAATGCCTTTGAGAAGCCTGGGTGCTGCTGCATAAAGAAAATGCTAGGTTATGCTTCTGTTCTTCAGCCAAATGTGTTTTTTGTGAAATATACTGGCAATGCTGTAACACCAGCAATCGAAACAATACTTCCCCTTCTCTTATAATATAGAAAGCTTTTATGTTGCATTATGCAGATTGTACCTTATACAGATTTAGACGAGCCTGGAGGTACCTTAGAGGTCGTCTAGTCCTAGGGTTCTTAACCTTTTTTTGTGTGTGTCATGGCCACCTTGGGCAATCTGGTGGAGCCTATGGATTCTGCTTAAAATAATGTTTTTAAATGCATAAAATAAAATACAAAAGGAAACTGATTGTATTGAAATGCAATTATCAAAATATCAAAAGTTCCAAGTTTACAGATTCACTGAAATCTGTCCATGGACACAGGCCCCTGATTTAGTCTAACCCCTTCTCTTGATAGGTAGTGCCAGGAGAAATGAAGCGACCAGGCCACAGTGAAATAAGTCAGCTGTATATCCAGGACAAGAACCCAAGTCTCCTCACTTAGACTAGTGTTCCTTGGCTTCACTGAGAAGGGAGAAGGAGAAAGAGAAAAAGGGAGAAAGATAGTAAGGGAGAAAAGGATGTAGGGCTGGGGTGAAAGGCAGTGAGAACTGGGGAATCTTCCTCTTTGCTAAATTGTATCCAATCCCTGTTCCTTCTGTGACCCTCCCCCTGCCCCGCCTCCACTGCATAGTGTGTCTTGAGGATCATAGAATTTGAGAGTTAGAAGGGTCTCAGCAGTCATTTAGCCCAAACCTTACTACACTACAAGTGGTGATCCAGCCTTTGTTGGAACACTCTGAGGAGGTAGGTGTTCCACCTCTCTAGTCAGGACATTCTACCTTGGGACAGCTCTAATCAAGAGAAGTATTTTCCTAACATCTAGCCTTACTTTACCTCTTTGAAAGGTCTATCCATTACTCCTGTCTCTGCCCTCTGAGATAACAGAACAAGTCTAATCCTGCACAGGACAGGCTTTCAAATACTTGAAGATAGCTATGAAGTTCCTCAAGAGGCTTCTCTTCTCCAGGCTAACCATGTCCAGTTCATCCAATGATCCACACAGCCCTCATCATTTTCACTGCCCTCCTCTGGACCCTCTCCTGCTTATTATTGTCTTTAAAATTGTAGCACCTGGAACCTCACACAATACCCCAGATGAGGCCTGATGAGGGCAAAATAAAATATAACTCTTACTTCCTTTGTCCTAGAAGCTATGTCCCTGTTAATGCAATCCACGACCATATTGACTTTTCTGGCTGTTCTATCATACTGCTGGGCAGCTAGGTGGATAGAGTGTTGGGCCTGGAGTCAAGAAGACCTGAGTTCAAATTCAGCCTTAGATACCTACTAGCTATGTGATCTGGGACAAGTCATTTAACCCTGTTTGCCCTAATTTTCTTATCTGTAAAATGAGCTGGAGAAGGAAATGACAAACTACTCCAGTATATGTTCCAAGAAAACCCCAAATGGGTTCATGAAGAGGCTGATACAACTGAACAAGAAAATCATACTGCTGACTTATATTGAGCTTTGCAGGCCACTAAAACCCCAGGATCTTTTTCAGAACAGACTCCCCCATATTCCACTTGTGAAGTTGATACTTTTGTACCTGAAGTGCAAGATTTTACATCTCTCCCTATTGAATTTCCTGATTAAATTCAGTCCAATGCCCTTGTTCTTCAGATCTTTCTGGATCTTGATTCTGTCATCCCCTGTGGTAGCTATGCTTTCCAGCTTTGTTGTATCTATAAGTGTTGTGAGCATAACATCTGTGCCTTTACCCAAGTCATTCATTTCTAACTTGAGCCACAGTATCTGATTATCAGGGGGTGGGGGTGGGGAGTGGGTGTTGGTGAATGGAATCTTTCCATTTGGAGGGAGTCCTGGGTTATGGGAGGTTAAGCTGTTGCTACTGGCTGTTTTCTTTGAGTACCAAAGTTTGAAGAGAGGGTGTTACCAGCTCCGCAAATGGAGTCTGTGGGGGGCGGGGAGGGGAGGTGTGTGCGCATGTGTGAGCACAGAGACATCAGGGTAACGAGCTCCTGGTGAGGAAACTTCCTCCACTAATGCAAATGAGATTAGCAGCTATTCTGGAAATGGTCATAGGAGAATTGCCTGGGGCACTGAGAAGTAGTGATTTGCCCAGAGTCGTAGCCAGTGGTAGGCAGTATTTGAATCCAAATCCTCCCAAATGATGTGTGATAGTCATAATGAGCACATACTATGTACCTGCTTCCAAAGATTTGTTCCTTTAAAACCTGACATTTCTACTGTTTCTTTCCTTCTTTACTGTAAGGAAGAAAAGAGTTTCAGGCCGATTTACACATCTTATTTATTATTAAAGTAATTTGATATTGAGATTATGGCAGTGATCAAATGAAAGATTCCTTTCTTTCCCAGTAACAAACCCCTCAGGATCACTTTCTGTAAATTTAATTTACCAATTCCTGCAGGCAATTTTTAGAAGGGCCTAGAAAAATTCTAAGGGGGGATGGATGGAGGAGAGACTGTACCATTCCTGAACAAGGGTTGGGCCTTTTGAGATCTGCCTGGATTATTATCTGGATCCAGGCAGATGGGCATTAAAAACTAAGTGTTTACAAGGCAGAAGGGGCAATTGAATAAATAACTCAGTGAATTGGTGATAGAGTCGAGGATGCTGACATTTTCCTGGCTTCCGAGTTAAAAAAAAAAAAAAGAAAAAGAGCAGAATGTCTTCATAACAATTACATTATCATAAAAGCGTTGAATTGTGAGAGAACAACTAAACTCTAGCAGCTGATAATATTAATGCTACACAGGCACAAATCTCCTTAATCCTTTGGATTATCTTTTTTTTCCCCCCTTCTGGAAGTCTAAGGCAAGTATGTTACTGAAATGATCATTGATGCCACAGCTCTGACACTCCCCCAGAAGCTGCTGCAGTCTTTGGGGAGAAGAGTCAAGCTCAAAGAGAAAAAGCATTTAGAAGTGGGGGAGGGGAAGGGGAGTCTCCTTTCTCTTTGTTCTTCCTTGGAACATGGACTCTTCATTCTCATATGCCGGCTGCTTTTAGGTCCTTCAGGAAGCCTAAATAAATATGTCCAGTTTTGTTTTGGGCAGCACTTTGGGGAGCCCTGAATTCTGTGAGAAGCACAGATAAGAGATTATTAGAACTGCTGGTAATGTCATGATTTTGTTTTCTGGACCCCCAAAGTAATATTTCAGAATTTTTTCTTCTCCTTTAATATTTCAAAACAAAACTTCCATCAAAAAGAGGGGCTAAGGCAGACCCATATGCCAGTGGTCTTCAATCCAAAAATTACAACCATGTAAGACAAGATCAGTAGTTTCCAAAATTCCTTGATCTGGCAGGTTTATGATTCAAATTTTTTTTGATTATATGTACTCAATATGTATATATATATGTGTAAACATAATGTGCTACTTATATAATTATATTATTAAATTTTCATGAAAATGAACATTTTAAAAGGACAAGATAAAGATTATGCTTATATACATTATTAAATTTTCATGAAAATAGACATTTTAAAAGGATGAGATTAAGTTATTTATTATTAATATTTCTTTATTATTTGAAATATTTTCTTATAGAGTCAACAGAGAGCCACTGGGATTTATTGAATAGGGGAGTGACATGTTCAGTCCTAGGAAAATCACTTTAGTAGCTATGTGGATGATTGATTTGATGGTCAGAGACTAGAAACAGGGAGGCCAAATCAGAGCTATTGCAATAGGCCAGGAGAGAGGTGATAAGGACCTGAGCTAGGGTGGTGGTTGTGTTAGTAGAGAAAACGGGACAGATATATTATGTTGTGGAGACAGAAACAAGATTTTCTATGTGGTTTGAGGGAGAGTGAGGTATTGAAGATGATACCAAGGTTGTGAACTTAGGTGTGGAAGGCTAGTGGTGCTCTTTGCAGAAACAGGAAACAGAATATGATGAGGGAAAGATAATAGGAAGAGATCTACAATGTAGATAGAAAACCCATCTATGCTTGCATATCCTTGGAGACTCATTGTCCCACCTAAAATGGAAAGGTGGCATTGGAATTTATCATTCATTTACCCCAATCAAGAATCCACTCTCCAAATAGCACCAGCTAAAACTATTAGGGGATCAGGGAGAGAAGGGGTAGATTTCTTAAAAGGGGGAGTCATTTCCCAATGACACCTGCACAGCTGCTACTATGAGTACCTGGGTAATGGTTATGTTTTAACTTCTCTGGAGGGGCTGAGGCCTGGCTCAGAAGTAGGGGAAGATTGTGACCTTGCAAAGCAGAAGGAGGGGGTAGAATGGAGTCTTGGGAGATAATTATAGGTTTGGTTGTTTAGGAGACAAATACCACGATTGGCTGTGTGATACATCTTCTAGTCCCCCATCTGGCTGATCACATGCCCCTTGAGGTCAGGCTATGGCCCTCCTAGTTACCCTTGGCCCACACTATGGAGATCAGTGGACTACATAACCTCCAGTCTTCCAGCTTAGTATCTGATTCTGTAATTCTGAGTTACACATATAACAGAGATTTGGGGTTGGCTACACTCACTTATAGGTCACATCTTACCCAGCTACTTGATTTATCACCATATTTATTGTCATTATCTGTAGTTTTAGGGTAATTCAGGAGTTTATTTGGACATTTACTCATCAATTACTAAATTACATCATCTCCCTAACTAATCAATTAGGTTCAGAGTCCCTGCCCTAGTTTCTGCAATATTGTTTATTTAGAAACTGGAGAAACCTATTTCCCCAAAAGCAATTGTTCATCTCTCTATATATATCAAAAACTATAATCTCTGAGGGTTAAACAAATATTAAAGTTCCTGCTTATATACTTTATTAACAATACAACAAGCAAGAATACAAGGACATAGACAATTATTTACACTGTTTTAGCTATATGAAAATTCACAGCATGAGTCACCTCAAGTCATAACAGTAACTGCAGTTGACTTCCCCTTACTTCTGGAAACACAGTTCCACCATTCAGTCCACTCAGGATACCAGTTAAAGTCTCTCCTGAAGGATTCTCTTCATCTTTGCAAGATTAAGGTTACAAGAGCTTCATCAAGAACATAGTTTTCCCTCCTCATCCCTTTTCTTTCCGTCCTCTCCATAGCCATCTCCATCATCTCGTCTGCTCAGTCTCTAGAATCACACTTCACAAAATAGCGGTTAACTTGTTGCTCTTCAAGCTTCCCTACCTCTTAAAGAGACAGTAGCAGTTTCTATAGTCTGTAGAAGAGGTTGTTGAAGCTGGTGGTGCACTTAGGACAAGGGAGTTTTATGGGTAACTTTTTGTTTTGAGGGGAATCACCTAAAATCTTTGAAAGCACGAGGCAGTCCTTTGACTCTACCTAAAAATTCTCGTGCCGAAGGCCCATATTTCCCCATTGTAAGACGCTTTTTTTCTTCTTAAAGATTTACTATGGGTAAATATACACACACATATATACACATGTATATACATATTATATATAGATTCCCTATATATGTTGTGTATATACACATGCACACATGCATTCATACACATGCACATATATACAGGAATTGTCTAATTTGTGTGTGTATGTGTATGTGTATGTGTGTACATAGGAATTGTCTATTCCTGACTTGTCTAGATTATTATTTAATTATTTAATTGCTCATTATTGTGTAGATTATATGTACACAGTACAATGAATATCGTACTTAGAATCAAGGACTTAGAATCAAGAAGACCTAAGTTCAAATCCAGTCTCAGACATTTACTAGGCGTATGACCCTGGGCAAGTCACTTAACCTCTGTCCGTATCTGTAAAATGGGAATAATAATAAATTCTACCTCCCAGAGTTATTGTGAGGATAAAATGAGATAATATTTGTAAGATACTTTGCAAATCTTAAAGCACTACATAAATTCCATATTCTTCTTATTTTTAATGAATAGTTTAGCATCATTATTTGTCAAATACAGATTTATTGTCACTATTTAAAAGATATTGATATGTTTAATATGTATTGTAATGTTTGGGGGCTGTAAATTCAAAGGATATCCTTAGGAGTGGACTCAAAGAATAAAAATAAGGACATTATAAGAAGAAAAGAAAGGGGGGAAAATTGAGAGGTCATAAGGTTATTCATAGTAAGGTCAGGGCTGAGAAGGCCAGAGTTAGTACTCTGTGAATAACTATGTCTACTGGATTGTTCAAAAATACCAAATACCTTAACAATAAGGAACAGTCCTAGGAACTGAATTATACACTCCCTTCTGAGAAGGAGGAGTTGGTCAAGAACATAGAGGCCTAAAAGGGAAAAGGATTGATAGAAAGAAGGTTGGAAAAATGTTTGGGGCAGATAGCAATAGCTATGACAGACACAGCAAAGATGTCTACCCTGCATCAGAAAGGTAGGGCTCAAGCTGGGTCCTATGGCAGAGAGCTCATGTATACACAAAGCTTGGACTAGTTCCAGGAATGTGTGTGAGGGAGTTGGCTCCTATTGGCTCAAGAAAGCTAATTGTTAAATTTTCAGCATGAACATTTATCTCAGAAGTCAGCAAATCCTCTACAAATTTGGACTTGATTTATTGTTTTGTTGATTATTTAGACTTTAAAAGAGAAGGAGAAAATATTAATAATGAAGATTAAACTTAAAAGTGTGTCCTGTATACATTTGCCTCCCTCTTTCCCAACCAGCCAGTTGTTAAACATTTCCCAGCACATTCCTGCCTCCTTCTCTTGAGTGTCCTCGGTTGTACAGAGAAGTCTCATCTGTGAGTAGGCCTCAGAAAAAATACTTCATTTCAGACAGCAGAGATAAATAAGTGAAAGAGAGGAGCTTTTTCAGGAAAGTATTTTTGCTCTCCGGAGGGAGACTGTAGAAGTTTCTGCTGACTGTATAAAAGACCATCTACAGGGCTAGAGCACTTTTGACTGGCTGACTACATAAATATATGAATGAAGTATTTATTAAGTACTTACTTTGCACAAAGCACAGCTAAGTCCTGATTAGTATGAATAATGAATCCCCTGAAGTGGTCCCATATATTCAAATTCACACTATATGAAGTTATAATTATATAAAATATGGAAATTGGTTCCAGCACAATGGAAATATGCAGTATAAATTTGAATAATATGATCATGTCAAAGGATTCATTGTTTGTACTATTGAGAACCCTACCTGTGCTTCACTAATTGTTGGGGATACAAAAGGAAAAGTATGACTGTCCTTGCTCTTAAGGAGCTCACTTCTGTTTTTTGGGGGAGTTTTTTTGTTTTTTGTTTTTTTGCTTTTTGGTGAGGCAATTCGGGTTAAGTGACTTGCTCAGGGTCACACAGCTAGTAAGTGTCAAGTGTCTGAGGCTGAATTTGAACTCAGGTCCTCCTGACTCCAAGGCCAGAGCTCTATCCACTGCACCACCTAGCTGCTCCAAGGAGCTCACTCCTAATGGCAGAGATAGCACAATGGAAGGTTTCAGTTGCAAGTCAAATGGAATGGTACCATGCTCTTTACGGTGCAAAGGCAGAGCAGGTCATGCCGCTTCTTTAATATCATTTCAACAGATAAAATCATATCAGTTTCTAATGTTAAACCATTTGACAGTGCCCAAGATTTTGGTGACAAGAACTTTCTTATCTGGATCTTCAGTAGCTGTGGTTGTAGAACCAACAGAAGTAGATTGCATCTTCCACAAGGATTGGAATTACCGCCATTCCCAAGGTTCTTGAGTTAGTGGTTCTGGGCTATCTCCACCCAGGGTCTGAAGGGAGATGGTGCATGGTTAGGTTCTTGATAGATTTTAATTGATATTTTGAGAAGATTCTTGGTGTTGGGACTGTGTTCCCAGAAGTGAGGAGAAATCAACTGCTCTTATATTGGTGTTTGAGGTGACTCTAGCTGTATAAATATTTATCTATATTTTTGTGTTATGATATGTTAGATTGTTAATAAATTATATATTAATAACTTTTATATTCATTTAATCAAAATAGATTAAGGGATTTAATATATAGAGACATACGAGTACTACTAGGAAAGGATTTTTTTTTCCAGTTTATTCAATAAATAATATTTAAAGAAGTAGGGTAGAGTTTGAACCAACTGATTAATGAGGAAGAGGTTACAGTTTTATTAATTAATGAGGAAATATCTAAATACACTCCTGGGTTACTCTAAAATTTGTGATGATAAGATTAAATGTTAAACACAAGTCAAGTAACAGGCTATGGGGAGACCTACAAGTGACTGAGGTTAACCCAGATCTATAAATCTTTCTACAGTAGGATGACAGATTTGGAGCTTTAAGGGACTTTAGCAGTCATCTAGTCTAACTCCTTTATTTTATAGATGGCAATGAGGTTCAGATGTGTTAAGTGACTTGAATGTTAAGTGGCAGAATCCAGGTCCTCTAACTCCCAATCCAGTACATTTTCCATAGAGAGAGATATAGAAAATATTCATTCTGGGAAGTCTGGCATTACTAAACTAAGTATTGCCACTGTGTAGCTCCAGGCCTATTGCTTGCTTTCTTCTATAGTAATTAGATTTGGTAGATAATTCTAGCATACTTTTTCCAAGAGTAGAAGGGAAAGTAAAGGACCTGGGAAGCACCTTCTTATTATTCTGCCACCAACCAAAATATGATCCCAGCAGTTTCAAAACCTTGTTTCTCCTGATTCTCTATCGTCCCTTTTATATACTCTGTAGACTTCTGAGCAAAATTAACTTCTTTCAGTAATTTAAAATTCAAAGCTTTAGAATGTGGTGGGTGTGGAATAAGCAATGCTTCTGTGGTGCATGACAATGAATCTCTCAGGATGGCAATTGATAAATTGGCAGAAAATAACAATACAATTACTAAAAGCAAATAAGTAACAATTCCTCTTTTAAGGAATGCTTTTATTTTATCTTTTTCTCAGTTGCATGTAGAAAAATTAACATTCATTTTTTATAATTTTGAGTTCTAAAATCCCTCCCTTGTTCCCTTCTCTCCCCCTTGAGAAGGCAAGCACTTTATATAGATTATGCACGTGCACAAAACATATTTTCAAATTAACCATGATGAAAAAGAGAACACAGGCCCAAAAAAAGGGGGGACAAGAAAATTTTTTTTTAAAGTTTCAAAAAAAAGTGTGCTTTCATCTGCTTCAGACTCCATCAGTTCTTTCTCTAGAGGTGGATAACATTTTTCATAATAAATGCTTTGAAATTGTCTTGGGTCATTGTTATATAGCAACTGCTAATGAAGGGCAATATCATTTTTTGCTTAATAATAGAACAAAATGCCTGTAGCAGAAAGAAGTCCAGGTTTGAATTCTGGCTTAACCACCAAATAGCTGTTCTTTCTCCTGCAAATTGCTTACTACTCACTACCAACCCCAGATTCCTGGTTTTCATAACTATAAAATGTGAAAGGAAGCATGGAATAGTAGAGGGAGAGTTGACCTCAAAGTACGAGGTTCAAGTCCCACCTGAAACATACTGGTCACATGCTTTTAACCTTTCAGTGCTCCAAGAAAAACTTTAAGACTAGAAGTTACAGAGAAAGTGGACTTCCACATTGGTGGACGTCTCCTTTGGTAGAAGATGTTCCTCCTAGGGATCACATTCCAGGGGCCACACGTATACCTCTAGGTCCTCAAGTGTGGCCTTTTGAATGAATCCAAACTTCACAGAACAAATTCTCTTAATAAAAGGATTTGTTCTATAAAACTTGGACTCAGTCAAAAGGCCACATTTGAGGACCTAGAGGGCCATGTGGAGCCTTAAGGCTACAGGTTCCCCACCCCTGACTTAAACCAATGACTTCATAGGTCTCGTTTTGCTTTTTAAGATACTTTCATTTTTACTACTTCAAAAAAATGTTATTTCTATTGTGCTATAAGAGATGATGAGCAGGCAGATTTCAGAAAAATCTGGAAAGACTTAAATGAACTGATGCTGAGTGAAGTGAATAGAACCAGGAGTACATTGTACATAGCAATAGCAACATTGTGCGATGATCAACGATGACTGACTTAGCTCTTCTCAGCAATACAATGATCCAAGACAATTCCAAAAGACTCATGATGGAAAATGCTAACCACATTCAGAGAAAGAACCATGGAGTCTGAATGCAGATTGAAGTATACTATTTTCACTTTTTTGTTTTTTGTTTTTTTGTGGTTTTTCCCTTTTGTCCTGTTTCTTGACTTGACCACTTGACAACATGACTAATGTGGAAATGTGTTTAACATGATTGCAAATGTATAACCTATATTGGATTGCTTGCTGTCTTGGGGAGGAGGGAAGAGAGGGAGGGAGGGAGAAAATTTTGGAACTCAAAATCTTATTAAAAATGAATGTCAAAAAGATGTTATTTGAAAAATAGATGAATAAGTTGAAAAAGCATTGTAATGGGACTTGAGAAACCTGGGAGATTCTGATTTTTACTTTGCAAGTTAATCTTACATCTTCACATTGGTGGACCACAGGATTGGACTAGATTATCTGTAAGGTCTGAGCTCAAGAGGTCTACTTCCTTATAAAATGTGTAAAGCACTTGGATCACCTAGTTAAATTATAAGAGATTACTTATAGTGCTCAGGCCCCTTTCACACACTGGAAGCTACTTTAGGCTCAAGGCATTTTCTAAGTCAGTATTCTCTGAAAACCTAACTCAGAAGCACCCATCAATATATTTCTTTTACTATGTCAATCTTGAGAACACATTAGTTTGAAGTAAAATAAATTGAATAACATCGCAAAATGAGTGACGAGAAAGATCCATGCCACCATCCATCCTACTACCAGTGGAGGAGAGCACACATAAAAGTAATACAGATGATGAAAATATTCTCAGAAGGGCACATTGTGTGACCAGGGAACAAGTAGCTAGACAAACATGTGAGAACATACTTGGCCAGAACAACTCACACTCTTGATGTTGTAGAACTAACAGCAGTATCATTATGTTGTGCTCTGTTGCCTGTCATTTCTGATGCAGCTTTTCCATTGACCAGGAGTCTGCCAGCTCTTTAGTTCCATGGTCTCAAAATTTTTGTACAATGCACCCAAATCAGGAAAACAATCCTATATATTTATATACTAATAAATTATATACATGTGTAATTATACTAATATATTAATTATAAAATGTACATAAAAATAATTTTGAAGGATAAGTATGAAATAAACATTTTAAAGCTGTATTTTATTCATTAGTGATATTTTTAAAAGGATTTTTGTTTTTGAAAGCAATGTGACTGAATAGCCTTCATTTAAAAAAAATCTGAGTGTTGACTTCTGGGAGCCAAGATGGAGGAGTAAGCAGCAAATCACCATAACTCTCACATATTCACCTCCAAACAACCATAAAATACCACCCCAAAACAAATCTTGGAACAGTAGAACCAGCAAAAAGACAGGGTGAAACAATCTTTTAGCCAAGAAACTTGGAAGATTGGCAATAGAAGTCTGTCTCACTCGGGTAAGAGGGGAGCACAATTCAGGACAGGATGTGTCTCAGCAAGCCAACAGCAAGCCCCGCCTCAGCAAACCAGTGGGAGATCCTGCGTCCCAGTGTGGTGGAGTAGGCAAACACCAACACCAGGAACCCCCACATACCTCAGCATAGCCAGGAGAACTGACAGACTCCAACTCCAAGAACCACTACATGCATCAACACAGCCCTGAGCGAACAGGTAGATGCCAATCCTACAGGTGCCTAAGCAAACAGGCAGCCACCAGCACCCAGTCCCCACCACAGGGTAGCCCCAGGCAAATAGGCAGCTGCCAGGGGCCAGACCTCCATGTGCTTCAATGTAGCGCTGGGGAAGTACAGAAACACCCCCACCAGCTTTGGGACATGCCAGACACCAGCACTAGGATCCCAGCTCAGTACCAAGTAAGCTGCCAGAACCCTACCCACCCCACCCCTTCAGCATAGCACCAGACAGGAAAGTCCCCTGTGGGCCTCAGGGCAACATCAGTGTAGCACCAGGTAAACTGCCAGGGCCTGCAGCCACTGACATAAGAAGCCTGAGACAGTGCCCCTTCCACCCTGAGAGCAGAGCTCAAATTTAAAAGACAGAAAAAAGGCCAAAAAAGAACAAAAAACAACAACAACAACAAAAATAATCTGACCATAGAAAGTTATTATGGTGACAGGGAAAACCAAGACACAAACTCAGAAAAAGACAACAATGTCAAAACACTTATGGTCAAAATCCCAAAGAAAAACGGGAAGTAATCTCATGGAAGAACTCATGGAAGAGCTCAAAAGGGAGCTTAAAAATCCTATAAGAAAGGTAGAAGAAAAATTGGGAAAATGAGAGTAATACAAGAGAATTACGAAAAAGGAGTTAGCAGCTTAGAAAAAGAAAACAACTGCTTAAAAAGAAGAATTAGCCAAATGGAAAAGTAGATACAAAAATTCACCAAAGAAAACAACTCCTTAAAAAATATAAATGACCAAACGGAAAAGAAAGTACAAAAGCTAACCGGAGAAAACAACTCCTTAAAAGTTAGAATAAGGCAAATTGAAGCTAATGACTCTATTAGACATTAAGAATCAATCAAACAAATTCAAAAGAATTAAAAAAAAATATAAAATACTGCATTGGAAAAACAACTGACCTAAAAAATAGATCCAGGAGAGACAATGCCAGAATCATTGGACTAACTGAAAGCCATAATCAAAAGAAGAACCTGTGCAGCATCTTCAAGAAATTATCAAGGAAAACTGCCCTGATATCCTGGAACCAGAGGGCAAAATAGTCATTGAAAGACTCTACCAATCACCTCAGGAAAGAGATCCCAAAATAAAAATCCCAAGGAACATTATAGTCAAATTACAGAACTATCAGATCAAGGAAAAAATACTGCAAATGGCCAGAAAGAAGCAATTCAAGTATCCAGAAGCCACAATCAAGATTACACAGGACTTAGCAGCTGCAACATTAAAGGATCAGAGGTCATGGAATGTAGGGTTCCTATTGGGGAAAGTCATAAAATACAGTAATAAGTGAAAAGCCATAAAAATTAAAATTCTATGGAAGGTAAAAACCTGGACGTGGTGACCAGTTAAAAATCATAACTTAGATACTGAGTCATAACTTAAGATACTATGATCTATGAAAGTCATAATAAGAATATTGTGACTGATACATCATCAATACACAAACTTGTGTTTGGGAATAACATTGGTTAATGCCCAAGCTCATTACTAAGCAGAAAATTAAAAATATCCACCAATCAGTAGTGATGCACTCTGTAGATCCTCCTCCCTTTATCTGCTTTCTATAATTACCATGGGGATTTTGGGGGTTTGTTAGTGGAGATCCATTAAACTGTCTGGCTGCTGCCCTAGACTAAAGATTGCCTGTTTGTAAGTATTCATGATTGAGCAAACCACCACCTATAATCATTCTGGCTTCTTCCTTTGGTATCAAAAAGAATACCCCACAGTCAAGAGTTCCCCAGCCAGGGGAATTCCAGATGTTACATGGAACATGATATTACAGAAGGCAAAGGAGCTACTACTACAACCAAGAAGCACCTACCCAGCAAAATTAAATATGATGCTCCAAGGAAAAAAATGGTCATTCAATGAAATAGAAGGATTTCAAACTTTTCTAAGGAGAAGACCAGAATTGAACAGAAAATTTGAGCTCCAGTATCAAGACCCAAGAGAAGCCTAAAAGGTAAAAAGGGAAAAGAAAACATAAGGGATTCAATGGAGATGAACTGTTTACATCCTTACATGGGAAGATGATACTTGTAATTCTTAAAAGTTGTACCATTACAGCTAGAAGGAATATACATGGACAGAGGATATGAATATAAGGTGAATTTGAGGGAATGATATAAAAAAATAATTAAGGGATGAGAAAGAGGAGTACATTGGTTGCAGAAGGAAGGGAGAAGTAAAATGAGTTAAATTATTTCACATGAAGAGGCATGAAAAACTTATTACAGTGGAGGGAAAGATGTGAGGGTGGGTGATGGGCATTGCTTTAACCTTACTCTCATTAGTATTGACTTAAAGAGGGAACACTATACACACTTAGCTGAAAATAGAAATCTATCCTACCTGACAGGGAAGTAGGAGGGGAGGAGATTAAATAGAGGTAGGGAGGAGAGACTGACAGAACAGAGGGCAGACATGGGGAGGCAGTAGACAGAAGCAAAACATTGCTGAGGAGGGAAGGGGTAAAAGGAGAGAGAGGACAAACAGGAGGAAAAATAGGATGGAGAAAAAAACATAGTAATTATAACTGTGAAGGTGAATGGGATGAAATCTCCCATAAAAAGAAATGGATATCAGGGTGGATTAAAAAACAGAATCCTATAATACGTTGTTTGTTAGAAACACACCTGAAGCAGAGAGATATACACAGAGTAAAAATAAGGGGCTGGAGCAGAATCTATTATGCTTCAGCTGAAGTAAAAAAAAAAAGCAGGGGTAGCGTTCCTGATCTCAGACAAAGCAAAAGCAAAAATAGACCTAATTAAAAGACATATGGAAGAAAACTATATCTTGCTAAAAGGTATGATAGACAATGAAATAATATCAATACTAAGTATATATGCACCAAGTGGCATAACATCCAAATTCTTAAAGGAGAAGTTAAGTGAGTTACAGGTTCATGA
>NW_020954719.1:6667880-6668304 GCF_900497805.2 Vombatus ursinus | reverse complement strand
CCAAACGAGAGATAGAGAGCATTATGAAATATAAAATAGATAATTTTTATTATATTAAAGTAAAAAGCTTTTGCATAAACAAAACCAATGCAACCAAGATTGGAAGGAAAGCAGAAAGCTGGGAAATATTCTTTATAGTATGTGCCTCTGGTAAAGGCCTAATTTCTCACAGATATAGAGAACTGAATCAAATTTATAATAATACAAGTCATTCTCCTGTTGATAAATGGTCAAAGGATATGAACAGGCAGTTTTCAGATGAAGAAATCAAAGTTATTTATAGGCATATGAAGAAGTGCTCTAAATCACTTTTGATTATAGAAATGCAAATTAAAAAAACCTATGAGGTACCACTTCACACCTATCAGATTGGCTAATATGACAAAAAAAAAAAAGGAAAATGATAAATGTTGGAGAAGATGTG
>NW_020954719.1:6645888-6667824 GCF_900497805.2 Vombatus ursinus | reverse complement strand
CTGATCCAGTATTACTACTACTAGGTCTGTATCCCAAAGAGATCATAAAAAAGGGAAAAGGACCTACATGTAGAAAAATTTTAATAGCAGCTCTTTTTGTGGTTGCAAAATGTTGGAAATTGAGGGGATGTCTATCAATTGGTGAATGGCTGAAAAAGCTGTGTTGTATGAATGTAAGGGAATACTAGCGTGCAATAAGAAATGATGAACAGGCAGATTTCAGAAAAACCTGGAAAGACCTGTATGAACTGATGAAAAGTGAAATGAGCAGAACCAGGAAAACACTGTATGCATATCAGCAACATTGTATGATGATCAACTATGAATGACTCAGTTCTTCTCAGCCACACAACGATCCAAGACAAGTACAAAGGACTTATGAAGGAAAATGCTCTCCACATCCAGATAAAGAACTGATGGGCTCTGAATGCAGATCGAAGCATATTTTTTTCCACTTACTTTATTCTCTTTCATATTTTTCCCTTTTGATCTGTTTCTTTTTTCACAACTACGGTTAATATGGAAATATGTTTTACATGATAACATGTGCCTAAGCTATATCAAATTGCCTACCATTTTAGGAGGAGGGAAAGGAAAGGGAGGAGAGGGAGGGAGAAAAATTTGGAACTCAAAATCTTGTAAAAATGAATTTTTAAAATTGTCTTGACATGTAATTGGGTAAAAATAAAATACTAGTAAAAAGAAAAAATGGGTGAAAAGAAATAAATCAGTGTGAGACAGGGAAAAACAAAAACAAAAATCTCTGTGTGTATTCTAGGGGCTAGGGCAAACTTCTAAATAATTATTTGTTAGTAATTAATCCTTTAGTAATTTGACTAATGTAGTAAATTTTTGATAGTCTTTGATTGGAAGATACACACTTCAACAATTCAGTAATAAGTCAGTGAACATGATAAGTTTTAGGTAGAAGTAATATTTCTTTGTGTTTCTAGATACTTACCATGTACAATGCAAAAAATAAGCACAAGCAAAAACAAATTATCTCTGATTTCAATTGAGCAGAAAGTTTTCAATATAAATATATTCCTCTTTATTTATCTGCTTCTAATTAATAGATAATGTTATTCCTTTTTTCCTATTTGCATATTTTAGTTGTAGCTTGTGAACTTCTCTAAATCCTGTTGCTTCTCAGACCTCTCAGCCTAAACTGTTACGAAATCCAAAATTCCTTTCAACTATTGTCATATCCCTTAGTCGCTAGAGTTGGTTCCTTTCAAAGCATTCTGGGAACTCCTTTCAGCAAAACTGCCAAGAAACTGGGTGGAGATGTAGTGACGAGATTCTTTTAAATCCCTGTAATGAAGCTCTGGCACATGCCCAGAGTGTTTCAGATGGCTTCTTCCATGTGGATGAAGCTAGGGAGAAGATGGTTTCATTCCACATGGAGAATGTTAAGAAGTTGTTTCTAGGAGAGTCATAATGATGTATTAAAAAGTGCCTCAAACTGTGGAGTATGCCTACACGTTCTAAGACTGGTTCTGGTCAGTTAACATGTTGAAGTGGAGGCTTTTGGATCAGCTCCAATTAAGGTAGGGCCTCTTTGCTCTTGGTGGAGGTTGGTGATTACTGAAGCCTATGATTGTGGATTCAACAGGCCCAGAGGACTCCTCAGCATCCTTTTGTTCCAGAGTTCTGGTTTGTAGCCAGTGCAGCATCAATGCTTCAAAGAGGAAGGAGAGACCTCCAGGACCCCTCATTGGGCATATCCAATAACCCCTCATTGGATGAACTTGGGGGAGGTAATAGAAAGTTGAGGTTGTAATGGAAAGTATGCCCCTAAGGTGTTTGTGTGTGTGTATGCGGGGCAGATAATGCTTATACATTTATTCTGGCTATGTTTTTGAAGGAAATATCCTTCTGTGAAAGCTACTTGATGGGGGCAGCTAGGTGGCGCAGTGGATAGGACACTGGCTCTGGACTCAGGAGGACCTGAGTTCAAATCCGGCCTCCGATACATAAAGCTCACTAGCTGTGTGACTCTGGGCAAGTCACTTAACCCCAATTGCCTCACCAAAAGAAAAAAAAAAAAAGGAAAGCTACTTGATGTTAAGTGATCACATGGAAGTTAAGGGCTAGTTACTGACTCTAACAAATTGGGGAAAACAGCTGGCAGATACTTTGAGTTGATTGCAGTGGAGAGAAGAGATACCTTCCAAGTGCCTCAGGTTACATGAGAACCCTGACGAGGAAATGTAGCCAGGAGAGAGTGAGGTCAGAGCACAGCCTACACTCCTGTAATACTCTTGATCACCACACAAATCAACTCGTGAGTAAGACTGAAAAGGGCTGATTTAAGCCGGTGAAGCTAATTAAATTTGCTCTGCTTCCCCCAGGGACCACAATCACTCCCTCTGTATCAAAAGTCATACAGAATCTAAGAAGTTTACTAAATGTTGTAAGTTAACAAGGCTTTGAGTTAAGGGGTGTTAGACAGTAAAAATTTGTTTCCAGAATTCACTTCAAAACCATTCTTTGTATGATAAAAAAAGGTTTCTTTTATTATTAATCTATCAGCATTATTAACAGCTACTTATTGAGTGCACATAATGTAAATGACCCTATATTTGCGGGTGTGGCAAAGTAGGTGGGGTTCCTGGTTTGGGGGAACTTACAGCTGAAAGGAGTGTTTGGGGTCAGCCCTCATTAAAGGTCAGTCCAGTTGTTTAGCCTCAGGACTGGAACTGAGATACCCTTATACCATATGTCTTTTTACAAAAAGGAAGTTTACTTAACAATAGACATTCAGCAAAGATACAGCATTGGTTTAATTCAGGGGTGGGGAACCTGTGGCCTGGAGGCCACATGTGGCCCTCTAGGTCAAGGGCCACACTTGAGGACCTAGAGGGCCACATGTGGCCTCCAGGCCACAGGTTCCCCACCCCTGGTGGTTGGATGCAGATCCCCTCTTTTTTTCCACCTGCACATAGACTCAGACAGGAGGGTGTACTGACTCACAGGATAGCAGAGAATCCCCAACTCCCCGCACACTGGGCCTTTATATTTAGGCAGCCGGAAAGCTATGCCAATGGTTTGAGTCTTAGGCTCTTGAACAAATTAAACATCAAGGATGGTTGCGTTGCCTTTTAAGGCAAAAATTAACCTAGCCTGTGTAGCAGAGACTTTTTTTTTCTTTTTCTTTTTTTTTTAATTTTAATTTATTTTCAGTTCCAAAGTCTCTCCCTCCTTCTTCCCCCTCTCCTACCCACTGAGAAAGTAAGAAAAACAAAACCCATTACAAATATATATAGTCATGCAAAGAAAATTCCTGCTGTAGTCATGTCCAAAAGAAAAGAAAAGAAAAATATGCTTCAGTCTGTACTATCTATATTCTGAGTCCATCAGCTATGTGGAAGTCATGAGTCCTTTGGAATTACGACTGGTCATTGTGTTGATCAGAATTAATAAAGCTTTTAAAGTTAGTTGTCTTTACAACTTTGTTGTTATTGCATAAATTGTTCTCCTGGTTCTAGCAGGGACTTTCTAGGCTTGGCAGATAGTGCTCCTGTAACAGGAAAACAATATGGATAAATACAAATTTATCAGTGGCATTTACAATGATTCCATAGATGATCTTTTTATTATTTTTTATAAACAACATTTACTAAACAGGGTAAGAAATTTGATTCAATAAACATTTATTAAGCAATATACAGAGGCAAAAACAAACAAAAAAATGGCTATCCTCAAGCACCTCACATTATACTAGGGGTTATAACTTGTAAATAGATCAATAAATACAAGATAATTTGAGAAGGAAGAAAGCATTGATAACTAGGGAAATCTGGAAAGACTTCCGTCCCCCATCGAATATAAAATCCTTGAGAGCAGGAATGGTTTCTTTTTCTTTCTTCTTTCCTTCCCTCCTTCATTCCTTCCTCTTTCTTTCTTTTCTTTGCCCCTAACATAATCTAAATCTGTGCTTTCATCAATGACGTAGGCATAAAACACATGTTTGTCAAATTTGCACGACACAAATCTGTGAGACGTAGCCAACATACTGCATGTCAGGGTCAGGACCCAAAAAGATCTTGACTCCGAATTGAAGCTAATTACATGACATTTAATAGGGATAAATGTAAAGCCATACAATGGGTTAAAAATAAACTTCAGGAGTACCATAAAGATATGACAAAAGGAACAGTTTCAGAAAAACCTGGGAAGACTTGCATGAACTACGAGTAAAGGGAACAGAACCAGGAAAACAATTTATACAAGGACAACAGATTTGGAAAGATTTAAGAACTCTGATCTAATTTAGAATGACCAATGACTCCAGAGGCCCCATGATGAAGCCTGCCACCCACCTTCTGACAGAGAGGTGCACGATGGGACATGTATTTTGGGCACAGCAGATGTATAGATTTGCTTCGCTTGACTTTGCTTGTTTGTCACAAGGACTTTGTCTTTTTTAAATTTGAGTAGGAGAAAGGAGCTAGTGGTAGTTTGCAAAAACAAAAAAAAATAGGTAAAAAAGGTCACTGAAGCGTTTTTAAAAGTGCACAGAACAAAAGGAAGTTCAGAAAGAAACAAACAGGACAGCTTTGAAAATAGCAGGTTGAATTTATTACATACTTTTATAGCAAAGACTCTTTCTGACCTTACAATTTTAAAGCCAGGCCAGGTACCTCTCCCTGTCAGGGTTCCAAAGGCAGTCCATAGGCTCAAGCCCTTGTTCCAGGTAGGTTTCCCCTGCTGTTAGTTGCCAGACATGAGATGCCCAGTTTCATTTAACCAATTAATATAAGTTAGCTTTTACAAAGGAATATTTATTTCAGAGATATAGAAAGAAGTACAAACATTCCTCCCCCCAGATCTCAGGGGCAGATTCTCCCCATACCACCTTAGTCTCTGGGGAGAATAGACTCAAACCTAACATGTGTTTACATAGAAGGAGTCCCACCACGTTTGGATCTAAATTCAACATCCCTGCCAAATGGTTCTTCATCTTAGATACTACTGGGCTAGATCCCCAAGGTGTCTCCTGCTTGTAACTCCTCTAGCTATTGATGCTGGTCTGAGTGTAAAACCTGACATGGATTCAACTCCAGATATGAACTTGGAAACATACAGACTGCTGGGCTCCTTAACTCCTGGAGGCTCACTCACCTGACCTTTTGAAACTCAAAGGTGGCAGCATTCAGATTAATCACCTTCACCTAAAATGAAAAAACAAATGCAGAAGTAGACAAAGAACTGAGTCCCATATTCATGGGGCCTTACAGCAGTATGTCTCATCGGACACCGTCAGCAGAGAATCGAACCAAGAGCAGAGGTATAATCAAGAAAGGAAAGGGCTGAGGTCAACAAAACCTTTTGACAGCACTCCAAATTCCATTTCCATAACTACAGACAATTAAAGAATCTACTACCCACCATGGGGATGTGGTGGATAGACCAGAACTAGTTATGCAATGTCTTCACATGCTCAAAAATCTCTACAAGGCATTTCTATTATATGTTATAATGACTCTTCTTGAAGCTGGGTCCCCAGCCTTTAACTGCAGAAATGTGTGTATGTTAATGCACTCTGTGTAAGCTCATAAGGATCATTTGCTGACCCCCCATTACACTTTTTTTTTAAAAGCATGCTTTATGTAGTCATGATTCCTGGCTTCATGAGTAATACTCTTTTTTTGTTATACTTTGTATGTGGAAATATACTCCTTTTGGGAGGATAGTTATTAAATTTAGAATTAAGTACAAGATGAGGAGGGCATAGTTAGCAGTTTTTCCTCAAAAAGAGCTAGGAGTTTTAGTGGATTGCAGCTCACTATGAAGTGTGTGTGTGTGTGTGTGTGTGTGTGTGTGTGTGTGTGTGCGCGTGTGTGTGTGTGTGCGCACGCTCACACAAGTAGGAGCCAGAAAAATTAATTCAATCTCAGGTTGTATTAGGAGCCATGTGGCTTCTAGGAATAAAGAGGTTATAATCCTTGTGTACTCTGCCTCAGTCAGAACATATTGGGAAAATTACTTAGTTTAATTCTAGGCGCCACATTTTATCAAGGGCATTGATAAGGTTTCCATTGTTCTTTCCTGGTTTTCTTCCAACCTGTCTAGCTGCTCTTTCTTGGTCTCATTTGCTGGTTTTTCATCCAGATCATGTCCAGTAACTGTGAATGTGCCCCAAGTCTCTGTGCTTCATCTTTTTCACTTTTCTCTTTATACTATGTCATTTGGTGATCTTATTATTTTCCATGGGATCAATTAACATCTCTATGCAGATGATTCTCAGATCTATTTATCCAGCCATAACCTCTCTCCTAACCTCTACTCTCCCACCTCAAACTATCTATTGGACATTTCAAACCAGACATCCAACAGACAACTTAAACTCAACATGTGCAAAATGGAACTAATGTTCATCATTTAAAAAATTTTATTCTAAATTGAGACTTGAAGAAAGCTAAAGATTCTAACAGGCAGATTTGGGTATGGAGGGTGTTCCAGGCATGAGAATGAGGAGGGGAAGTAGGAGATGGAATGTCAAGTTCAGGGACCAGCAGATAAGCCATATTGGTTGGAAAACAAGGTACATGAAAGGGAGTAATGTGAAATTAGTCTGAAAAAGAAGACTACTAGATTGTTACAATATTTAAAGAACTAAGGAGTTTGTAATTTCACCTAGAGAAAACAGAGAGCCACTGAAGGTTTGCAGGAAAGGGAGCATGGTCAGACCTGTTCTTAAAGAAAATTATTTTGTCAGCTAGATGGAGAAGGGATTCGAGAGGAGAGAAATTGAAAGTTTTACACAAGTGATGAGGGCCTGAACTAAGGTGATGTCTGTACAAGTAGAGATAATAGGTGTAGTTATGAAGGCAAAATAAACAAAGCTTGGCAGCCAATTGGATATGGTGAGTAAGGTAAAAGGGAAGAGTTGATGATGACTCCAAGGTTGAGAACCTGAATGTCTAGAAGGATGGAGGTGCCCAGAATTAGTGTGGTAGAGGTAAAAGAGCTAGATTTGGAGTTGGAGGATGAGGATTCAAATTTTGGCTCTACCACTTACTACTTGTAGGACCTTGAGTAAGTTACTTGTCCTTCTTAGCCTTCAGTTTCCTCAACTATAAAATGAGAGTTGGACTAAATGAATTTGAGAGACCCTCTCAGCTCTAAATCTGTGATCCTTTGGTTATGGGAAATAGCAAATGTTTTACATTAATAAGAAGATAGATTTTGTGGAAGATTTTATGGAAGATAAGAATTTTTTAGTGAATCTGAAGGAAGAAAAAGATATAGGGAACTAGGGGGAGGCAAGCCATTCAGTTAGAGGACTAAAATACAGTATCATGGGATAATTGGATGATTTGTCTACCTGGAACAGGTTGGCAACCTATTGGTAGGCTGGGAGGGTTAGATGTGAAAATCTTTAGGTAAGTCCAATGGAAATACATATTGAAACCAGCAGATAAGATTTGTATGGGTGATTAGATGAATGGATAGATTGGCTTCTTAGACTGGCTTTGCCACTGGATATCTATTGTAAAAAAGAAACTGGGAAGCCTCTCTGGGCAAAGAAACCAACCTTTATTAAGAGAAACAAAGGTGGGGTTTACAGTCTGCCCAGTATGATCTGAGACCCTGAGATACAGAATTCACAGTTATTTATAGGTCTCTTGATCCATGTATGGTACAACAAAGTCCCTTAGAAGCTGATTCAAGAAGATTGCATTCAGCAGGTCATTATGTCCTACCTCTGTGATATCCTAAGTTTGTACTTTTTATGATGTCTCAGTTAGCCCTTTGATGTCTCAATTAGTCCTTTACAGGACTTTCTTACTTTGTCATTTTAATATAAAGATTAGTATGTAGGTATGATTATTATGGTCACATACTTCAGATACACACTTTATAGTGATTAGTTATATTTTGAAGGTTAACTAACACAGGAATTTTTCTGGGACTATATCATAGTTTGGTTACACACAGATTTTTATGTTGTCTGGGACTGTATTCTTAATATAAATCACACGGGTATTTCTTATCCTAATGGTTATTCCTGATAAGAGATTAGCAAGGCAATACAGAGCAAAGCACTCGAGGCATGATTATTGATCTTTTTCCTTTCACTATGTGACCTCGAGCAAGTCACTTTCTTCTTTAAACCTGTTTTCTCATCTATAAAATGAAGGAATTAGAAGAGAAATTCACTTTCAGCTATAAAAAATTCTATGATTCCGTATACCAAAATAAAGTCAAAATGGGTACATGATTTAGATATAAAGACTGATACTATAAGCAAACTAGGAAGGAGAGCAAGGAATAGTTTACCTGTTAGATTTATGGAGAACAGAAAAATTTATGACCAAACAAGAGACAGAGAATATTATGTAATGCAAAATGGATGATTTTGATTACATTAAATTGAAAAGTGGCTGCACAAACAAAGTCAATGCAACCAAGATTAGAAGGGAAGCAGAAAGCAGGAAAACCATTTTTACTGCCATCGTCTCTGATAAAGGCCTTGTTTCTAAAATATATAGATTCGGTGTCAAATTTATAAGAATATGTCATTCCCCAATTGATAAATGGTCAAAGGATATGAACAGGCAGTTTTCAGATGAAGAAATTAAAGCCATCTATTGTCATATGAAAAAATGCACTAAATCACTATTAGTTGGAGAAATGCAAATCCAAACAACTCTGAAGTACCACATCATGCCTATCAGATTGACTAACATGACAAAACATGAAAATGATGAATGTTGGAGAAAATGCAGGAAAATTGGAACACAAATGCGTTGTTAGTGGAGTTGTAAACTGATCCAACCATTCTGGAGAGCAATTTGGAATTATGATCAAAGGGCTATTAAATTGTGCATATCCTTTGATCCATCAATACCACCTCAAGGTGTGTTTTCCAAAGAGATCATAAAAATGGCAAAAGGACCCACTCTTACAAAAATATATAGCAGCTCTTTTTGTGGTGGCCAAGAATTAGAAACTGAGAGAATGCTCATCAACTGGCGAATGTGTTATATGAATATAATGAAAAACTATTGTACTATAAAAAATGAGGAGCAGGCAGACTTCAGAAAAACCTGGAAAGACATATATGAACTGATGCTGAGTGAAATGAGCAGAACCAGGAGAACATTGTACACAGTATTAGCCACATTGTGCGAGAACTAACTTTCGTAGATTTGACTCTTCTCAGCAATACAAGGATCTAAAGACAACTCCAAAAGACTCATGATGGAAAATGCTGTCCATATCCAGAGAAAGAACTATGGAGTCTGATTGCAGATGGTAGCATGCTATTTGCTCACTTTTTTTCTTTCGTTGTTTTGTTTTGTTTCTTCTTTCTTGTACTTTCTCTATTTAGTTCTAATTCTTCTATACAACATTACTAATGTGAAAATATGTTTAATATGAATGTATATGTAGAACCTATATCAGATTGCTTCCCATCTTGGGGAGGGGCGAGGGGAGAGAGGGGGAGAAACTTTAAAACTCGAAAGCTTATGGAAGTGAATGTTGAAAACTAAAAATAAATAAATAAATTTTAAAAATTTCTATTATTCTTCTTAATCTGGCAGAAAACTGGTAACCAAGGGTGGCCTTTGAAAAGGCACATAAATTACTATTTAGTTTTTTAAAAATAAATTTTTATTAATGTCTTTTGCTTCTTATATCACCATAATTATCACCAAAATGCTTCCCTCTCTCCCTTCCAGGGAGCCATCCTATTGAACAAATAGTATTTTTTAAAGAGGAAAAAAAAATCAGTACAACTGCTTGATACATTGAATAAATCTTAAAACATGTGCAATGTGTAACACTTCTGGACCTCCCATCTCTACGAAGGAGTAAATTGGGAGTGCCCTCTCATATCTCTTCATTTGAATCATGTTTGATCTTTATACTTTTGTTCTATCCACTTTTGAAATTTTGGTATGTGGTTGTTTTTTCCATTTACATTGTTGTTGTTATTGTGTATATTGTTTTCTTGGCTGTGATTACTTCACTCTGCATCAGTTCATTTAGATCTTTTCATGCTTTTCTATATTGAACATGTACATAATTTCTTATAGCACAGTGATATTCCATTACATTCATGAAACACACTTGGTTTAACCATTCTTCAATGAATGGGCATCTACTTTGTTTCCAATTATTTACTATCACAAAAAATGCTGCTATAAAGTGAATTGAGCACAACCAGGAGAATATTGTAGAGTAACAGATATTCTGTACAACAGTAAACTGTGAGTGACTTAGCTATTCCTAGCAATATAATGATCCAAAACAATTCTAAAGGACTTATGATGAAAAATGCCATTCACCTCCAGAGGAAGAACTGATGGAGTATGAGTGCAGATCAAAGCACACTATTTTTTACTTTCTATATTTTTTTCATGTTTTGTTTTCCCCCTTTGGGTCTGTGTCTTCTTTCACAACATGACTAGTATGATAATATGTTTTACAGGATTGAACATATATAGCCTCTATCAATTTGCTTAGCATCTTAAGGACAGGGGAGGTGAAGGAGGTAGAGAGAAAGTTTGGAACTCAAAAAATTTAAAAAAGAATGTTAAAATTGTCTTTACATATGACTAGGGGAAAATATTATATTATTTCAAAAATAAAATAATAACAAAAAAATCAAATCTGGTCTCAGATACTTACTAGCTGTGTGACCCTGAGCAAGTCACTTAAAAAAAGTGCTGCTATAAATATTGTGCTGTATATGGAGACTGTCTTCTAATCAATGGCTTTTTTGGGGTGTAAGCCTAGTAATGGAGACTCTGGTTCAAAGAAATAGACATTTTAGTCACTTTATGTGCAATCCAAATTGCTTTCCAAAATGGTTGTACCATTTCACAGCTCAACCAACAATGTATTAGTGTATTTATCATTCTAAAACCCCTCCAACTTTGACTATTGACATTTTTTTCATCAACTTTGCCAATTTGTAGGATGTGAGGTGAAACTTCAGAATTGCTTTGATTTACATTTCTCTTATTACTAGTGATTAAGAGCAGAAGAGTCAAATAGGCAGCATAAGGGCCATACTCAGATATCTGCTTGACCCAGAATAAAATGTAATTGGGAAATTTTTAACAAAATAAATAAAAATACAATAGAACATAGATAATGTTAATATGTAGTTTTCTAAGTCAATATGTAGCCCCTGTTTCTATTTGAATTTGACACCACTGATTTAGAACATTCTTTCATGAGGCTGCCATCTTACTTGTGGCCTAGGGCCCTGTCCCCTGCCCCTAACAATACCTTTAGGGTGGAGTTGAGTAGGGAGAGTATTCCAGGCATGGAGGACAACCAGATAAAATGCCAAGACCTGAGAAATAGAGTGTCTTGTTGAAGGAACAGCGAAGAGGCCAGTGTCACTGGGTTGAAGAGTACTTATCAGGGAGTAAGGTATAAGAAGACTGGAAGGTAGGAAGGGGCTAGATTATAAAGAGCTTTGAATGCCAAACAGAGGATTTTGTATTTGATCTTGGAAGCGATAGGCAGCCACTGGAGCTTATTGAGTTGATATGGTTGGACTTGTGCTTTAGAAAAATCATTTTGGTGATTGAATGGCAGATGGAATGGGGAGAGCCTTAAGGCAGGCAGACTCACCAGCAGGTTTTTGCAATAATCCAAGCATAAGGTAATGAGGGCACGTACAAGATGGTGGCAGTTTCAGAGAAGAGAAGGGGGCATATTTGAGAGATGCTGCAAAGATGAAATCAACAGGCCTTGGCAGCAAATTGTATATGGGGGAGTAAGTGATAGTGATCTGGGATGATTCTTATATTGTGAACCTAAGGGACTGAAAGGGTAGTGTTGCCCTTTATAGTAATAGGGTAGGTAGGAGATGTGTTGGGTAGGGGAAAGATAATAAGTTCTGTTTTGAACATGTTTTGTTTAAGGTATCTACTAGACATCCAGGTCAAGATTCTAAAAGGCAGTTGGAGAGAGGAGATTAGAGGTCAACAGAGAAGTTGTAGCAGGATAGTTAGATTTGAGGATCATCAACATAGAAATGGTAATTAATTAAATCCATGGGAGCTGATAAAATCACCAAGTGAAGTAGTATATAGAAAGAAGAACCTCAAGGACTAAAGGGTCTAAAAGGACAGTCTCATTCCTCATCATATTAAAGGAGAGGGGAGAACTGAAATCTCTTGAAAAGTGAGCAAGCATGCTAAGTGTAGGCTATCCATGAGTCCCAGCAGCATCAGGTGGGAGAAGCTTCAGCACCACCATGACAGAGAAGGAAAGTGCATCTATAGGGCAGGAGCTTCCATCTACCCATGCTACAGTCTCCAAACCAAAGCAATTTCAGCCACAATGCTGTGAGGAGAAAGGAGAGAAGGATGTCAGAGCTGTATGACTGGGGCTGAATGTAAGCCAGACAGATTGATGCAGACTCCTTTGCCTGTTGTGCTGTGAAGACAGAACCCAGTGAATTTTACACATCTATCCTCTGCCTCTCCCTCCCAATCCCTATGATTTTTTTCATTCCCTCTTTAGGGAAAGATAAATCAGTGTTAACAATTAAGAACCTGCTTGCTCTTGATTTTTGCCACTTTGTTTAAAATAAACCACTTTCCTTAAGATCACGTGGTCATTATTATAATAGAGATTTTTTTGTATGTTCTTAGAGGCAGATGGGTGGCTATATATCCTAGGAGAGAGATTTTCATAACCACTAGGAACATTACCAGCATGGGGGCTTGGAGCTAGACTGAAAAGAGATTTTTATTGATTTATATTGCATAACTTCTCCAAAGCAGAGAAAGTCCAAAGACCAAAAGAAACCTCAGCACAACTTAGCCCTTAGGGTAGAGAGGAGATGGTTGGAGTTATGTCTTGCAAAACCAGCTGCTTTAGGTACCTTCAATCCCTTTGTTCTTCTCTCCATGGTTTAATGGAAATCCTTCCCTGGAATGGTAGAGCCAAGGGCAGTAACTAGAAAGAAAGTTAGGCTTGAAGGAAAAGAGTTGGGAACACTATTACCTCCTGAAAATGGAAGCCTGAAAAGAGAGAATAACTATTTCTCCAGTTCATCAACCCTTCACATACCCCTCATCCTGCTAGAAGCACATACACCTACTATTAGAAAGTGTTAGATGTAAAACAAAGATAGGCGGTTGTTGCTCCAATTTTAAAGCAGAGAAAACTGAGGCATAGGGATGTTGTGATTAGCCAAAATACAACAAATCAGGAATCAGAATCATTCTGATGTAAAAGAATTTATTGAGTCTTAAATGATGTTATACCAGGCATCCAAGTAACATAGGGCCTGTACTATTTGGAGCTTATAATCTAAGATAGATAACACTTGGACAAATCACTCCTGGGATTCAGTTTCATTGTGTAAAATGATGTTGGATGGAGGGATGAGATGGGGGGAAACGAAAAAGAAAAAAAAATTTTTTGAATTAAAAAAAAAAAGATGTTGCATGGTTCCTGCCAACTCTAAAAATCTGCAAAGGTAGGATTGTATATACGGGAAACATGCATGGTAGAATAAAAACATCAGACCAAAGACATTGACCAGTGACAAACTATGATGGGTAACAGATCTGACCACAACATAGCACATTCTTAACTTTTTATGTTTATTTTTTGTTCATCGGCCTAAAGATATGTTTATTGATCCAACAAATATTGAATTAGATTAAATTAAAGGCTGCTAGTTTTCCTTAGGAGACTTAACACATTAAAAGGGTGTTATGGAATCCAATAGGGAAGTGAAGAACAGCTGTATTTTTTCTATTTTTCATCCCTCATTTTAGGGATGGAAGACAATAACTGGGTGGAAGTCAGAAAACAGCCCTTAGACTTATGTGCTCAAACTTGAAGGCAGTAAAAAGGTTTCAAATCAATGCCCTGACACAGAGAGAATAGGCAAGGATAGGAGGCTTGCTGTGTTGGGAAGCCATCCAATGCCACTGCCCCACTACTGCTACTTTTACTGATCCCTTAACCAGGAGCAAAACCTTGAGAACAGAGTATAACTGAACTATGAGGAAACTACACAGTCTTAGAAACCAACAGATGAATCAAGGAAACTGTGACCAATCAGGTTGCATAGTTTTGGGAGTAAGAAGCTGAATCAGAGAAGTTAGGGAAGCCAGTGAAGATATGTTAGGAAAATGCTAGTCCTTTCTATCACACTATTCCCTATTACTGAGAATAAAAAGTCTTACTTCCTTGTCCTGTATATTGCTCTCTCTCTCACACTAAGCCTCTATCTCTAATATTAATTTGATTAAGGCTTTGTTCACTTTCTGTATTTGGCATGTGTTTTCAAAAGACATTAGTTTCTTTAGGATATTGTTCATTGTGCATGCATACATGTGTATGTGTGTCCCTAAAGGATTAAATGCAAAGATGATGAGAAGAAGACTTTGGTAGGCCAAGGACAGATAGTAAGAGAGAAAAATAGATTCTCTTTCTAATTGATGAGACTACCAGATAGGGGCTTAAGCTGAACAAGTGAGATTATATTAATATATATTATTAGAACTCCCCTAAAACAGGGAAGAAAAAGGGAAGCTAGGCCATCCTGGACATAGGATGCACTAGCAGTCTTCTGGTGAAAGGAGTTTAATTAGTGAGTGGGAATTAGCCCTGTCTGAGGCAGTGGTCTCAATCAACTTCCCTTTCCAGTGTCCTTCCCAAAGCAGGTTTGAAAGATCCCCTACCCAGGGGAGTAGTGAAGGTATTGACTACCCATGGGAATGCTCTAACAGAGAAACCAGGAAAGAGTGCAGCCTCCTACAGAGGAGCTAGAGAGAGGGAGTATCTAGGCCTCTTCCTTAGACAAAAAACTCACACCTCCAATCACTGTTAGAAGTATAAATACAAATAACAGAAACAGATGATCAGCACCTGTGTTTACTCAAAGGTGCCAAATTAAGAACACTGCCAAGTTTATATGACCATGCAATCCCTAGGATCAGATAAATCACAAAACCATTTTAATTCATCCTTAACACAATCCAAAGTGATGGGTCCTTTCTATTTATATTTAATTGTAATTCCTCTACTGCAGCTCTTTACTTTGGTTAGTTGATTTGTCTTGGAGTATATTTGGGTGAATGGTTACTCCCATAATCCCAAATCAGTATTTAACCAAGTGAAAAGGTCTTGCTGGTTCTGGTTTCAGAAGAATAGTTTGGACCCAGTGAGATTACCTTGGCACCAAGTGTTGTAGAATTTTTAGTCGAGTTACTCTCAGTTGAGAGAGAATGACTAAGTGAATGAAAGGGAGGGCAAAAGGAGGAAAAGAAAAGGAGAGGAAGAGGCAAGAAAGAAATTTGAGAAATATCCATTTAAAAAGTTTCAGACATACATTTGAAAAATACACAAAGAACAAAAGATGATTCATAGAGGGACACAAACAAGCAGGAAAATGTTGGCACTAACAGTAGTAACTAAACTAAATGCACATTAAAAGGATAAGCTTTTATCATCATGGACTCATGGTTTCATGTACAATCCCCATTTTCTGGCGTTTGTGTCAGGAAGGTTTCATTTGTTGATTATTTTTCTATTTATAATTTTAAAAATTTAAAAAGAAAAATGTAAAGAAAAGGTAATAGGGCTATCATTTCCCATGAAAGCAGGCAGGCTAACAATGTGTGTCAAATACAGAGCTGATTTCTTTTCACCTAACAGGACCCATAGCTAATTCCATAAATAGGCAAAACGACTTTTTCCCTCTCTTTGGTAAGCCCTACCTCACCAAAGGAAAAGAAGGTATCAAGGAAATCTTGCTAGAATAAATTCAGCTCCTTCTGAACCCAAACTGAGGAATCTCCCCATGAACCTGAATTGTAGAGAAAGCTGCCTGTTATTTCTGAAAGCCTCATTCATAGTGTTGATAGGGTGTGGTTGCCTTTTAAGTTATTTGTGCTGTGAGTTGTTGGGGGTTTTTCCCCTTGTGTAAACCTGCTTGACCAAAAGTAGCTTCCATTTTTTTCCCAGCACATAAAGTAGCAACCTATTACTTTCCTTTGTTTTTACATTTATGTCTCTCAGGAACACAATCCTCAGACTTATAGCACTTCCCCTGTGGTTGAGGCTTCTCCAAAACAGGAAAGAGCTGAGGTTGTTGCAGCTGGGGGGGGGGGGGCAGAGGGGGGAAAGGAGATCATTTCCCTTCTCTTGGACCTTCACAATTATTAATGTTAATACTAGAGGGTAAGAGCCCAGTTTGTTCCTCCATGTTATGAAACTAGGTCTTACTGATTTGTGACTCTTGCTTGGTCTGGGAATTTATTATTATGCAAGAACTCCTCTCTTCTCATGGGGCCAAGTGACTCTTATTCAGTTATTGTTTCTTATTTCTGCCATCTCTGGGGCTGAGTGTTTTCCTGGGGGAGATATGCTTTGAGAAGCAAGCTGCTCCCACTTTGGGACCTAAGTGTGCCTCTTTGTGTACCTTCTCTCTAATCTGCATCTCTCAGCATTCTCTTCAGATCTGTCTGCTTCCTTTTTCATAGGTCAAATTGAAGGGTACAGCTCAGATCTACATCAGCCATGACTCAATCATTCATGGCGCGCTAATGAATACCAAGGGTAAGTATACTTTTTTTGAGGGGGAATTTAAAAAAATTTTAAACTTAAATACAAAATGAGGAAAGAAAAACAACAACATTGCCATATACACAGCAGACCATAAGAGAGGATTCAATATAAAACAATAAATTTCCATTTCAAGAAAACCTATATAATAAATACTTCACATTGTTTTCAAAACTGCACAGCTCTTCTTTGCTTCCCTGTTGGTTTTCTTTTGTTCTCTGCTGTGCAATTGTTACTTTTTTTCCCTTCCCCCCACCCAAAAGAAGGCTGAAATTAAGTGTGGATATATATACATATACACAGATATCTATAAACACACATATATACACATATACAGTTGTACACATACATGTAAGACCGTACTGTGCTTATTTCCACCTGTTATCTGTTTTTCTGAAGGTGGATAGCATCTTCTTTCATAAGTCTAACTCTTTCCATGTTTTTCTAAATCAACCAGCTCATCATTTCCTACACCGCTAATATTCCAACCCAATCACATCTTATCTAAGAGATTATCTATGAAAGTTTTTTTCCCCCAATTTTCTGCATTCCTTCTATTCTTGGCTACATAGGCTTTATTTATACAAGAAAAATTTAGTTTAAAATAGTCAACATTATCCTTTTTACACTTCAACAATGCTCTCCCTTCTAATATAGTTTAAGGTCTGATATTACTGAATCTACTTTCTTTACATCTTTTTTCCTAGTTTCTTTGAAGTTCCTGACTTTTTGCTCTTCCAAACAAACTTTGTTATTATTTTTTCTAATTCAGTAAAGTAATTTCTTAGTAATTTAATTAGGATGACATTAAATAAATAGATTATTTAGGTAAAATTGTCATTTAAAAATTATAGTGGCTTTACCTAGCCATGAACAATAAATATTACTTCAATTATTTAATTCTGAGTTTATTTGCATTAAGTGTTTTATGTTTATGTTGATATAGTTCCTGTGTCTGTTTTGACTCAGTTATTTTATGTTGTCTGGGTATTTTAAATGGTCTAAAACAATATTGAATAATATTGCTAACACATGGTGTAGTTTCTCTATTTTTCATTTTTGATTAAATCTACTTTAACTTTGTCTGAGATCATGATTACTATTCCTGCATTTTTATATACTAAATTCTACTCCTGCTCTTTATTTCACCTTTCTGTATATCTCTAATTTTCATGCTTCCTAAAAGCAATATATCATTGAATTCAAATTTTTAATCTGCTATCCATTTCCATTTTATGGGTAAATTCATCCCATTCACATTCTAAGCTACAATTACTTACATATTTTCCTTCTTCCTACTTTTCCTCACTATCCTTCTCACCCTATTTACCCTATCTGTCCTCTTTCCTCTGCTTCATTTCTACCTATCTCACCCTCCTATTCCTTAACCTACCCACCCCTCTAAGAGTCTCTCCCTTATCCTCTTGCCTACCCTATCCCCTTGCCCTCTTATTTCTTTCTGAATTTAGAAGACTTTTATACCCTTAGATATATAGATATAGATATAGTTTCCTCTTTAACCCATTCCTGATGAGAATAAGGATCCAGCACTATCCACCCTTCCCCCTACTAGCTTCTTCTGTATCAATTTTTCCTTTTATGCCTCATTTGTATGAGATATTTACTCCTTTTTATCTCCCTCTACAGTTTTATTTTTTAGAACCACCCCATCATATTCAGCTCAGCCCAAGCCTTTCTTTCAAAACACCCAAATAATGATGACAATCGTAAGAGTACTGCTAATATTTTCACATATACAAAGTAAACAATTTGACCTTATTGAGTCCCTATAATTGGTCTTTAATGTTTACCTCATATTTCTCCTGGATGTTATATGTCAAATTTTCCTCTAAGTTCTGGGGGTTTTGTCTCAAAAACCTGAAAGTCATTTCATTAAATGTCCATTTTTTTTTTCATTCAGGTAAGTATACTTTTGATACTTTTCACACTGAATCAAGGAAAGACCATCAGAGTCCTAGTTGTGGTAACAGTGGTGATATTTATAACTTCAAAGCCAAAACAAAGACCTTTGATGTTGCTTGGTACTTAGGTTCCTTCTGGTCATACCCTCTATAGATTAAAGAAGTTAGAAGCCAGAAAGTAGGAGGAGAACTAGGTGAATGAAGTGTCTTGAAAACCAAATGGGGAGAAAATATCAAAGTGGAAGAGAAGAATAACTATGTTAAATAGTGCAAAGAGGTCAAGTAAGTTAAAGACTGAACAGGCAGCTAGATGGAGCAGTGAATGGAAAGCTAGGGCCTGGAGTCAGAAAGACTAGAATTCAAGTCCAGCCTTAGATACCTACAAGCTATGTAACCCTGGGATAGTTGCTTAACTTCTTCTGTCTTTCTCAATTTTCTTATTTGCAAAATGGAAATAATAATAGCACCTACTTTCTAGGGTGGTTGGTTATGGGGATAAAATGAGATAATATTTGTGAAGCACTTAGCAAACCTTAAAGCAATATATAAATGTTCTCTATTATTATTATTGGATTTGAGAGAATGGTGTTTTCTATTTTAAAAAATCGAAAGGCTTCAATGTGGAGACAAAGAAGAAAAAGGATATGAAGAAGAAGAGAATGGAGGGTTGAAGAATATGATACTGAAGAAAAAGGGAAGAAGGACCATTGAACATTTGGAGCTAAGTAACAGATAAGAAGGGCAGGTAGGTGGCACAGTAGAGAGTACCAGGCTCGAAGTCAAAAAGACCTGAGTTCAAATCCAGCCACAGACACTTACTAGCTATGTGACCCTGGGCAAATCATTTAACCTTGTTTGCCTCAGTTTCTTCATCTGTAAAATGAGTTGGAGAAGGAAATGGCAAACCACTCTAGTATCTTTGCCAAGAAAAACAGGGACATGAAGAGTCAGACATGACTGAAAAACATATAAATAACATGAATAATAGATAGGAAACTTCTCTTGAAGTGGAAAAAGATGGACCCTCTGAGGAGAAAGCAGCTGCTTGTCCTCCAAAGTATGGTGATTTAGATATACAAGTGCCATTAGAGTTAGAAGAACAAAGCTAAATAGTATTTATCAGTGACTTCCTATTGAGGGCTCCTGAGGCAGCTATTTGTTAACTGAATATTAATAACAGAAAAGTCTGGATTTCCAGTTAAGATGACCATGTGAAGAGTCACAGAGAAGGCTGACTTCTACACATGTATTCCAGCAAAGACCTAAAAAGAATAACAGACCAAATAATGATCAAGAAATCTAAAGAAAACTATAGTGTCTTTATCTAGCCAGAGATTGTACAAAAAAAAGTCAGTCAATAAACAACTATTAAGTACCTACTCTGTGCCAGGCATTGCACCAAGTGCTGGAGATACAAATACAAGTTAAAAAAAGGAAAGGCAGTACCTGCCCTCAAGGAGTTTACAATCTAATGGGGTAGGGGTGGGAAAAGACAACAGACAAAATGAAGCTGAAAAGTAGAGGTTGGGGAGGAACCAGAAAAAAAAAAAAAAGACAGCCAGAAATCTATGGACATGAGAGGGAAAGTACCACCGGAAAAGTCAGTGTGAGCACAGCCTACCAAAAGCCTACCAGGACAGAGCAGAGATATTTCAGGGATCCTTGAAACCTACAGCATTCTGTACTCAGGGACAGGAAGACCAGAGTACTCAGACAAGGAAGTTTCATGATGTTGGCAACCTGCAGGGCTCTAAAATGTGGATATAAAGCCCAGGAGCCAGCAGCAGTCAGAGCAGGACACCTTAGGAGCTCTGGAAGTATGCTGACTCTGATTCTAGATTCTTTAGAGGCCCATGAAGATCACAGAATTTTGAATCTTGATGATCCGGGGAGCACTGAAACCTATCAAGAGGATGCAGGTGAGTGTAAAAACCCTAGGAGAAATGGAAATCAGGGCCAGGATCTCCTGTAATGGAGGTCAGGACCAACAAGATTGACTACCCCATTTAAAATTACAGGAAGGAATGGAGTCTGGCTCTAGCACAAAGTCCCAAATCAGGAACTGAGGCAGGAGATATGAGTAAACTGAAAAAGGCACCAAAATATGGTAGATCCAGAAATGTCCAAGAGACAAACCTGGAGGAAAAGAATAACTCCACAACAACTAAAATCAGAACCTTGGAGACAGAAAAAAATGACTTGGTCACAAGGACAATAAGCATTGCTAAAAGTCATGAAGCAAGAGATAAAAAATGAAATTTTAAGTGAACTAGAAATTCCAGAAGCAAGAATTGCAAGGAGAATAAATAGCTTAGAATGGAAAATTAGAAAACTTTATCCAAGTAGTGGACTCCCTAAAAATTAAAATGAAACAAACAGAACTCAATGACACCATGACACAACAAAAAATATTAGAACAAAGTCAAAAGATTGAAAAAACATAAGAAATTTAAGACATCTACTTTCAAAACCAACTGATTTAAAAAATAGATTAAGAGGTGGGGAGGGAGGAGGAGAAAAATTTAAAACTCAAAAGCTTATGGAAGTGATTGTTGATAAATCAAAATAAATTAATTTTAAAAAATTAAAAATAGATTAAGGAGAGATCTTTTAACAATCAGTAGATTTTCTTAAAACTATAATCAGACAAAAAACCTAGAACTCATAAAATAAAACTGTACAATTCTTTTAGAATCAGAGGACAAAATAAAAATAGAAAGAATTCACCAATTACTAATTTACTTATTCAGTGCCATACCAATCAAACTACCAAAAATTATTTTATAAGCTAGAAAAAACAATAACAAAATTCGTCTGGAAGAACAAAAGGCCCAGAATATCAAGGAAACAAATGAAAAGAAATGCAAGGGAAGGTGGCCTAGCTGTACCAGACCTTAAATTGTATTATAAAGCAGCAATCATCAAAACTACTTGGTACTGACGAAGAAATAGGATGGTAGATCAGTGGAATAGGTTAGGTATGCAAGACACAATAGTCAAGGACTATAGTAATCTACTATTTGATAAGTCCAAAGACTCCAGCTTCTGGGATAAGAACTCACTATTTAACAAAACTGCTGGGAAAACTGGAAAATAGTATGGCAGAAACTAGACATAGACTAACATCTTATAAGATAAAGTCAAAATAGGTACATTATTTAGATATAAAGACTGATACTATAAGCAAACTAGGAGAGCAAGGAATAGTTTACCTACCAGATCTATGGAGAAGGGAAGAATTTATGACCAAATGAGATAGAGAACATTATGAAATGCAAAATGGATGACTTTGATTACTTAAATTGAAAAGTTTTTGCATAAAGCCAATGTAACCAAGATTAGAAGGGAAACAGAAAGCTGGGGAACAATTTTTACAGTCAGTGTCTCTGATAGAGACCTCATTTCTAAAATATATAGAGAAATGAGTAGAATTTATAAGAATACAAGT
>NW_020954719.1:6625660-6645772 GCF_900497805.2 Vombatus ursinus | reverse complement strand
TGAACTGATCCAGTCATTCTGGAGAGCAATTTGGAATTATGATCAAAGGGCTATAAAATTGTGCATACCCTTTGACCCAGCAATACCACTTCTAGGGATGTTTCCCAAAGAGATCATAAAAATGGGAAAAGGACTCACATTTACAAAAATATTCATAGCAGCTGTTTTTGTGGTGGCCAAGAATTGGAAGTCGAGAGGATGCCCATCAATTGGGGAATGGCTTGAACAAGTTGTGGTATGTGAATGTAATGGAAGACTATTGTGCTATAAGAAATGATGAGCAGGCAGACTTCAGAAAAACCTGGAAAGACTTATATGAACTGATGCTGAGTGAAATGAGCAGAACCAGAAGAGTATTGTACACAGTAACAGCCACATTGTGCGATGACTGACTTTGATACGCTTTGCTGTTCTCAGCAATGCAAGGATCTAAGACAACTCCAAAAGACTCATGATGGAAAATGCTATCCACATCGAGAAAAAGAACCATGGAGTCTGAATGCAGACAGAAGCATACTATTTACTCTCCTTTTCTTTTGTTATTATTGTTCTGTTTCTTCTTTCTCGTGGTTTCTCCCATTGGTTCTAATTCTTTTATACATCATGACAAATGTGAAAATATGCTTAATATGAATGTTTAAGTAGAGCCGATATCAGATTACATGCTGTTTTGGAGAAGGGGGAGGAGAGAGAGGGGGAGAAAATTTAAAATTCAAAATGTTATGGAAGTGAATGTTGAAAACTAAAAATAAATTATTTTTTTTTTAAAAAAGAATTCACCCAATTACTTCCTAAAAAAACAAAACAAAACCCTAATGCTGAATTCACCAAGGAATGTCATGGCCAAAATCCAGAGCAAATTCCTGGGGACCCATATGACTCAGCACTAGAGTACAGCTTTGAGCCAAATTAATCTCCTTAGTGGCCACTGAGAAGGAAGAGCCACTGATTTGGTGAACCTTGAAAGGGAATAACTGCCCTCCATCTCTTCCTCTCTTGTTTCAACTCAGCTCCCTCCCTGGTCTTCCCCTAAGGGATACAGAGAAGTCACCCTTCCTGTGAGCTAAAGAACATGAACTGGCTTAGACAAAGCTAAGCTTGGGCCTTGGGCCCAATGAATTAGGAATGGATACGTCGTCTGTTTTTTGTTCTTTTCCTGAAAATCAGACTGAACAATCATCCTGAAATGGACAATTCTAGCCTTGATAGCATATTTTGAGTTTAAGAGGTTTCGTGATCCTGAGTCCCTTATTTGGAATTGACTTGATGCAAGAGGAGCTTCTTCATCTGAGTGAGTTACTCCCAAGAGGATCTGGACAGAGTTGTTCAGACAGTAGACAGCCAGGGTGAAATATAAAATGCCAATTTAACAGTCCTAGAAAATGCTTCACATTTGATATTTTAAGTATCTATCTCCTGGAATCTTTTGTGTAAATGAAATAAATAGTTGTCCCCTTCTCTAAAAGACACTTCTAGAAACCAGGAGCTACGGTGACAGGTTCCTTTCATATTATCCAGATAATGACACTCTTGGCTTATCAATCATATTGTTGTGTTAGTCCTTCATTCTTTAAGAGGACCAATGACATCATGAAGATGATGTCTTGACTTGTACATGATTTGGATTTAAGTAAGGCAGACCTGTGCAAACTCATCAGCCTCACTCTCTCCTCTAGAGTCATCAAAATCCAGTGGCAAGACAAAAGTCAAGATGATTGGCGATGGCCAATGATTGATGGCAGTCATATAGCTAGTAAATAGTAGAGCCAAGAATCAAACTCTGATTCCAATCCAGCACCCTTTTCCCTCCATATGTTCCCATTTGACATTATCCTCATTCCCCCAAGTCTACCTTCCTCTGTTCTCATCAGGCTAGTTGCCTCACTTTATTGAAGAGGTCAATGTCCGTCCCTACCTCACTTCTCCATTGTTGAGTAATTAATACCTTTGCTTCCACCCCTGCTTAAGCTTCTTCCCTTTCATGCCTTCTCCATCCTTCAGTGATCTCAATCACCTCTGAACTGCTTTAGATGTCTACTCCCAAGGTAACACTTTATTTTACTAGTGTCCTATACTGCTGGTCATTATTTCACATGTGTTGGTCATGCTTTTCCACCTACACTGCATACTCTTAGAAGGCAGGGGCCATGTCTTATACTTACTCCATGTTCCTCATACTACCTAGCATGGTGTTGGGCATGGAGTGGGTACTCAATAAAACTAGTGTGATCATTTTGCTCTCTTTTAATTAGTATTTAATATTTGTCTCCAATGCCACATAAACAACAAACATAATTGACTATCAGCTTACCCTGAGCACAGATACCTCTTGGTGGAGGTGGCCAGATGAATACCAAAGTACCACTAAGCAGAAAAGAAGCTCATTAAAAGGCCAACTCCCAGATATAGTCTATGATTATTTTCATTTATTTTTATTATATGCTAAGAAGGAAGGGCTCTGTAGTGGTTAAAAAAGAAAAGAACTGGGAGTCTAGAAGCTTGCTCCTCACCTCTTTGACTCTTTCTGAGCATGACTCTATAAGCAAGACTTTGCTTCTACACTAAGGAATAAAATACACTAAGTGGCTTGCCCCCCAGAAACTTTGATCTGATACTCTATATTGCCTCCAGTGAAAACTGAATCCTGGGCAGAACTCTTAGAAGTCAGATTATTATGGGGATGACTAATGAAAACTCCTTAGTATTGAATTATCACTAATGATGATACCCAGAAAATACTCCAGGTATCTCCAGCTCTATCCTGCCACCCAATGTTCATTTCCTCTGAGAAGAGGAAAGTTTTAATTCTCCAAGTGCTGTACAGGACACATTTGGTGCTTCCCAGACAATTGGGGGATTACTGCTATTGTACACTCTTCTTCCTCCTTCATTCCATCAGTTCTCTCAGATGTAGACCATTCACACTTGGGAGAAATTCAGTCTCTCTTCTGTTATCTGGGGGTTTTGTTAGTAACAACATATCAGATTCTACCATCTATCTTCTCTGCTCCTGCCAAATGCTTCTGGGAGAAATCATATGACTGAGCTTACTGGGTCCCCTATAAATGTATGTTAGCCAGTCTCATTTGGGCCTTTATTGCTTCATGCCAACCCTCTTACTCTTTTCTGATTGAGTCTTCCCACAATGGCTGTTCCAGTGTTTCTCTTCTCAAGTCACCTATACTACCATTTCCTTTTCCACTCAAGCAGAGGACCTGGTCTCATACTTCACTGAAAATCTCCCATCTTTGCTTCTTTTGCTGCAATTACAGAGATGAGGTCATCCTTTTCCTTGGCAATGCCAACCCCTTTACTTGTGCCCTTGGTCTTCTCACCTCCAGGAACTTGCCCCTTTATTTCTCTAATTGTCTTTTTTTTAAACATAATTCTTATTGATATATTTTGTTTTTATATCACCCACATTTTTCTTTGTATTCCTCCTCTACCTCCTCCAAAAAAGCTTTCCTTTATAACAAAGAATTTTTCTTTCCCTAATTTTTAATCTCTCCTTATCCACTGGCTCTTTTTCTGCTTCCTATAAAAATGCCCAGATGATCTCCACCCTTAAAAATGTTTAACTTGGCCCTACAAAACCCTTCTTCCTTTTATAGCTAAACTCCTAGAAAAAACCTTATCTATACTCATTAGATACACTGTCCCACTTCCCATTCACTTCTCAGTCTCATGAAAATCTAATATCTTTCCTTATTATGTGACTGAAACTGCTCTCTCCAAGGTCACCAGTGATCTCTTTATTACTAAATACAATTATCTTTTTTCAGTCCTCATCCTTTTTGATCTCTCTGCAGTATTTAATACTATAGACCACCCTTTCCTTCTGTATACTGTCTCTTTCCTGGGTTTTCTTCACACTGCTCAATCATGATTTTCTTCCTATCTGTACATTCTCAGCCTCCTTTGCAAATTTTTCATCCATGTCCCGTTCTCTATATGTGGATTTACTCAAGGACTCTGTCCTAGGCTTTTTCTCCATCTCTCTCTTTGATCTCATCAGCTCCCATGAAGTCACTCAACTATCATCTCAATACAAATGATTCTCAAACGTATATAAACATCCTTTATCTCTCTTCTGAGCTTCACTTCTACATCTGCAACTGCCTGCTTGATGGGTCCATCTGGACATCACAGACATTTTAAATTTAACTTGTCCAAAGCAGAATTCATTATCTTTCTCTCTAAATACACTCTTCCTCCTAACTTTCTAATTTCTCTTAAGGGTACCATCATCCTTCCAGAGAGGTCGCACATTTGCAACCTAGGAGTTATCCTTGTCTCTTCACTCACTCTCAACCCCACCATATCCAGGCAATTGCTGAGTCTTGTCAATTCTACCTTCTCAATATCTCTTACATCTCCCCTGTCTCTACTCACACACAACCATCCTAGTCTAGGTCTTCATCACCTTTGGCCTGGTATATTTCAATAGCCAGTTATTAGTGCTTCTTCCCCTATAACTATGTATTTATTTTATATATGTATATGTTATATGTAACATATATACACATGTATATATGTTATATACCTATATGTCATATGTATAAATATGATACTTATAATGCCCGTGTATATGTATACATACATGCTAATATATACATATACATGCACATGCTTATTTTATATATTTGTATATGTATGTATACACACACACACACACATATATATACATATACATATCATACCCACATTATTTGTGAACATATTATTTCCTTCCCATAGAATGTAAGTTCCTTGAGCACAGGGACTGTCTCACCTTTGTATTTGTGTCTCCATCACCTAGCACAGTGCCTGGTGCATAGTGCTTAATAAATGCCTATTAATTGCTTGATTTCTCTCTTAGAAAACCCCCTGGTATTTACCTTCAAGTAGAACTGTGAGTTGAATTGGCTAGTAGGCAGAATGGCATTTAGCAGGGGGACCTAAAACACAACTGGGGATGAGAATCAGTTTCCATAGTTTGAAGTGGCCATTGCCAATTGTCCTGACCTATGTCTTGCCACTGGACTCTGAATGACTAGAGGAAAAAGTGAGGCTAATGACTTTGCACAGCCCTGCCTCACCTAAATCCAATTCACTTGCAAGTTAAGACATCATCCTCCTGATGTCATTGGTCCTTTTCAAGATCGAAGGACAAACAACAACAAAAACTATAGTTTGAAGACCTTTCAGGCTGTCAGGGTATCTATGGGTCCTAGGCAGAGATAAACAGTTAAATTTCTGTCCCTTTCACCATAACTAATACTTGATAATGAAAATAGTAAAATACTCTCATTTCAAGCCACATTGCATGAGAAGGGTTCTGTTGGCAACAAGTTCCATTTTACTCTAGAGAAATCTTTGAGATTTCACAATGGAAGATGCAAAGGAGGACTGTAGTGTTATATTCAGAAGAGGGAATACAGGAAAGTGTGTTAAAAATATAAAGAAGGTAATTAATATGGAAAAGTGCTTCAAATTAGTCCTAATCAAGTGAACAATCAATAAGTATTTATGTATCAAATACCATGTACTAAGATAGAAAGATTAAAAAACTGAAATAGTCTCTATTTTTACACACACACACACACACACACACACACACAGAGTTTTTAAATAGCAAAAACCTATTTTTTTTCCTCCCCTCCCCCGAATTGGAAAAAAATACAAAACCCTTGCAACAAATATGCATAGTCAAGCAAAACAAATTCTTGTACTGGCAACATCCAAAAATGTTGGTCTTATTTTGTACCCTGAGGTGTTCCATGCATTCCCTCTCTGTAGGGAGGATGGGTAAAATGCCTCCTCAGTCATTGGTCATTTTGAAGAAAAAAATCTCTGCTTACATTCTATGAGGGATCTAGGCTGCTGAATGGCATTCCAAACCCATCCCACAAGGCCTTTCCCCTCCTGTTACATTTGGATGGGCTCTTTTCCAATTTAAAACATTCAGAGAATAAGAGAAATATTAAAAAATAGGAGTGCTTCTTTTTTCTGCCAGAATGAAGATTCAAGGCAAAAAGATCCAGTGACAAGATTGCCTTGTATCACACCCACCCGGGTTTTTTTTTCCTCTTCTAAAGACTTTTTAAATATTTATATCACGCTCTAAAAATGTTGACTTTCTATTGTTGAGAAGGATCATTTGAGTTTTATTTTAACCTTTCCCTGAAAATATGATATCATAATTTTTAAAATATATACAGCTTTTAAACCCAGAGTGTGGAGCTGCAGCATACCAGAAAATATTACCAAAGTCTAAAAATATTGACCGCAAATAATTTGGTGTATATACAACATGCATAATAATTCTGTGTATGTACTACTTTGGGAGACATTTGCCCACTGTTTGCACTCAGTTTGGGGGTCCACAAAGAACAGAGAGGCTGCTCCTGAACAGCTGGCAGGGAGAAGCTCTCCAAGGCAGGCAAAGGGGCACAGAGCAGAACAATAGTTCCATACAAAGGCAATGAATATACTGCTTCTCTCTGCTTGCTGTACGTTCCATTTCCCTTTAAATACTTATTCAGAATCAGAATCTCCTGTAAAGTCTCAATAATTCCCCTTTTCTTCAAGGCTGGGTCTCTCAATGTGATCCTTTGATATAATTTCTGAGCAGGCAGTCAGTATAAAAAAAAGATTGGGTCAGCTTTCTTTTTGCAGCCTTGCTTGGCAGCAAAATTCCTCTGGGATATGCCTGTTGGCCCTTATTCAGCAGCACTATCAACAATAAAAGCCTCTCTCCTGGAGGTCAGAAATCAATCTCCCACCTGCTTTCTTAACAGAGTGACTTCCATGTCCTTCATATTTGTGGTGGATTTTAAAAAAGACTTACCTAACAGGTCCAGTGCTTCAAAGATGCTCCCCACTATGCTTTTTTAGCTTCCTTAAAGCAATTTTCTCCTCTCTTGCAACCCACATTCACATGGGAAACCTGAGGCACAATAATTTTCAACAGGCCTCTGAACCTGTTACCCTACATATAGTCTCCTGTGAATGCTAGCTACCTTTCTCAAATTCCCTTTTTTGGGGAGTTGGGGAAGCTAGACCTGTGATTCACCTCTCCAGCTTCTAGACTTAGCGTTACGTGGGGCATTGAGAGGTTAAGTGAGGTGCAGAATCGTACAACCGTATATATTGAACGTGGGACTAGAACCCAGGTCTTTATTATGACTCCTGGGCCAGCTCTTCTATCCACTATACTTCCATGCTATCTCTCATGGTTTCTTAACCCCATGGTTTCTAATCCCAAATAAAACTCCCATTTCACCAAAACATTTGCTCAAGTCAGAGAATGCTTGTTTTCTCAGAAGCAGAGAGGGTAAGCTTTTGTTAATAGCCCTGGAATCCCACATGATGCAAAGGTAGCCCATGTTTAGAAACCCATTTGGATGCTCTTTTGATAAGCAAGAGGAACAGGACCACAAGCTACCCTGGGCAATTCCATGGTATCAAGCAGGTGCTCAAATGGTGACCAAAATAAAGTCTGTTTTGAATCTGACAGAAACATAGCCAATCTATGTTACAAAATACAATATCTTTCATCAATAGTTCTCAAAGTCACTTCAAAAACATTAATTAGCCTAATGTTGCTGCTCTGAGGTAAACATTACTCATTTCCATTTTACAGCAAGGGTATATGAGGTTGAGTGCAGTGTTCTCTGTTGAAGAGGAGTGAGGAATCCCAAGTCAGTTCTCCGAAACTGCCTAAGCAAGTCCTTCCAGCTGAATCACTCTTGAATTGATTGTTCTGAGAGATCTGTTTCCTCTGGCATCAGAATAGGCCACTGTGGCTCCTTTAATTTATCATCCATCTTTTTTTTTTTTGTTATTGAGAGCCTATAGTTCATAAAGGAGGCCTGGTATGACCACATGACAGATGTTACATAAGGAAATCTGCTGTATGAACTTTGTCCTGAAGAGGAAAATAGCTTCCTGTGTTTGTCTAAATTTTTCCTCTGTTGCAATGCCAAATGCTGCTGGAGAGATTTTCATTATGTTTCCATGGTTCTTGCATTTCTTCCCCATCATTTTGCATCTCTCTCCTCCTTCTTCCCTCCAGAACATATACTCTATTGGTAAGGTTTCAACCTATTCCTTTTTAAAAAGTTTTTTTCCAATTAGAAACATTTTTTTCTCCTCCCCAACCCTCCACTAGGAAAAGAAAAACCATTGAAGCAAATATTTTTAAAGTTTAATTTAATTTTCAATTAACAAAAATGTAATAACCTATTCTTTAGCAGTTAACAAACAGCAAGAACCTACTACATGCTACCAGCATGGTATCATGTTTAGAGAAGGGTATTCACATTCATAAAGAGATCAATACCTTGTGAATGCATTAACATCCCATTACTTCTGTTAACAACTCATTGCCTTATGTGACTACATCAACTATAGCAGTGGAAAGTGAACTAAATCCCCTCCTCCCTTACATATATATTGCACATTTATTATTTGCAATGGCATGGCAAATGATCTTTCAGGCCTAGGTTGAGAAGCCCAGGTATTGGAGATAAATGTAAACATGTAGCAATATAACTTGGGTACATCTTTCCATCTAGATTTGTGATCTCTTTCAGACATATAAAGAGGTGGGGAGGGTTGATTAGGAGAGCCCTTGATGAACTGAATGAACTCTGCACTGCCCTCATCGACTTGATAACATTACAGGGCACAAATCTTTGTCTGATGGGCACTTTCCCACCCCACGACATGCTTCCCAACCTCTTGCTCATAGTGAACAGAGAACTCCTTTGATTGATCACCAGTGACTGTCTGACTGGGGACTTTGAGTCCCAAGATGCCTGTGAATTACACGGTGCAAAAGACTTTTGTTGGAAGAATTACCCTTTCCCAAGGAATGTGACATAAAAACAGGTGACATCAATGAAAATAAGAAAATGATTTTTCTTTTTAATAAACAAGTGAGCTGGGAAAATTAGTTTAATACATATTGAAGGGACCCTAACAGAGTACCATATGGTCTCTTAGCTGCAGTGTTCTTCAGAGAACTAAGATACCAGGACCCTTGCAGAAGTCTGAGACCAGAGCAATCTGCAAATATCCAACTGGGATCTGACAGGGTCACAAAAAGGAACAAAACCAATCCACCATTGAGTATTCTGCAAAAGGATGCAGACAGAGACAGATAGAGGCCATCATCTACATTGGATCCCCTGGAGACTGAGATAGAAGCCAGGGATTTAGGCAAAGTGCCGGCCTGATACGAGCCACCCCATCCAGAGTGGCAGTGGCAGTGGGAGGAGTTTCCAGACTCCAGAGGGGACTGGATCAAGAGTGCCTACGTAACCCATCTAAGAATGGTAGAGGGGGTAGAGCCTGGCTGTGACATAAAGTCCTAATCCAGCAACTGAGGCTGCAAAGATGAGTAAACATCAAAAGACACTGAACACAGTGAAGGAATACTGTTGGTTAAAAGAAGATCAGGAGGTAAATCCAGAGAGGAGATCCACAAGTACAAACAGAACCCAGGAAGAAAACAATGGCATGGCCACATGAATTACAAGAGTGATTGGAAAAAAATAAATCAAGAAATTAAAAAGTAATTACATGGAGAAAAAAACTGAAGGAGAATAAATAGTTTAGAACAGAAATTGGAAAACCTCAGCCAGATAGTGGACTCCCTGAAAAACAGAATGGAGAAACTCAATGATTCTATAACTTGACAGGAAATATTAGAAGAAAATAAAGATTTTTAAAAAGAAGAAAATTTAAGATATCTATAATCAACATAACTGAGCTGAAAAATATGTTGAGATAATTTAAGCATCACTAAACTCACTGAAAACCACAATCAAACAAAAACCCTAGATACCACATGTTAGTAAATTATCAAAGAAACCTTCCTTGATCTATTTAGGGCAAAGTAGAGGGGAAAATGAAAATAGGAAAAAACCTACTATCTTGTCCTGAAAGAAATACCAAACTAAAAATACCTAAGAATATTATAGCTCAAAACTCAAGCTTTCAGAGAAAATAAATACTTCAAGTAGCTGAAAGAAATAATTCAAGTACTAAGAAACACAGTCAGGATCATCAAGAAAATTATGTGATATTCTAAAAGGTTGACAACTAAGAATAACTTACATTGCAAAACTGAATATGATCCTTGGGGAGGAGGAATTGAATATTAATGTAATAGAGAGGTCTTTCAAGTATCACTAATGAAAAGACTAGAAACTTTGAAATGCAAAAATAGGAGTTAAGACAAACCTAGAAAGGTAAATGCATTTAAGTAATTGGAAAGAACTAAGCAAAGATGAAATGCTTGCACATTCTAACAAAGAGACAAGTGTCTCTTATTAAACGTTGTCATAAAATGACAATACTACTTAAATTAATTTACTGATTCAATGTCATACCAATTAAACTACCTAAAGGATTTTACTTATTACTAGAAAAAATAATTTTAAAATTCATCTGTAAATACAAAAGGTCAGGAATCTAGAATGTAAGCTCCTGGAGGGCAGGGACTGTCTTTTGTCTCTTTTTGTATTCCCAGCACTTAGCACGGTGCCTGGCACATAGTAAGTATTTAACAAATGTTTATTAAATTGAATTGAAAGGAAATAATGAAAAACAAAATGGGAAGTATGTGAACTTATCAGTAATCTTAAAATATATCACAAAGCAGTAATCATCAAAACTATTTTGGTTCTGGTTAAATAATGGAAAAAGTTCTCAGTAGAAAAAATTAGGTACACAAGATCACAAGCTAGGATATACTTGAAATCTATAATTATGTAGCACAGGCATCAAATGAAACTTCCAACACTTTGAGATAAAAAAGATTATTATCCTCATGTCCTCGATAATCATAGGAAGGTACCATTGAAAATAAATGTACATTAAGAATACACATAATAACCATTTTGGAAAGCAATTTGGAATTATGCAAATAAAGTGACTAAAATGTTTATCTTGTTTGATCCAGAGACCCCATTACTAAGCCTATACCCCAAGGAAGTCATGGATAAGAAGAGAGTTCCTATATATACCAAAATAGTTATAGCAGTACTTTTTGTGATAAAGAATTGGTGGGGAGGAAGTAGATACCCCTCAACTAGGGAATGGTTAAACAAACTGTGGTACATGAATGTAATGAAGTATTATTGTATTGTAAGAAATAATGAATGTGATAAATACAGAAAAGCATGGAAAGGTCCACGTGGACTGATATACAGTGAAGTAAACAGAATTAAGAAAACAATATACACAGTGATTACAACATATAAATGGAAAGGACAAACACACACACACACATAGTGAATGCAGCAAAACTGTAAAGATCAAACATGACTTAAATGAAGAGATATGAAGGATTCCTGCCCACCCCCCCAAATGCAAGCCTTCATGGTAGTGAAAGACCCACACATTACGTCTTTGGACTTTCATAATGCATTGGTTAGTTGTGCTAATTTTTTCCTCTTTTCTTTTTATTTTGTCTTTAAAAAACACTTTATTATATGGGATGGCTCTCAGGTAGGAGGAAGAAGGGGGATATGATGATGTAAAAAACAAAAGACATAAATTAAAAACTTATTTAAAAAACAAAAGAAAAATACTTAAAACAGACATAGCATATAAAGTATCATTTAACAGAGTGCTTCAGTGACCAAATATCTAAATTATATGCAGGTGGAGGGGATGTGGAAAAATAGATATGCTAATACACTGCTGGTGGAGCTGTGAACTAGTCCAACCATTCTGGAAAACAATTTGTAACTATGCCCAAAGGGCTATAAAACTGGGCATACTCTTTGAGCCAGCAATACCACTAAATAGGTCTGTATCCCAAAAAAGAAAGGAAAGGACCTATATGTACAAAAATATTTATAGTAGCTCATTTTGTGGTGGCAAAGAATTGGAAATTGAGGGAATGCTCATCAATTGGGGAATGGTTGAACCAGCTGTGGTATATGATTGTGATGGAATATTATTGTACTGTGAGAAATGATAAAGAGAATGGTTTCAGAAAAACCTGGGAAAATGTATATAAACTGATACAAAGTGAAGTGAGCAGAATCAGGAGAATACTGTACATGGTAACAATATTGTAATAATCAACTGTGAAAAATGTAGATACTCTGATCAATACAATGATCCATGACAATTCCAAAGGACTCATAATGAAAAATGCTATCCATCTCCAGAAAGAGAACTGATGAACTCTAAATGCAGATTGAAGCATATATATATATATATATATATATATTATTTTTTTTTTTGGCTAGGCAATGGGTTTAAGTGACTTGCCCAGGGTCACACAGCTAGTAAGTGTTATGTGTCTGAGGCCAGATTTGAACTCAGGATCTCCTGAATTCAGGACCAGTGCTGTATCCACTGTGTGAAGCATATTTTTTCACTTTCTTTATTTTTCTTGCTTTTTTTTGCGACATGGCTCATGTGGAAATATGTTTTGCATGACTTCACATGTATAATAGGCATCATATTGCTTGCCTTCTCAATAGGTAGGGGAAGGACAGGATAAAGGGAAAGGATTTGGAATTTTAAAAATGAATGTTAAAAAAAAGCTTTGAAAAAAATTAATTATATGCAGGACATAGTACATTCACATCCTAAGAATACATGAATATCCAGAGGCAGCTGGGTATCACAATGGATAGAGTGCTGGACCTGGACTCAGGAAACCTGAGTTCAAGTTTGGCTTCAGATACTTCCTGTGTGACCCATGGCAAGTCACCTAACCCTGTTTGCCTCAGTTTCCTCAACTGTAAAATGGAGATAATAACAACACCTATCCTCCATGTGAGGATTAAATGAGATAATATTTGCAAAGCACTTATCACAGTGCCTGTCACATAGCAGGCACTGTATAGATTCTTATTCCCTTTTTTTCCCATACTCAAAGTATTCAAATAAATAATCAACAGTAAGAATTAAAACATCTAACTAGTTACCAATATCAATAAACATTAAAGAACAATCACAAGTCTGATCATTACCGTATATGAAAAAAAAAGGGCCGAATAGTACATACTTATCAGATGGATATTTCTGTACTACATGCTCACCACAAGTAAATAAGCAAATACACATAATGAAAAATAATAAAACATACATAACTGAAACATAGTAATTAACAAGTAGTAATTAACATATGTATTGATAAACATATGCAATCACCTTCAAATTACACTTTACATGGGCAACCTCTAGCCTAATTAGATACATAATTTCTTCTGATTTACCTGTAACATACATTAGTTTGGTCTTTGGTCAAAGGGGTCTGGCTTTTTTCCACCTGCTGATCTATCTGCCCCCTATCTATACCTGAGTGGATGGTCATCTTTACCATCATAGTTGTAAGTCCTGCTTCCCTGATCCTGAACTTTTAGGAGGGACAGGCAGGCTAACAATACTCCATACTCTATGGGTTGTTCCTGTTCCCTAAGAATCTCTATAACTGAATTTCTAGGTAACAAAATAATTGACTCTGGGTTCATTCCTCTTGCCCCATCTGAACTGGGTTTCCCCTTTGCTCAAGGCAAGGTTGTTGAGTAATAGAACACAATGTTTCCTTCATTGGAAACGTCACTTTCAGGGCCAGTATATGGCTCAGACAAGCTTTGTAGAGCTGGTGGGTAGTTTCTTTTGGCCAGAGTCTACTGAGGTAAGTGTCCATTTCTTCTCTCCACCTGCTCCCCCCAAAATTCGGTTAATTCTCCTATAATCGATAAACAAGTGGTTGCAATAAAATGTCTTGTTAGGGTCTCCTCCTCTCTGAGGCTATTCTGTAAACAAGCAAGTTGCCCATTCTCTCAACAACTTAGTCTTGATTAGTTTTCCATCATCAGTTACCTAGTGTATTCCTTGAATGCCAAAATTCCTCAACAAGACTCTGCCTTCTTGTTGGAAGACTTGAGAATGCACTCAGACATCATACTATTGTTGGTGTCAGTCATAGATCTGATCAACCAAAGTCATGGCTACTTGGTGTGCCTATTTCAGCTTGTCTCTCAGCTGAGAGATGTGCTCATTTCCTTTGCCACTAGTTGCTCTGCTTGGTTTTGACTCCACCACCACCATCACCATCTTCAACATCATCATGCCCCGTGCTAGGTATCCTCTGGCACTCTGCCCCAAATTTTTAGCTTCCTTTTGTATATTTTGTATATTATGTTACCCAGTTAGATTGTAAGCTCCTTGAGGGCAGAGACTGTCTTTCTTTTTCTTATTTGTATCCCTGGAGAATAGCATGGTGCCTGGCACATAGTAAGTGCTTAAATAAATATTTGTCATATCATATCTTTTTGGCAGTGAGTATTTATATCATCTTCATTCTTTGAAACTCTGAAGCAAAGTCAATAGGTAAGGTAGCTCTTACCCAAACATAAAAAAGTATAGTGTAAAACCTATGACATCATTAATGGTAGAGTTGTACACATGCACTAAAAATACCACATGTTGATTCCATTAAGAATTTCGTTCTAGTATCAGAGTTTTTAATATGCTCAATTGTATATGGCTGAAATGCTAAGGCTATGAGTCTTCTTCCAGGGGTGAGGGAGAGTTCTATACTGCCAAAATTAACATTTCTGAGTGGCTTGCTTTCCAAGTCTCTGGTCAGAATGGATCCTGGCAAGGAATACACTGATGCATTCTAGTTCCTGGTTGTGTATACCAAGTGAAATCATCAATCACCATTAAAATATGATTTATATCTTTACCATTTCCTTCCAAGAATCAAAAGTCAATGCACACAAACTCCAGAGTTTTACTGGTACTTATATCCATCAAATCTGAAGCACCATTGGGAAGTGCTTTTCTTTGCACACACTGGGGACCAGTTTCACACTTCTTGGTGATATCTGCTACCATCTTAAGTCAGTAAAACCTGTTTTTTATTTGCTCCAGGATCCTTTCTTGACTTATACATCCAAAGTCACTATTTAGTGGTTTCATTGATGTGATAGGAGTAATATTTGCCATGTAAGACAGGCTAGTTTATCCATAAAAGGTATTTAAACTGTCCTCGAAACTTAATTGGCTCAGGGGGTATAAGGCTTGGCTAGTGGCCTAAATACAAAAAAAACCAGGGCACAAGGAGTCAGTAGTTCTTCCCTTAGGCTTCTGACTGGGAAGCTAACAAGACCAACCCAGAAGCATTCAATTGATCAACAAGCATTAATTAAGCACTGACTATGTGCCAGGATCTGTGTTAAAGTTTGGGGATACAAAGAAATGGGGTGGGGGAGAGCAAAAAAAAAAACCAAACCCTCAATCAGGCCTGCCATCAAGGAGCTTACATTCCAATGAGGGAAATGATATATAAGTAACTAGGTAAGTGCAAGATATATACAGAATAGATGGAAGGCAATTCAAGAGAAGGCATTATTAGCATCTGGGGAGATTGGGAAAGAATTACTATAGAAGGTGGTATTTGAGCTGAGTCTTGAAAGCAGCCTAGAAAATGAAGAGGCAAAGGTGAGAGGCAGAACAACAAGACTTGGGGACAAGCTATTGCAAAGGCAGAGACAAGAAGATAGAGTGGCATGTTTGATGTACAGCAAAGAAGTCAACATAGCCAGAAAAGTAGGAAGGGGTCAGGTTACAAAGAGTTTTAAATGCCAAATAGAGGAATTTATATTTGATCCTAGGGGTATTAGGGAACCAGTGAAACTCACTGAGTGGGAAATTACATCATCAGACTTATACTCTAGAAAAATAACTTCAGCAGCTGAATAGAAGATGGATTGGAATGAAAAGAGTCTTGAGGAAGAGAGACCAGTTAGAAAGTTATTCGAAGTGGATAGAGCACCGGCCCTGGAGTCAGGAGAATATGAGATCAAATCTGGCTTCAGACACATAATGCTCACTAGCTGTGTGACTCTTGGCAAACCACTTAACCCCAATTGCCTCACCAAAAAAAAAAAAAAAAAAGTTATTGCAATAATCCAGGAGATTGGTGATCTCAGACAAAGCAAAAGCAAAAATAGAATTAATTAAAAGGGATAATCAGGGAAACTACATATTGCTAAAAGGTATCATAGAAAATGAAGTAATATAAAATAATCTTATAGCAAGTTTCTCTGATAAAGGCCTTGTTTCTCAACTATATACTGAGTAAAGAACTAAGTCAAATTTATAAAAATAAGAGCCATTCTCCAATTGATAAATGGTCAAAGAATGTCAACAGGCAGTTTTCAGAAGAAGAAATCAAAAGCTATCTATAGACATGTGATAAAATGCTCTAAATCACTATTGATTAGAGAAATGCAAATTAAAACAACTCTGAGGTAGCACCTCACACCTGTCAGAAATAACAAATGCTGGAGAAAATGAGGGAAAATAATGAATTAATGGATTGTTGGTAGAGTAGTGAACTGGTCTAACCATTCTGGAGAACCATTTGGAACTATGCCCAAAGGGCCCTAAATCAGCAGTATCACTACTAGATCTGTATCCCAAAGAGATCAAAGGAAAAGGAAAAGGACCTATGCATACAAAAATACTTATGGCAGCTCTTTTTGTGATGGCAAAGAATGGGAAATTGAGAGAATGCCCATAAATTGGTGAATGGCTGAACAAGTTGTGATACATGAATATAATGGAATACTATTGGGCTATAAGAAATGATGAACAAGCAGACTCCAGAAAAACCTGGAAAGACTTGCATGGATTGATACTGAGTGAAGTGAGCAGAACCAAGAGAATGTTGTATACGGTAACAGCCACGTTGTGCAATGACTAATGTTGATAGACTTAGCCCTTCTCAGCAACGTAAGGATCTAGACATCTCCAAAAGTCTTATGATGGAAAATGCTATCCACATCCAAAGAAAGAACTATGGAGTTTGAATGTAGATTGAAGCATACTGTTTGCTATTTTTTTCCTCTTTTTCTCTTTCTGGTGGTTTCTCCTATTGGTTCTAATTCTTTCTTACAACATGTCTAATGTGAAAATATGTTTAATAGGAATGTATATGTATAGCCTATATCAGATTGTGTGCTGTCTTGGGGAGGGAGGTGGGAAGGGAAGGGGAGAAAAATTTAAAACTCAAAAGCTTATGGGATTGTTGATAAATCAAAATAAATTAATAAAAATATTATAAATAAAAATAAAAATATAAAATAAAAAATAAAAGCACTGAATTTGGAATCAGAAAAAAAAAAGAAATGATGAGAGGAATGTTTTCAGAAAAAAAATGTAACAAGGCTGATATGAACTGATGCAAAGTGAAGTGAGAAGAACTGGGAGATCAGTGTGCACAGTAACATCAATGTTGTTATGATGATAAATTGTGAAAGACTTAGCTACTCTGATCAATACGATGATCCAAGACAATTACAAAGGACTTATAATGAAAAAATGCTATTCACCTCCAAAGAGAGAACTGATGAACTCTGAATGCTAATTGAAGTATAATTTTCTCACTTTATTTTTCTTGCTTTTTAAAAATACAGTTAATGTGGAAATATGGGTTTTTTTTCACTTTGACTAAGTTGACTTTATTTTAAAAATTAATTTAACATTTTATTTTTCCCTATTACAAATGTAAAAACAATTTTAGCAATCTTTTTTTCAAATTTTAAGTTCCAAATTCTCTCTTTCCCTCATTCCCTCCCTCTCTCCCTTGTTAAGAAGGTAAGCAGTTTGACATAGGTTATACATGTATAGTCATGCAAAACACATTTTCATGTAAGTCATTCTGTGAAAGAAAACACAGACAAAAAAAACCAATAAAAATAATGAAAGTAAAGAAAAAGTATCTCTGGTCTACATTCAGGCTCCACCAGTTCTTTCTCTGGAGATGGACAGCATCTTTCATCATAAGTCCTTCAGAATTGTGTTGGATCATTGTATTTCTGAGAATAGTTAAGTTATTCACAGTAGGTCATCATACTATATTGCTGTTACTGTATACAATGTTCTCTGGTTCTGCTCATTTCACTTTGCATCAGTTCATGTAAATCCAGGTTTTTCTGAGAGCATTCTGCTTGTCATTTCTTATAGCACAATAGTATTTCCTCACAATCATATACCACAGCTTGTTCAGCCACTCCTCAACTGACAGACATCCCCTCAATTAATGTGGAAATATGTTTTGCATAATTTCACATGTATAATTAATATCATATTGCTTGCCTTCTCAGCATGTGGGCGAGGAAGGGGGAGGGAGGGAAAGAAATTGGAACTCAAAATTTAAAAAGAAAAGAATGTTAAAAATAAATAAATAATTTGAAAATTTTAAAGAAAAAAATGCATGCAGAAGGATTTGCCAGGGCAAGGAGAAGAGAGGGTCAAAGGAGAAAATAGAATTGGAAGATGTCTGAATAATATGAGATAAGGAGGACAAAAGGAGTTTTTTGTTAATGGTTTCAATTTTTTGGTGAAGTTATGAGGCAAGATCCTCATCCAGAAGGTACTGCTGGGAAAGTGAAGCTATTGCCCAACTGAATCAATGCTGTAAATCCTTTTGCTGCCATGCCTAAGTAAACCTCCTTTTGCTACTTTTCAGTTTTAATTTTCTTTTCCTCTTCCAGGTCTGTATTTAGCAAATGTCTCATTTCCCAGAGATAAGAGCTTCCAAATCCCCCTTAATTCTAGTGACTTCCCTCTGTTGATTATTTCCATTTATTCTGTATACAACTTATTTGTACCTACTTGTTTGCATGTGGTCTCCCCCATTAGACTGTAAGCTCCTTGAGAACAAGAACTGTCTTTTGCCTTTGTATACTTAGCACTTAGCACAGTGCCTGGCACATAGAAGGTGCTTAAATAAATGTTTATTGACTGATTAACCATCTAGTAATGACTTTAATGTCATTTATATGGTAGAATATATTTAGAATACATCTGGAATACATTTAGGATTTTTCTACCAAGGGTTAGGGTGTGATATTTCCAAAGTAGACTAAGCTAGTTTTTTCTTTAAAGTTACTGAATTTCTACTTGAGACTTAATTATCTCAGGCTATTGACATAGCTTCCTGATGATCAAGGTACAAAAGGCCAGTTCACAAGGAGTTAGGAGCTCTTCCCACAGGCTTCTGACCAGCACACTATCATAGCCACTACAGCAGTAGGGAAACTGGCCAGCTGAATCAATGTGATATCTTTGCTGACTATCCTTTCCATGATACAGTTGAATAAACTTCCTTTTGTTAACTGTTAGATATTCTATGAGTGTCTTATTTCCTTAGAATTCTGTACCTGAAGCAACCGGCTGACCTGAATCAGGCCTGGCCTTCAATAATGGTCATAGATCTATAAGAATCATTGACAGCTTTCTGGTACCATAAATGGAATCAGTCTTAGTCCAGTATTTGACATCATTATAAAGCTCCAACTCCTACCATTTATCTCAACAATATGAATATCCAATATCCAAGCAATTGGAACTTGAGGCCTTTAGCATCACGTCCTAGGTCTCCAAACACAGTCCCAGAAATCCAAGTTCAAACACATCAAGAACTAGTGATTTTGGAGACAGTGTCTGCTTAAGTCTCTCATCCCCGTAGCAGCAGTTGTAGAACAAGTGAGACATGAAAAGCAGTTCAACCAAATTAACCAATCATATCTTACAGTTTATATGCTGTTCCACATCCATAGTTATCCATCTCTGAAATGAAGGGAAGATGTTACTCAATTCTTACCTGGGGTCAATCTTGGTTATTATGATTACATTGTATTTAGAAAGTCTAGCTTTTCAATGAACTTCCTAAAATGTGGTATCCAGAACTGGTTAATTTAATTAAAATAAAAATCATATTCTAAAAGATGGAGTAGACTTTAGGGTTGTGACCAATAAGCCACAGAACAGGATATGTGGGGAAGCCATCAATAAAGCCAAAAGAGGCCCTGAGTTGTAGTGTTAGATGGAGTGGTCACTGGGAGAGCCCTCTCTGTTAATAACCTGTAAATCCTGTTGAGGGTATTGGCTCCAGGTAAGTCCTGGGTAAAGAAGCTGGCACCCTTGGGTTGTGGACAGCCTTGGGTTATGGTTGGTCCTAGATATTGTGGTGGCTGGAAAGGGACCTACATTCTAGTCCAGGAAACCTGAAACCTGTGATAGAATGTAAGCTCCTTTTTTTTTTTTTTTTTTTTTTTTTTTTTTTTTTTTTTTTTTTTT
>NW_020954719.1:6606267-6625609 GCF_900497805.2 Vombatus ursinus | reverse complement strand
GCTCCTTTTGAGCAAAGAATTTTAAATTTGGTCTTTGTATTCTCAGTGCCTTTGAAGAGGTTTGCCTACAATTCCCAGAAAAACCTTAAAACTTTTAGATTCCTTGTAAACTCACTTTATCTCTCTCAATTTGAAAGCTTATTCAAATGCATCTTTCTTCCCTGGCTCCAAAAAGAACCTGGCTTCAGTTGTCTGCCGGTCCCAGGAAAACCTTCAGTTTCTGAAACTGCTTTTATTTCCCTTTGAAAGCAAACTCCCCCTTCCAGTTCCCTTCGTTATCTATTCTCATTGTCTGTTCAAATCCCTCAGACGTTCCAAATGAAAATTCTCACCTGGACCTTTTCTTTTCCCAACCAACCCCCCCCCCCACCCTTAATCCTAGCTAGGTGCCACAAGGTCCAGGACCCAGGCATTCTGTTCGCCCCAGCTTGCTGGCCACCCCCATCCAGATCTCCCTAGGCCCTGCCTCCCCTCACCCCAAACTGCTTGGCCACTCCTAGACCCCTCCCCCAGTCTTTCTGTACTTAAGACTCATCTTTGCCCCATTCTGACGCTGGGAACTTGTCATGCCTCTAGAGGCTGAGACCCCCATGCCTGCTCATAATGAGCATCACCTGGCCTGACCACCTTAGCCCCCAGCCCCCACTCAGACGCTGAGCTTTCCTCATGCCCAAGAGGTTGAGACTACCTCATGCCACACCTGACCACCTTAACCCCCATTTAGATCACTGATGTTTGGGTTCCTTTGGAGTCTGGCCTATATGCTTATCTTTAATAAACTTTTTCTCTGGCTGGAAGATCTGAGTTGAATTCATTCAGGCAGATCTGCGCTGCGATCTGGGCTTTTTCCCGCCACCTTGGGGTGCCTCTCTGCATCTAGGAGCACCCCAAAACACCCCCCCTCATCAAGTCCATGTGGGGATTTCTGGAAAGGCTGAGCATGGTTGGGGCAGCTTCTGAAACCCTGAAAAGTACCTTCTTGATTCAGTCTAGGAGAAGCAGAGAAATGGACTCATCAACCAGTTAGATGCTATATTTGGAAGTAAATTTAGTGAGGCAAATGCTTTGTAGCAAATGTTTTAAGCTTGGGCCCACTCTTCCCAGGGACTAAGGTGATAGACAAGAGAATGTAGCTATCACATTTAGGGGGAGAAATATTTTTTAACTTCTGTTCCTTCTTTATCTTTGTAGTAAATATTACTTTATAAAAAACTAATGGATGTTAATTGATTAAATGAAACTGAGTTACTAATCACTGGCGTTTAATGGGGGCAAGTACTTGCTCAAGTTAATATAATCAGAGAAAAGACATCCATGCCCCTTCAGAGGTAACCTTAGAATTCTGAGTGGGAGATCTAGCCTTGTTTACTGCGACCACTAAAAAGATCTCAAAGCAACAGCAAATTTTGACCAATTCCATCCCCAACCCCAGCCCTGAATCAGCCTGTATGCTTAATGTCTGTCTCTAATCCATTTAAAACCAGTAATGCCAGCATCCAGATCTTGTTTTAATGAATCCAATCTCAAGTGTTTCCTCTGTTCTGTATTTAGGGAATATGGCTAGCAGTTCCCATAAAGGAAACTGTAGATGAACTGTTTGCTAGGATCCTCCATTTTAAATTGATTTTCATTTAACCAGGAATGGACTGTTTATAAGCGAGCCATTGGGGATAACTGACACTGGGTGCTTTGCCATGATTTTTATCTCTAGTGTCTCTGGCACTAACTCAGTTCTCAGGCAAACAGAGGCATTGAAGGCCTAGCAACAATCACTAGGGAGCTTCTCGGTTGCTAGCAACAATAAATACAATGCAGGCAAAGAGGAAACTCAACCTTTCACAAGTGCATAATGAAAACTGCAGGCAGGTTTCTCCTTTCTTATTCAACAAAGACCTCCAAATGGGGCACAGCAGATTCTTCCTTTTTCCTTTTTCTAGCAGATAAGGTATTTTTTGGTGCCTCAAAGTCTGTGATTTACCCGATTTTTCTAACAAGGGCACCCAAATATATTCTGCCCTGTCTTGGTGTGCCAGGAGCCTGTCCCCGGGTATTATTTTTGGGTGAGAAATGGAGCCACCAGTCTAAAATGGACTTCGGTATTCTAAATAATATGTAGCCTGGCAGACGTGCTTGGAATTATGTAGTAACCATAGGAATTGCAGTAGATATCCATTCTTCTGAAATAAAGCCTTCAGGAATATCATCTGGAAGGACAACTTTCTCTAAGTTCTTTCTTTTAAAAAAATACAGACGCATAAAAAGAAATATGAAAATAGGCCATTGTCAATTTGCAGTTTTCTCATGAGCTGTTCAGGGAAATTAGCATGATCGTTTTCTTCTTTTCATCTCAATACTTTACTTCCCATTGCCCTTATTCCCTTAATCCCCAGGCCCTCTCTTTCTTCCCTTTACATATGTCATTGATTCTTTACCCTTTTTTTTTTTCTCTCCAAGGCAGCAAAATTCTCTGGAGTATAGTCATGTGATACCAAAAGTGATAAAGGAATACTGAAGTACCCACCAAGGTTCTGTCTCCTAGCAACAGACTGCATGTTGCTTAGCAACCTGTCTTAAGAGAGAATGAGGTTCACTGTGTGACATACCTCTTTCCACTGTAATCATCACTAAGGCTTATTTCATTAGTAATGGATTTGTTTAATAAAAGAATCTACTCTATAGACAGAGATAGACCTGCCAGAGGGGCACTTACTTCAGGCCTAACACTCTTGAGTGAACTATCCATACTGACTTTATAATCTCTATTGTCTGACATATGGTTATTGTTCCTATAAGCAGGTAAAGAGCAACATGCCCTACCTAGACTGATCCTTTCTTTTGTATGTTCGTCATCATTCAACAAACATTAAATGCTTATGTACAGAGTGCTAAGTTAAACACTGGGGAATAAAAAAAGGCTTAAAGAAAAGAAGCTTATTCCTTCCCTTATGGACCTTGGAGTTTAAGAGGAGAGATTTTATACCTACATTTTAATTAGTTAAAATCATGACCGATTCTTTACATAAGAGTATAGGAATAGAAATTGGTACTGTTTCTTAATCTGTAAAATGTGAAGGTTGGGTCAAATGACTTCTAAGGTCCTTCCAGTTCTAAATCTATAACATATGAACACAGGACAGAAAATCTAAAGAGTAAGACTAGCTAACTGCCCCTCACTGAGAAAGGCACCTCGATCGTATCAGCACAGGCCAAGAACTGTTTCACATCTCTCCAAGTCTAAGCACGAGATCTAGCCTTGTTCTGAGGGACCCAACTCATCTATAAGAATGGGAGCTGAAATAAAGATATTCAGAGCCCAAAAGGACTACATTTGTGAGACCACTACCTGGTTTCTCTGCTCAGGCTGTCAAGAAAACAGATAATGGCCATTGGATCCAAAGATCCAACTTTTCAAAGGGGTGATGAGGTCCGGGGAAAAATTGCCCAGAATCATATAAACCTGCTTTGTTTCAGAATGCCAAGTTATTCATTTATAATGAGGGATATGGTCTCCACAGGGATGAGAACATCTGCATCCACTGGTTAGGCATCACATTCGCAGTTTTGAGAGTCCAGTCAGTTATCAGCTGGTCATCTAATGAATATGGATTTTAAGCAACTGTGGTTATATGCTTTTAAATTTTTTAAAATTATGAACTTAATAATCATTAGCAAACACAAACATGTTAATACACAAAGAACAAAAAAGAACCAAATCTTTGTTACATACAGTTTCTTTTTTTAAGTTTACATTAAATCTTACAGGGTAGTAACACAGATACCCAGTTTTCTTGTGCTCCTTTCCAAACTTCTCTGTTGTTGCTTTTTTTTTTCTGTGTATTTGTGAATGTTGTGTTCATGTATTTTTATTTGCTTAGTGGTTTTGGTTTTTTTTTTAACATTTCTATCACTACCCACTAACTGATCAATCCCTTTCCCCCATGTAGAAAACCACCCTTATGACAAGTATAGTCAAGCAAAACTCATTAATACCATGGCCATATCTGAAAATGTGTGCCTCACTCTGCAGTTGTATGCTCTTAGTGGTTATTTTAATCATCACAACTGATTTATCAATTATTCTTCTCCTTTATCATGATACAGCTGCCACAAAAAGTTGGACCATGGTTGGCTGAGCAGGGCACCATTTTTCTGGTGCAGGACTGAAGGCACTCTGACCTTTTTCTTTCTAATGTAAAATTTATCTTCACCAGATTACCTGAAGATTATTGACTAGGATTCCCTGGTACCTTGATTCAGGGAAAGGTAATGCCCTAGCCAGTGAAAGAAGATATTCCAGTTATTATGATTGTTATGCTTCCCCTCCCTGCAATTGTAAAAGAATAAATTGGCATTCTAAAACAAAACAGCCTTATGTGAATTTGGTCAATATAAGCTAGTTTTCCTCAGGGCCTGATCATGCCTTCATAAACTGACCTAACTTTCATTTTACTTGACTCTGTGAGGATCACCATCATTCTGTTTGTATCTGTCTTTACTCTGATCATTCCAACAAATTGCCATTTCCAAGTCTATATTTCAATTCATAAGAGATGTGTTTTTCATTGCTTACTAAAAATCAGGGACAACAATTTAGGTCATAGTTGACTAGTTCCAAGGAAGGTGGTATTTTCTGACCTGAATATCTTTTCCTAAACCTAAGAATAATTATTTTTTGACCTAAGGCCATTTGTCCATTGAGGATATTCAATTTTGCTACTACACATACATACATATGTATATATATATATATATATATATATATACACACATAATACTCTAGGATTTTTGCCAAGGAAACCCCAAATGGGGTCACGAAAAGTCAGACACAATTGAAATGATCAAACAACAACATAATGGGGCTCACTCATTTATAGTAAGCACTTGCTCAGAATGCCATAAAAATTAGCATATCTTTACCTGGAGACTGTATATATCCATATCTTCTATTGCTGGTCGTATTATATACACATACACACACATACACATATATATGTATGTGTGTATATGTGTGTGTGTGTGTGTGTGTGTGTGTGTGTGTGTGTGTATATGTAATATTGATAGGGATGGGATCTGAACCCCTAAAAGGAAAAGTCTTGGACTTTCCCACATGGCCAAATCTCTGGTGTTTGCCTGAGACTATAATCCTATCAACTGGTCTTTCATTATTGCCTAAATCCAATCTCCCAATTCCCTGTTACCTAACCTAGCCTAGCCCTCCATTGTCTTACCTCCCTACTGCCCCCGGCCACTTCCCACCTTTAATCCTATCTAGGCTCCATTCTCCCTTGGCCTTGTGGTCCAAATCCCTGGCGTTCTGTTACCTCATAGTCACCCCACCTTATTGGCCACTCCCATCCAGATCCTTCTTAGACCCCTTCTCCAGTCACCCCAGACTACTTAGCCACTCCTAGATCCCTCTCACAGTCTTTCTGTATATAAGGTCCATCTGGTCTCTCTTAAGGTGCTCAGATTCTTAAAATCTGTCCCGCTTGCATTAAGAGTCTGGCCAAAATGGCAGATTCTTTGAACCTCACCCATCCCCAATTGATATTCTAATAAATCTTGTCTTTGACTGAAAGAAGGTATGGGTCAAATTCATTCAGGCAGGACCTGTGTGTCATGATTTTGGGGTCCCAGTACCCCTAAACCTCTAAACCTCAACAATGACCAGCAGTAGAGGATATGGAAACCTCCCGCACCCCCACACACACTGCTGATGCAGAAGCACAAAGGTAGGAGACAGGACTTCCAACTTCACCACCTCTCCATATCCTTTTTGCTTTCTTCTATCACCCCTTAGAACATTCTCCAACACTTCAGTACCTGCCTTACAATCTTCGGTTTCTCCTCCTTCCCTTGCCATCATTCTCAGAGATTTCCATACAAATATTGGTGATTCTTCAAACACTCTGTCCAGTCTGCTCCGTACTTTCTATCACAACTTTACTTTAACCACCCATTGGGATGGTAATACCTCAGACCTCAGAAGTCACTTAAAACTACTTTACCTTCAACATCTTGACTCTGAAATTTCCCTCTGACCACTGTTTCCTGTCCTTTTATCTCCTTTAATCTACTCAAACCTCTTCTTTGTCTTCTTTGTTTCAATAAATACCTCTTTTAAATATCTTTTCTTTTCTTCCCCGCCCCCTCCCCCATCCCCCACCCCACTTCTTCAATCCTGTTCTGGCCTCTCTACTTAGCCTTGACCTATGATCAGCCAATTCAATGATGTATTCATTCTCCTCTCTGGAATGCCTTGATCTTCTACCTTTCTTGCCCTATCACGTTCCAACTGTAAGTAACTCCCACCAGAACAACAAGAAGTAATGAGACTAAATTTACTGGGTCAATTACAAATATAAAAAAGATCACCCTTCATGTTAATAGATATTTATACTATGTTACTAACTGTGTGACCCTGGGCAAATCACTTAACCTCTGTTTGACTAAATCTACTGAAAAAGGAAATGGCAATCCACTCTAGTACCCTTGACAAGAAAACGCCTCGGACAGTTTTGGCATGCTTTGGTCCATGGAGTCATGAAGAGTTGGACAAGGCTGAACAATTGAACAATAAAAGGATGTGTGTGTGGCTCCTTATAGGCCAAGTTAGCATAGTTTTCTCAGCTGGAAGGAGGGACTAAAGGCTCACGAGAGGCAGAAGTTGCAAGGAATGGAAGAAGCCTGGGAACTTTTGGGTCTTGGGGACAAAGAATGCCAGTGAGCAGCAAGCTGATCAGAAGTGAATCAAATCATAAGCAGCTGGAGCTTGGTCTAACTCAATGACCCACTTAAGGAATACTCTATCTGCACAGAATTTGCTGTTGTACTAGAACCTGATGAATTTATCCTCTCTCTACATCCTCCCCATCCTCTGCCTCAATGCTGCTTGGTGAACTGGCATTATTTATCCTCACGTATTTTCAAACTCTTGCTTATTTTCTGTCTTTTATAATGTGTTTTGTCTTCAGGTAAAGACACACTGATTTTTTTACGGCATTCTGAGCAAATATTCACTAAAAATGAGTGATGCCCATTATGTTGCTGTTCAGTCCAACTCTGTATGACCCTATTTGGAGTTTTCTTGCCAAAAATAGTGAAGTGGTTTGCCATTTCCTTCTCCAGCTCATTTTAAAGATGAGGAGGCTGAAGCAAACAGGGTTAAGTGACTTGCCCAAAGTCACACAGCTACTAAGTATCTGAGGACAGATTTGAACTCAAGAAGTTGAATCTTCCTGACTCCAGGCCTGGTACTCTATCCACTGTGCCACCTAGCTACCCCAAGCCCCATTATAGGTAAGGACAAAGGGGAATTCCTGGACCAATAACCCTAGACTTAACCATAAACCTATACTGAAATTTCTCTCTCTCTCTCTCTGTCTCTCTGGTCACTATTGTAGGATAGTCTCGACTGAATGGGAGAAAGTAAAGAAGACCTCCTTTGTTCCCTCCTTAAAGTTACACAGAGAGAATACTCCTTTCTCTTTAAAATCCAGGCTTCTAGCTCACCAATAAAAATATCTCTGGTCTAGGGGAATATGATTCATTTCAGGTTATTAATCACTTCTCCTCCTTATCCTCTAAGGCTAGCTAAGGGAGCAGTGGCAGAGAGCACCACCAGATTTGGGAATTCTTGGGGACAGCACATTGTTTGGTTACTTCACTGCTCCTAGATGAACCTTCTGTATTATTCCAAAGTGTATTAGCTCCCCATTTCCATTATATAACACACAAATAACTACAGCATCTACTGGTAGATAGATAGATAGATAGATAGACAGATAGATAGATAAATAGGTAGATAGACAGGTATAAATAAATGGATGTATACTTTATATATGCATATATATGTGTATATTATATAATCTCACTAAACAGTGGCAAAAAGGTGGACATAAATCAAAGGAGGGGAAAGAGGAACTACTGTTGGTATGTGTTTATCTGCCACAGGAATCTGTGTTTTCCCTTGTTAACTCTTTCTGCTCAAACTTGGAAAGACTTACATGAACTGATGCTCAGGGAGCAGAACCAGGAGAACATTGTGCACAGTAACAGCATCACTATGCAATGACTGACTCTGATAGACTTAGCTCTTCTCAGCAATACAGTGATCTGAGAGACACTTCCAAAAGACTCAAGATGGAATATGCTATTCACATCCAGAGAAAGAATTATGGAGTCTGAATGCAGATCAAAGCACACCATTTTCTCTTTTTTTTTTCTTTCTCATAGTTTCTCCCTTTGTTCTGATTCTTCTTTTGCAACATGGCTAATGTGGAAATATGTTTAATACGATTGTACACATATAGCCTTTATCAGATTGCATGCCATCTTGGGGAAAGGGGGAGGGATGGAAGGAGAAAAAAATTTGGAACTCAAAATCTTATAAAACTGAAGGTTGAAAACTAAAAAAATTTAAATTAAAAAAAATTTTAAATTAACTCTTTCTGCTCACAGAGAAGAAGTGAAGCATAAACCCCACAGGAATATTGCAATTAAGGGCACCTGCCCTTAATTGTTTTTAAGGGGAGGAGGGGCCATCTCATCCAACCTAGGCTCAGTACTCACTCATCACAATTGTTCTCACCCCCACCTCAGCTTCATTGTTTGTTTTTAAAATTAAATTTCTTTCCCATTAACAAGCATTTAGTTTCTCTCTTTTAAATTGGAAAAATAAAAATAAAATCCTAGTAACTTTTGGGGCATAGTTCCAAATTGCTTTCCAAAATGGCTAGATTAATTCATGGTACTACCAATAGCTCTTTAATGTTCCTGCTTGTCCACAACATTTGTTGTTTTTCATCTCTGTTGATTTTGCCAATTTGATGGGTGTGGGGTGGAACCTCAGAATTGCTGTAATAACATTTATCTTAATATTTATGGAGCATTTTTTTAAAAATGACTATTGATAGTTTGGATTTCTTTCTTCGAAAACTAATTACTCATATCCTTTGATCATTTATCTATTACAGAATAGCTCTTATTCTTATAATTTGAATAAATTCCTTTATCAGAAAAACTTGCTACAAAATTTTTTCCAAATTATAGTTCCATTTAATTTTAGCTGTATTTGTGTTAAAAAAAAACTTTTTAATTTTACATAATCAAAGCTGTCCATCTTCTGTGATCTTCTCTATCCCTTGTTTGCTCATGAATTTTTCCTATCCATTTAAATAGTACTGTTATGTTTATTATATTGACTTGGTCTGCCCATGAACACTTATATTTCTTCAATTATTTAGAGCTGTCTTTCTTTCCATAAAGAATGTTCTGCAGTTGTACTCATAGAGGTCCTCTGTGCATCTTGATAGGTAGGTTATCAAGTATTTGCTACATTATGTGGTTAGGGTTAGTTAATCTAACTCTGGCAGCGTTATTAAGTGGTGACCATTGCTGTCTAGCAACAGCATCTTCTCTCAATGTCTTTGAAGAGGAGAGCAGAGAAGAACAAATCAGACACTGTGTTTGACTCTGAAAAAGCCCATATGGCCTCAAGATGAAGGATGCACACTGGTCACTTGAACCCTGCTTCCTCCTCCTGTTCTCTGCAGTCTCTCTCCCAGAATTATTATCTAACAATCCCAGGAGTCTCCATACAGTTCATGAACTCAATGGCAAATCAAATCCTGGAAAAATGCCTCAGTATCTATGGTTACTCTTACTCAAAGCTAGATTCAGCTACATGGTTACACAAAATTATCTTGCTTAATGGTAAATGGATCTTTATTGCTGCAAGCAATCCTTTTATTAATCTGTTATTAATTCTAACACATTCTCCATGATAGTTTTCCCATATATTCTCTCCTCAGTACCCCAATTCTACTCCCTCCCTTCAGATTTTTAGCCTGCAGCTTTTACTTTATTGAAAAGATTCAGGTCTTCATGGCTCTAAATTGCTTTATCTTTTCATCCATCTTTTGTTCTCCTCTCCAGTTCAAAAATAAAAGGAAACCCTCTTTATTGCTATGGCTGTCCTTAAGTCCCATCCCCTCTTGCCTCCCAATTCTATTAACAATCAAGTCAATTGAATAAATATTTGTTACATTCTTTATCTTTCATTTCAATCTATAATTCCACTCTAGCCTTAACACCCAGATTATTGCAATAGCTTCCTAAATGGTCTCCCTATTTCCATTCTTTTAGCCTGCACCTCTCTGCCATATTAATCTTTCTAAAACACTGTTTACATCATGTCGCACTACTATTTAAAAGCCTATCATAGCTCCCCACAATCTGTAGGACCAATTCCAAACTCTTCAACTTGAGATTCAAAGTCTGTCATTATCTCACCCCAACTTACCTATATAATCAATCTCTCTCTCTCTCTCTCTCTCTCTCTCTCTCTCTCTCTCTCTCTTTCTCTCCCCCCACCCAGACTCATGTCTGCCTTTGAATTTGCATGTTTCTTTCCCTACTTGAAACATGCTTTTCCTCTCTTCTAACTTCAACGTTTCTTTTACAGGCACATTCAAAACCTATTTCCTCCATAAATTCTTTCTGAGGCAAACCCTAGCTTATTGTGATCATATTCCCATAGAATTTTAGAGGTGGAAGGCCTTAAAGGTCATCTAGTCTAATCCCTTTGTTCTATAGTTTCAACATACTCAATACCTCCCTTTCCCCAAGATTTCTATATTCCATTCAGGGCTAAGCCTAGGCAAAATTGGAGCACCTCCCAGCCTCCTCTTTCAATGCCTACCTTACCTCTAGTTAAAAATCTGCTCTTAGAGGGGATCCAATACCAAAAATTTATGCCTTGAATTTAAATCTATATGTTGTACCTCTGGGGACAATGAAGATTTTGTACCTTGTAATTAGACTAATTGTTGAGGTGGGAGAGGTTCAGGGAGACCTCTCTAATCTTCATATCACACTCTTTTGTTTCAATTGCTTGAATTATTATGTCACTGGATTTTGTTTTTTTTTAATACAAAGTATGACTATAAACTAGTAAGTATGATTCCCTAAGTTACACAAGAAAATCAATCTCAATATTTTATGATTACATATATAGTTCTGTCTTGCTTTTTTAACTGCTATATAAATTTCTCAAGGACAAGGACCGTGCCTTCTATTTTTTTATTCATCAGTGTGCCTAGAATGGTGCTGGATATTTGTGGTACTTAATAAATGCTTTAAAAGTATGTAACATTCCTTCTGGGCTATTCCCTCCAACTCACACTCACTGATTCAGTTAGGGAGGGTGACTACCCCAAGTTCAAGGTACTCCGTGCATTTAGATCCTAAAACTATAGATCACAGGCCTCTGGTATTATGTTTACCTTTAAAAAGTTAACTGGGGGACTCAATTAGATTAAAACAAAGCCATTTCCTGAGATGGCATTGTAAGAACAGTAGCTGTGAAACATTGCCCTCACAAATCAGGAACATACCAAAGGGGTGTAAAAATGCACAGACTCTTTGGCCCAGTAATACCAATACTAGCCCTGTATCCCAAAGAGATGATAAAAAAGGGGAAAGGACCCATATGTACAAAAAATATTTATAGCAGCTCTTTTTGTGGTGACAAAGAATTGGAAACTGAGGAGATACCCATCAATAGGGGAATGGCTGAACAAGTTGTAGTATATGAATGTGATGGAATACTATTGTGCTATAGGAAATGATGAGCAGGTAGATTTCAGAAAACCTGGAAAGAGTTACATGAACTGATGCTGAGTGAAGTGAGAGACACTGTACATAGCAACAGCAACATTGTGCGATGATTAACTATGATAGACTTAGTTCTTCTCAGCAATACAATGATCCAAGACAATTCCAAAAGACTCATGATAGAAAATGCTAAACACATCCAGACAAAGAACTATGGAGTCTGAATCCAAGCATACTATCTTCACTTGGGGAGGGTTGTTTTTTATTTCTCATGGTTTTTTTTTCTTTTTGTCCTGATTCTTCCTTCACAACATGACTACTGTGGAAATATGTTTAATGTGATTGTACATGTATAATATATATCAGATTCTTACTATCTTGGGGAGGGGGAAGGGAAGGGAGGGAGGGAGGGAGAAAAATTTGGAATTCAAAATTTTATAAAAATGAAGGTTGAAAACTATCTGTACATGTAATTGAAAAAAGTACCATTAAGGAGAAAAAAACCAAATCAGGGGCATATTGTGAGCACACACAAAGAGTTCCTTAACAGAAAGGCACACAGGGAATACATGTGACCAACACAACTCATACTTCTAATACTGCAGGACAGTAATATCATTCCTTTTCTCACGGTAGCCTTACATTGTTCCACCCTGGGTACTAGTGTCTCTGCAGGGCATGTTGCTTCACTTGGCTGTGTGTAGTATATCCTACTAAGCAAATAACTCTGCTGCAAGAGACTTTCGTCAATGGGAGTGGAGAGAGAGACATGTCCTCCTTCCTACCAAGGGGTGGGTCCTTCTTCCATGGTTGCTTCTTTCTCAAATGCTAGAGCTTACACTCATCAGATTTTGACACCTACCTTGACTCACTTCTTAGTGTATCTTGACTTTTAAAAGATGGGGAAGGAGCACGGCTTTTCATTCTGCCAGACAAAAGCTAGCTCCACTCTAATTTCATTGAGCTTGAACGAAAGAAACAAGCATTTATTAATCACCTACTACTATGTGCCAAACTCCTACATGTAGAATACTCCCAGCAAGGCTGAGGGCTTCTTCCTGAGGAATGAGGGCAGTGAACTGTGTGTTGCATGTGGGTTGCTGAGGGATAGAGTAATGAGTGAAAGTTTTCAAGTTGTATCCTACCAGAACCACCAAGTTATGTTTCAAGAATATGGCAATGCAAAAAAAATAAAAAATGGTTGAATCAAGTATTTATTGAGCACTACTTATGCCCAGCACTATGCCTAATGTTTTATAGACACCTATGCTCAGGGAAGGACCAGAGGACCAATTACTAGTGTAATTTCAGATACTCAGGATAATCCAAATGATTTGGAGGTCTTGTGAATACTAGAAGGGAGAAATTAGTTATGAGCATGTTTCTTTCTATGCCCCAACTGATGAAGGAGTCTTTTTGACCTTGGTAGCCACATGTCATATGTAACAATCCTTTTGGGCTACTCCCTCCAACTCATACTCACTGTCTGGGTTGGGGGAGGAGTGACTACCCCAACTTCAAGGTAGTCTGTGCATCCACAGTTCTAAAACTACAGATCATAGGCCTATATCACAGATCCAGGTTACAAAATGAAGATATTTCTTTGAATGTCATTTAAGACCTTAATACCTTATTGTCTCCCTGTCCATTATACTCTGTAACTTCATCAGCTGGGTTAGGGGGAAGTCAGGGGTCTCATGATCAACTCTCCTCCTCTCACTATAATATAATAGTAAAAATATTTCAATCATTAATAATGTTACGTTATAAAAATCAAATGAAAACCCACAGAGAGCGGTTTCCTCTTGCTTCACATGTTCTACTTACAAGCATGAACCACAGAATTTAGGCAAAAGGAACCTTACAGACAATGCAGTTCAACTTGCAGACAAAGACATTGAATTACTTGCCCAAGATTTTACAGGTGGTGGTAGACACTGCCTTTCCAAAGCAAAAAAGGAAAAAAAAATCTATTAGTGCAAGGTGGAAACTGGCACTAAAAACTACGTGATTTTGCATAAATATTTTATTTTATTTTGCCACAATCTACACATTGAATAAGTGTGATAATGAGGAACAAACAGAATAGATTAGATAGTTCCCTGCTCCACCATTTAAATATTTAATAGCCACCAAGCCTCAAATGAAGTCTTCTTGACCTAGATCTTACTGTTACTAATACAGAGCAAAAAGTTCATCTACATAAAGCATATAATGGTTCTGAGATAAATTTACAAAGAGTTAAATTCTAAAAATTCTCCATCCTTCTTATTTAGTCCCCTGTAAACTGTACAAAGAACTGGGGAGATGGTGTGGATTTTTCATTAATCTTTTGTATCACAAAACTAAATCAATTCAGGGCGGTGCCCCTTTATCCAGACAGGGGACTAGAATTGTGCGCAGTGCAGTAGTTCAATAGTGTTGGAATTTATGTCACTCTCAGAATTATTCAAAGAAACACCTGGGTCAAAAATTCAGCTAATATGTGTCCTTGAATTTTTATTCTAATTTTCACTTGTATTTCTGGGATGGGGGGGATGTATTTAGGGTATTCTATAGCTTTCCCTTGGTCTTGCCTTTTTACTAAAATCTGCTAAAGACAAAGAAATGAAACCAAAATGAGATGCTGGAGCTGTGCTTATAGAATCTCAAAGAAACAGATAAAATAAACTTGTAATGTTTTCCTACATGTAGAAAGTTTGGCCTGATGAAGAAAATCTGTGAACTACAAACTAGAAAAATAGTTCGTTGCCTTTCTTAGAATACAACCTGCACCAGCTGTCTCTTTGGCCCTTCTTTCTTCCCTCTCTGCCACACCCTGCTTGCTAGTCCTAGGGGAATGAATGGGGTCTGTAGAACACTGTAAATAATGCCCGGAGATCCAATATGTCTCTGACAGAATGAAAAAAAGTATCTACTCAAGAAGAAAGCATGGCCAGATGAAGTGAATAAAACAACTAACCTCTTTCCTTTTTTATTTTTCATCTGCATTATCAAAGTAGTACCCTAGTTTCAACACTAATTCTGCATTAACAATCAATATTGACAATACATCTTTTTACATAGCAAAAAAAAAAAACCCACAGCAATCTGATTTCTGAGAAGAAGCAGAGACTGTCTGGGTTATTTATGGGGCTCTTGAGCAATTCGGAGCCTATTGTTCAATAGCAATATGTCCCTATAATACCAATAGCCAACACACAAATCCACAGCACAAAAAAACTCCTGATATTTAGCAAATTTATGGAAGCTACAAATTTCAGTGTATGCAGGAAACTGATTACTTAAATGCCAAGTTGTTCATTCCTGCCTGGTAAAGTATTCTTTTTGCATCCCACCTCTTGTCTTATCTGGCGGTCTCAGTTCTCCAGTACCTATTATTTTCCCAGCAAATAGAAAGATGGACATTAACTGTCCACACAGGACAGTTGTCATACCCAATCATTTTCTTATTTTCTTCAGTACTGAACCAGAAAAAGGTTGCTTTCTTTTAAGACACAATAAAACATACAATATATTCAAACAGAGTGCTATTAAAGGAACATTTTCTACTTAGTAGAAACTACTCCCTTTTCTTCCCATTTCAAAATATGTTCAGTAAACCTAGATTATTCTCTTATTGGATGTGTTTTGTTTTGTTTGGTGCAGGTTTCTGTGGAGGCTTCTTATTTGGTAGTCTTAGATTAAATTCTTTTCCCACTTATACTTGTCTATTATTTTACCTGGTTATAAAATAAGGCTCAGAAATACCTTGAAAGGTTTGGAAATAATTCTGCAATAAAGTTAGAGCTGCAACTTAAAAACAAATAATCTTCTTTCCCCAGGTCCTCCCAAGCATCATTTCACTTCCCCTCACACTTCTTTTTTAAATCTTACAAAAAGGTTTCAACTGTCATCCTCACCTAATGGCTACTGCAATTTACTTCCTAAAAGAGGGAGAGAGGCCTGAGGTCATTTTTTTGTTCATTATTTTACTTCAATACAAACATTCTGCTTTTCAAGTAAAGAACTAATCCTCCTACAAAGGTGGCTTCAACTGTAGTTTTGTGGTTTAATCAGTATAAACTCATCCAACCACAGTCTTCTTTCCCTTCTTCCTCCCCACCGCCCCACTCCTGCCACTCCCTATGATGGATGCTTGCTTGGCTAACTGCTTTGCTTGGTCTCTTTGTCTGAAGGATGCAAACAGTCTATGGATGCTGGAGAAAAAGGGGTGGGTAAGAGATTACCTCATCCCATGTCGTGTGCACCAATCACAATTCTCTGGTCTTGACTTCTCCGGGCAGATTGAGGGGTCTGGACCAACTGGAAAAAGCCCTAGCCCATCCCCATGGTGACAGAATTGTATATAGGGAGCTGTATTGGACCATGTGCAGTAGGTTCTCTTACATCGACCGCCTAAGAGTCGCGCTGTAAGAAGCATCAACCTCTCTTCTTCTTCTCACTCATCGACTTAGCAGCCGCAAAGCAGCAATCATGGTAAGGTGTTCTCTCTCCTTTCTTGTGTCCTGCCTAGGGGTATTAGCTCAGTGAAGGTGGCTGATCGTGCTACTTGCGAACCTCAAGTCCATTTTCTTTGCAGCTTCTTAAGACAGATGCTTTGTTTGTGCCTGTATCGGACTTCTTGCCCTTAAGCCTTAGTACGCAGACATGGCGGTGCGGACCAAGATTGGGGACAGAGGGCCGGAAAACCAGGAGGAAGAACAAAGGAGAAGGGAGGGGTTTGGGGATAGTGGTTAGAGACATTTCAGAGCCGCATAGGGCTGGTCACTGCAGGCCATCTGCCTGGGATGATGCAATGTCCTGAGGCTGGGAACCAGCGATAGTTCCACAGCCTCATGTATATTTATGTGTTCGTGTTACTTTCAGGCTGGCTGCTCCCATCCCCCTCCCCTTTGACTGCAGTCTTGGGTGGGGCGGGAGTGGGGCGGGGTGCGGGGGGTGGGGTGGGGACAGGGGCATTGGACAGACTAAGCAAAGAATAGGGTTCATAAAAACCAAACCAACAAAAATGAGAATATATCATGTAAAAAAAAATACACATTTCCCCTGTAAAGTGCTGGTTTCTGTTAGCGCTTTTGGTAAAGAGTAAGGGTGGAGCAAGGGGGCGGAGTTTTGTCGGGTTTTGTGTGTGTCTATCTCCTTGGAATTGCTATGCTCTTGAGCAGGAAATTTTTATTATTATTATTATTGTTGTTATTTGTAAAAAAAAAAGTATTTTAATAAATTTGATTAACGACCACCTTAAAGTAGCCTTTTGCCGCCCCCCCCCCCCAAAAAAAACACGTTGTGAAACGTCTGGGAAGCTAATCTCAGTTCAATCTGGCAAACCCAAAGAAAGGGTTTTCTGCCTTGACAACTCACCCAGAGCGAAAAAGATGCTCATTTTTCAAACCAGGGTAAAGTGCGGTCCTTTCAGGACCCTGGGGAGCTGTCCTGTCTCCTCTTCACCCGTGCAAGAAATCATGTCAGTGAATAGACAGTAGAAATGGGTGCCCTAAAGAAGATGGAGACAAAGAGAACTCTCTAGTGGATGTGATCAGAATATTCCACAGAAGGCAGGATATACTGAAATGCACCACAAATTTAAAACAAAATAAACCTCATGATGGGTTCTTGGTTTTGGTTTTTGGTTTTTTTTTTTAGTTTGGGAAGAATACAGGAATTTTGACTTTAAAAGATCTTTTTCTAAGCACTTGCAGAGAAATGTTTAGAAAATATTACACGGGAAAAATTAAAGACATAAAAACTGAGGTCGACAAAGAAGAATTACATTTTTCTTTCCAGTTTCCTCTTTTCTGGCATATAATATGGAGGCTGTCTTTTGTTCTGGTGCCACTTCATTGATTCATTTCAATTATTCACACACAAGGTCCCAGAAGGGGTCAGAAGAGAAGGACTGGCATAATAATATAATGAGATCATGCAGCCAGTTGCTGGAATTAGAGATGGCTGTGTTAAATAATACAGTAGGTGCAAAGCAGACACCAGGAGAGAAAATGCAGCAATGCAGCAAAGAGACAGTTAGCTTTTATTGATTTTAGCTCTGATTGAGTCTGGTGTTCCCAGGTTGGGTGTGGCCTCCTCCTTTTCAGTAATAAAACAGATGGCTATACTGAAATATCAAAACCCTGCTTAAATGGGGGTCCCACTCTTAAGGAGAAAGGGATAGGGTAGAAACCAAGCTTTCTTAGATCCTGGGAAAATATTCCACATAAGAAAAATAAGGTTCATAAACCCTTGATCTGTGCTTATTCTCCAACAAAACATTTCCAAAATTTCCACAAATTATTATTTTTATATGATTTATCCACAGTAAGAACAATGGATTTGGACAATGCTGCTGCAGCCAATATAAAGCATTGTTCAGGCCACACCCAGCTACATTTAGGATTGCTTTCTGATACTTATATGATAAATGTCAATTTCACAGGTGAACTTGAAGAATAGCAATATATTTTTAAAAATAATAATAGAAAAGTTACATATCTTAAATAAGTCTAATTTTTCAATTTCTTTGAATTTTTTTGTTTTTCTGCAGCGTGAGTGCATCTCTATCCATGTTGGCCAAGCTGGTGTCCAGATTGGCAATGCCTGCTGGGAGCTATACTGCCTGGAGCATGGTATCCAGCCTGATGGGCAGATGCCAAGTGACAAGACCATTGGGGGAGGAGATGACTCTTTCAACACCTTCTTCAGTGAAACAGGCGCTGGCAAGCACGTCCCCAGAGCAGTATTTGTAGATCTGGAACCAACTGTCATTGGTATGTTTAATTACAATTCCCTAAATCCTCTTGAAATTTGAATCTGCCAGTGTCAATTTATAATGAACCAATCCGAAAATAAACTTTCTTTTACATAATTGCATTTGTCTGAAATGAGACTATTTGTAGGCTTGCTTCCAGCTTTGACCATGTAAAATCTTGAGGAAACCTTTTTAAACAAAACAAATATCTCCTTTCAATTGTTGACCATTTGTCTTTATCGAGGCAGTTAATAAGACAGAATGACTCTTATGTTAGTGGTTTTATACCTTCTTAATTTTCTTTCTTTCTATCTTCCAGATGAAGTTCGCACTGGAACCTACCGCCAACTCTTCCACCCTGAACAACTGATCACTGGGAAGGAAGATGCTGCCAATAATTATGCCCGTGGGCACTACACTATTGGAAAGGAAATCATCGACCTGGTTCTAGACAGGATTCGGAAGCTGGTATATTTCATCTCAAAATAGTTTGGTGGGGCAGGGGATGGAAAGAAGAGAGGTGGCTTCACAACATTAAAAAAAATTAACATAAAATAGAATGAGATGATTGACCCTCCAGGTTTTGTTTTTATTAGTATCATAGACACAAGGTGGAGGAATAGATTGAATTGCCATTATCATTTTAACAAAAAATTAAAAGTTTTTCAATTAAGAAAAATGCTAAGTAAATATAACCAAGGAGAGGTAGTAGGGGGAAATTAAGACTATTCTCCACATCAAAGAAATCACATATCTAAGCACCCTTACTCCCAAATAGAGATAAATAATAGAAAAATAAACATTTTTAGAATAAGGTCTGTGCCTCCAAAGGAGTAGGCATACTCCATAAAAATGCCTTCTTGTATTTGCAACATAACAAGCATCAATTATCTGTTTCTTTGTTTACTTTCTAACAGGCCGATCAGTGCACAGGTCTTCAAGGCTTCTTGGTTTTCCACAGCTTTGGTGGTGGGACTGGCT
>NW_020954719.1:6606027-6606152 GCF_900497805.2 Vombatus ursinus | reverse complement strand
TCTTGACATTGAACGCCCAACCTATACTAATCTGAATAGGCTGATAGGTCAAATTGTGTCCTCTATCACTGCCTCTCTCCGATTTGATGGTGCCCTGAATGTTGATCTGACAGAATTCCAGACCA
>NW_020954719.1:6598491-6606017 GCF_900497805.2 Vombatus ursinus | reverse complement strand
TGAGGAGGTTGGTGTGGATTCTGTTGAAGGAGAGGGTGAAGAGGAAGGAGAAGAGTACTAAAGTATCACAGGGATGCTGCTTTACAGGGAATCATGTGTTTCAAACACTGACGAGTTTTTGGTTGATCAGCTAATTTGTACGTAATAGTATACACTTGAATGTACAATTACTGTTCTTTAAAATGTGGAAATGTTGCTTAAGACCCAGGCAGGCCAGTTATCTGATGGGTTTTGAATAAAAATATTCCCTGTCTTAGATGATTAGTGTCTTGTGTTTTCTATTTCGGATGTCTGAAAAATATTCTATAACCAAACACTAGGGAACACTGAAAGGACAGATGTGACATGTGACTTATACTCTCAATCCTCATCTTTCTTGACCTCTTGGTAGCACTTGCCATTGTGGACTATCCTTTTCTTATACCTTGGCCCCTGGAAAATGAAGGATCTGGACTACATGGCTTTTGTGCTACCTTCCACTTCTAAATCTGTAATCTGATGACCCTCTTAGATATTTTCTCTTCTCTGAATTATTAGAATACTGCTTTCCCTTGGTTCTCCTCTTACCTTTCTGATCACTCATTCTCAGACTCCTTTACTGAATCATCATAAATATCATGCTCCCTTCCCCAAAATTTAGTAACCAAATTTCTGTCCTGAGCCCTTTTCTCTTTTTTCTCTATACAAAAAAGTATCCATCAATTCCTATGAGTTCAATTATCATTTCTAAACAGATGACTATGTATCCAGTCCCAATCTCTTCCCTTGAACTCTAGTGCCATATCAACACCTGACTGCTGAACTGGTTGCCCAAATACATGTCCAAAACAGAACTTATTTTCTTCCTTCTAAAACCCATTCCTCTTCCAAATTTCCTATTACTGTTGCAGGCACCATCATCCTTCTAGTCACCCAGGTTCTCAACTTCAGCATCATCCTTGACTTCTCACTCTGATTCACCCGCATACCCAGAAAGTTGCCAAATCTTAATATTTTTTATCTCTACAACATCTCTTGAATCCATTCTTTTCATGTTGCATCCATTCTCATTTACACACATAGCCAACACTCTAGTTCTGATTCTTATCACTTCTTGCCTACACTAGTGTTTAATCTCCTAATTGGTCTCTCTTCTTCAAGCCTCCCCCATCTCCAGACCATCCTTCACACAAATGCCAAAGTAATTTTCCTAAAGTGAAAGCCTGACCACGTCACTACCCTACTTAAAAAATTCCAATGTCTCTCTATTGCCTCTAGGATCAAATATAAGATCCTTTATTTAGGTTTTAAAGTCGTTCACAACCTATTTTTATAACCGTATTATACATTATTTCCATTCCTAAATGCTATACCCCATCCAAACTCCATCAAATATGACACTCCATTCTCCCAGCTCTGCACTTTGCACTTGTCCCCCATGCTTGAAATGTACTCCCACCTCTTTATAATTAGTTGTTTCCTTCAAAACTCTACTCAAGTGAACTCTTTTAAGTAAAGTGTTTCCTGATTCCCCTTCACCCCAAGCTGCTAGGGCCCTCTCCCTCAACAAAAAAAAATTTAGCTTGCATTTATGGGTAAATCACTTACCCTTTCAGTTTTCTAGGGAACTCTCTAAGATTAAAAGTTGCAGATAAGGTAATAGCCCATGCCATTAAAGGGAGTTTCCTCACTTGGACGCTCACTATTCCAATGAAATCATAGGTCCAATCCCTTTCCCTCAAATATGAACTCCTCTGAGGTCTGGGACTTTCATTTTTGTTTTTATAGCCTTAGTGCCTAGCATAGAGTTTAGCATATAAAAGTAGGTTCTTAATAAATGCTTGTCAATTGATTCTCTGCCCACGACCTCAGTTTCTCTGGGACAGGAATTAAGCATTGCCTATCTCAATTTCCCTATGGGCTAGAGCCCTTTGCCTGAACCTGCAGTCTCTGATCTTATATTCTGCCATTTGCCTATTACTAACCCCTAACCCTCGTTGCCTTTCCCATTTTGGTGGATCTGTCAAATCCTTATGTCCCTGCCATTCCTTGATCTGGGCTGTCCATCAACTGACCACACCTTGGTTCTGATTCATCTTTTCAGTACTCATCTCCCCATACTTTTGGTCCTTCTTCAAGATGTCCAGTCACCTCATACTGCCCAGGACCTCTGGTTAAAGCCAATACTGACACTCCTCATGCCCTGGACATCCCTCTACACTCTCTCTCTCCCTTGTGAAAGTCTTTTCTCAGATAGCTGTCCCATTATAAAAGGCCTGAAAAACAAAATCTCATCTTAAGATGCAGTACATCTTAATCTAGAGGTCTCAGAGAGATTTCAGAAGATCCATGAACATGGATGGGGAAAAATTACATCTTTATTTTTACTAACCTCTAACTGAAATTTAGCATGTTGTTCAATTATTTTAAAACATTCTAAAAAGGGGGCCATAGGCTTTGCTAGACTGCCAGGGGGCTTCGTGATACACAAAAGGTTGCAGAGCCCCTACTCTAAAGGACTGATGACTTACTACGGTTTTTATTTGTTGCTTTTCCTAGAAGTATTTGTCATTTTGGAAGATATAATGCCTTTACCTTCGTGCTCAAGGCAAAAATTAAGGCTGTAATTTTAGGCATCAGCAGTAACGCAGTGAGTGTAAATTGGGAGCTAGGGACTTTATCAGGGTACCTTACATTACAATCTGGAATTCAGGTATATTTTCTACATAATATAAGCTTGGCTCTGCCCTGAGACAGCAAATTTTTACTACCTTCTTCTATCAACTAGTCAATTAATGAACAAACATTTAGTAAGTATCTACTGTATGCCAGGATCTATATTAAATATTAGGTATAGAAAGAGAAAAACAAAACAGTTCCTGCCTTCTAATATTCTAAATAGACAGACAACATGCATATGTGTAGGTATAGACATGTGTAGTGAGGATGTTCTGACTCCCTCTCCCAGAGCCAGGATGCTGCACATACGTTCAGAGTGTCAGGAGGCAAACCTCAGGGCTTAGCTCATGTCTCTTCTCTATTTCCCCCACTGGTTGTATTCTCCCTATTGTTAGGGTACTGTAACTAGTACCCCAGTTCCATTTAACCACTTAACATCAATTAGCTTTATATTTACTTCAAAGATATAGCAAGAACAAATCACCAACTTTTCCCTCAATAAATCTAGTACATACTCTCTCCTAGACCACATTGGTCTCTGGAGTAATAAGCTCAAAACTTAGTTCAGTTTCCATGTAGTATTGGTCCTGATGTGGCTTGCCTACCAGGTAAATCCTTCCACCAGCCTGGGGTCCTGAAAGTCCCTTATGCATATCACTCGTTGCTTCTTTTCATGGCCTTGATACTGTTCTGGCTACAAAGCCTAGCAGGGATTCTAATTCCTGAATTACTGTGGCTTACTCTTCTAAACTGTGAAACACCAAAGCTCAGAGACATCACTCCCTTCACGTAAGATGGAAAAAAGTAAACAGAAAAATTAAGGAATGAGGCCTATTTCTTGGGACTATATGGCCTCAGAGGGGTAAGACGCCCAAAGGCCCTACCCCTTACAGCATAGTTTCTCTCCAGGTACTATAAGAAGTGTCATCAGGCTCCCACAGATGTGAATGAAGCAAAAAGAGGGCTGAAGTCAACTCAGGCATCGTCAAGATACCAATAGCTTCAGCTATGCAAACACCTGAAAAAGCTTCCTCTCAATCATGTGGTTAGCCAACCAGAACCAGTCACAGAACGTCTACACGTGCTCCACAGTCTCTCCAAGGTACATGTCACCACAATTTTCACAGAAGCAAGCTTCCTAGAATTTTCCACATGGAGAAAGTGCATCAGCCAATCAAGCTGATGGGGTCTGTGAGTATACCAGAGCCCCCCCCATTATATACATTATATTCAAATCAAATATTAATCAAATTATATCAAATGTCATTATATACAAATCAAATCCAAATCAAGTCAAATATCAATAAATACAAATACAAATCAAATACCAAAATATACATTATATACAAATCAAATATATACAAATTAAAGGAGCAGGCACTATAAGGGAGGGGGGAAAGGAGACTAGAAAAGATCTCTGGTGGCACATAGAACTTTTGAAGGAAACCAGGGATTCTGGGAGGCAAAAATGAGGAAAAGCATTCTAGGCATGGAAGATAGTCAGTGGAGGGGTCCAGGATAGTGACGGGAGATGATCATTATGTGACAGAGACAATAGAAATAAGGAACCAGGTTGTAAAGAGCTTTAAATGTCAAACAGAGAACATCACATTTGATCTTAAAAGTATTACAAAGCAAGTGGAGTTTGCTGAAAGAGGAAGGGGTAGAGATCGTGTGACATGGTCCGGGTTGCACTTTAGGAAAATCATTTTGGTTATGTTTAGGATAGACCAGAGTTGGGAGAGATCTGAGAAACCAGATAGGATGTTATTGCAATAGTCCAGATGAAAGGTAATGAGGTTTGGAATTAGTGTACTGACTATGTGAGTGAAAAGGAGGAAAGCATACCCAATAGACAATATAGGATAGGAACAATAAGACTTGATAGCTATTTAGCTATAGGGGGTGAACAAGAGTAAGAAGTCTAGGGTGACAACAAATTTGTGAAACCAAGTGACTAGAAGGATAGTGATATCTTCAACAGAAACAGGGAAGCTCAAGATGGAGTGGGTTTTGATGAAAAGATAATGAGTTCTGTTTTGCACATTTTGAGTTTTAGATGCTTATGGGATGTACATTTGGAAATGTTTAATAAGCACTAAACTAGGGTTAGACATATTTATCTAAGAGTAGACATAGGGAGGACAGGGATAGGGATAGAATATTAGAGAGGGAGGATAATATCCTGCTGGAGAAGATCAGAAGGGATGGCATCAACTGAATATATAGAAGGGTTGACTTTAGTGAGGAGAAGGGTTACTTCAGAGACTGGAATAAAGGAAAAAATAGTGAGGGATGAAGTCAAAGGGTTTTGAGACAAGGAGAAAAGCAGAAGAAGGTCATTGGATGATGGTCTCAATTTTCTCTATTAAGTATGAGGCCAGGTCCTTAGCTGAGAAAGGATGGGTGGGGGGTGTTGTGGGAGACTTAAAGGAAAAAAGAGAGGGACTTAGAACTGCTGCTGTAGTGAGTATGGTAGAGAATCAACTGAAGAGGAATAAAAGGATTACCTTATAAAGGCCCAGTTGAGATGGAATAACAAGTTTATTGCATTGAATCTAGTCAGCATGATTATGTCACTTTCTCTAACTCTGTTCTTGAGGAGATAGATGGTGGGATGAATTCAGAGTTGGGATTTGGCAAGGCACGATAGGACAAAGGAACAAGAGATTCAGAAGTAGAGGATAAGCATTTATTATGTACTTACTATGTGCCAGGCACTACACTAAAAGCTAGAGATACAAAGAATGATTAAAACACCATCTTTGCCCTTAAGGAATTCACATTCTAATGGGAGAGACTGTAAGTAACCACCTACTTAGATATATGCAGAGTAGAGAAAAGGTAATCTCAGAGGAAAGGCACCAACATTGGGGAGTCGATTTGAGGAGGATGAAGGTGCAGGGAAATATGGCATGATAGGAGGGTATGGTCAGACTTCAGATTTCCTAGTCATGGAAATGGAACACTTGTCAGTGAGTATATGGAGGAGCTAAGAGGTTAGTGTGTTTGAGAGAAGATCAACATATATGTTGAAGTCCTCTAGCATAAGGGCAGGAATTGGGGTGAAAAATACTGTGAGCCAGGCCCTTAACACATTGAAAAAAGAGGAAGAATGTCCTCAAAGTTTGTAAATAGTCTCTAGGATCTGGACTGGGTGATGCATGATACATGATAGCAAGAGAGAGAGAGACACACACAGAAACAGAGACAGACAAAGACAGACAGACACACAGAGAGAGTGTCTGGAAAAGTGGCATTACGGAGCAAAGAGTATTGACAAAGTGGTGACAAAATAATCTTTACATTTCTATTATCCATTCACTTTTTCTTTCTTGGTACTGGCAAATAAAGGACAAATTGTTGTCTCAAATGATTAGATTAAAATGTAGGAATCTCCATGATGTGAACCAACACCAACTAATTTCAAGTAGTAAAATCAAATAAAACAATAAAGAATTATCTAAAATAGAATAAATCCTGGTTGCTGTGAACTTGATTCATGGTCCAGTAAACATAGTTTTGTGGCCTCTTACTAATCACATGATACCCCTATCTAATTTCTATTATTTTGGTGAATTACATAAGTATCATAACAAACTTATTCATAGGAGATAGTAAGGCCCTTTACTATCCTTTTTACTGAATTGAATTTTTATTTACTGAAGAACAACAATGAAGAACACTATGCATGCATAGTGATTTTTCAGAAGAGCAAAAAATTCACATGAAATATATTTGTTTCAACAAACACCTTCCTTTTTACTGAATTGAACTTTTGTTTGTTGAAGAACAACAATGAAGAACACTATGCATGCATAGTGATTTTTCAGAACAAAGAGCAAAAAATTCACATGAAATATATTTGTTTCAACAAACACCTACTATGTTCTAGGTGCTAGGACTATAAAGACAAAAAAAAAATGACAGTGTCTGTCCTCCACAAGCTTATCCTATGTTGGAATAGGGTTGCAACATGCATACAAGCAGGTAAATACGGAGTATATGTGAAGCAGAGTTTAGGTATCAATCACTGTAACATGTAGCCTAGATGACATAATCACTCTTCAGTCTGTTACTTAACTCATAGTTACCATGTTAATTCTAAAGTAATGAAAGAGTATATTTGGATAGTTTCTTATTATTTACTAAAATATTAATACCTCACTCATTAATCAATTAGCTCTGCACCCTGACTCTTGTTTACTAAATATTGCTTATTAAATAAACTGGGGAAAAAAACCTCTTCCTATAAGCAGTTGCTCATTTCTGATAAATATCCAAGTCCCTAATCTCTTATGTTTAAGAAAATTTCAAAGATAATCAAAGTTACTGGCTATGCAAAGTATTAAGATGTAGTCAATACTAACCCAAAGACATAAATAATTATTTATGTTTTATCTGTGAGAAAGATCACAGCCCCTAACTATTACTGTTACTCTTGACTTCTCACTTCTGAAACACATCTCATCATTATGCTCTCAAGAGTATAGTCAAAGTCTCCTAAAAATCAACTTCTTATTAATTAATAAGATAAGAATTAAAAACAGTTCTTTCAGGAAAGAAATTTTCTTCATTCTTTTTTCTGTCTTCTCACAGTTTCTCTCAAGACATAGTTTTTAACAGTTTCTTCCAAAAGACAGCTAAATGTAAACTCTTTACAGATAATTGTGAAACTCAATTTCTTTATAGATGGCAATTATAACTCACATTATTTACAGATGATAGTTAAAACTCATCTCCTCACAGACTCCTCAAAGAGCAAAATAAAAACCTTACTCTTTCCACTGCTTTCTCAAGGAATCAAAATTAAGCTGTTATTGTTCAAGATTCCAAAGTCTCTTAAAAAAATATACACACACACACAT
>NW_020954719.1:6578966-6598362 GCF_900497805.2 Vombatus ursinus | reverse complement strand
GTCACACAGCTAGTAAGTGTGAAGTGTCTGAGGCCACATTTGAACTGGGGTCCTCCTGACTCCAAGGCCAGAGCTCCATCCACTGTGCCACCTAGCTGCTCCAATTTAATGTACCATCTTTCTTTTAGAGGAAAGAGGTATGTTGTATCATCAGTGCTAAGGACTGTCATTTCTTCATATTTGTATCCCTATCAACGAGCACAGAATCCTACACAGTGTAGAGACCTAATAAATATTTGTTAAATTGAATTGACCCAAGTTGAATAGGAAAGGCCAGGGTCTATTCACTCATTCATTTATTCAACAAACATTTATCAAGCACCTCCTAGGAGTAAAGTACAATTCTTAGCACTGGGGGAAACACAAGTTTAGATAAGATACTGTATCTACTCTCATGGATCTCACATTCTTGTGGAAGGATGAAACACAACCACAGACAACTATAATACACAATATTACCTGGTAGGCCTATTAAAGAGACAGAAAACAAGATGCTATGTGAGGGCATTCCAGGCATAGGAAACAAACATGAAAGTATAAGGCATGTTTGGGGAACAGAGTTCTTCCAATATGGCTAGAACATAGAGTATATGGAAAAGAATAATAAAGGATAGCGTCGGAAAGGCAGAGTGATATCAAATTGTGGAGGGTCTTGGATGCCCAGCATACTAATCTGAACTTTACTCAGTAGAAAATACGGAACTATTGACAATTAGGCAGGAGATAAGTAGGAACTGGTCTGGAAATTTCTGAGTCAAACCGAGAGTGGGAACCCAAGGACACCAAGTCCCTCCCCTCAGGCACTGTATGTCCTCAAACTCCCTTCCTTTCTATCAAAACCTCCTCTCCAGGAGGCCTCTGGTAAATCCATTCACACTGAGGAGTAGTGGTGGATAAGGATAAATGTCTCCCCTTTTCAGAGCATCTTCAAGGTACAGTAACAACATCTATAGTATCTGTGAAAGAAGCTACTGAAATTAGTGTCACATATACAAAGTAACAGAAACATGAGGAAAAGAAGAAATTACATTATAGAGCTGACAGGGCAAAGAAATCAGGAAGTTTATGTTACTGAGTCAGATTTGGTGTCCAGAAAAAAAAAAGAGGAAGAAAGGAGCACAGGGAAGTTGTTTTATGTAGAAAGACTGCAGAGAAGAATCCACAAGAGTGAGGGTGGAAGGGAATTAGGGAGTTAGTAAGATCAATATTATTGCAAACTTAGTCACTAAGAAGTTTGACTAAAGCAAATAAAACAGATAAAGTATTACAAAGATATAAGTATTATAAAATATCTCATTAATTGACTGCCAGAGTAGAGATTATAGAGATATATAATGGTATGGTTTTATGGAATTTGGGGGCTGAGTAATCAAATTAATAGCTAAAATTTGTGTGGTATGTTAGGATTGCAAATCTCTCTACACAGATTATCTCATTTGATTCTCACAACAACCCTGAGAGGTAAGTGCTGATATCCTGATTTTACATATGAGGAAATTGAGACTGAGAGAGGCTAAGTGGCTTGCCCAGGGTCACACTGGTAGTATCTGAGCCAAGATTCAAACTTAGGTCGTCTTGACTCCAAGTCCAGTACTCTATCCATTGCACCACCTAGCTGCTGTAAGAAGAAGTATGTTGAGTACCAACTTCTGCCACTTACTAGAATGCCCCCAATCTCTCTGATCCTCAATTCTTTCATCTGTAAAATGGGAATAATTCTGCTATGTTTTCTATGTTATGGGATTGTTGTGAGGAAAGCATTTTCCAAACAACAAAGCAACTATATAGATTTGAGCTATTAATATAAAGTTTTATAAACTAGCAATATGGCGAAATGTCTGCCTATACAAAAAAAAAGATTATTGGATTGAAACAAAAAGGCAGAGCTTTGAGGGCCCAAAATGTAAATGTGCAGCAGGTTCTAAAATGTCTCAAAATGTGTAAAAGAGGTCAACAGAACTATGTAGAACAAAATGTCTTTAAAAAACTGATAATTTGAATCATAAATCAAATTATAATATATATAAACACTACACAATTACAAAGCTGAATAAATACAAACAAACAAAAAAGGAACAAAATATCAAGCAAAATTACATCATCTAAAGTATTTCTTCTATACTTCAATGAATCTATGATCTCATTGACATGAGCATCTCTTCTACTAGTTGCAGATTGCAATCCAAGGCTTCTCATCCTATGAGGTTTTTATCCAGGTCTTTCCACAAATCCTCAAAGGAAGATCAAGTTCTTCCCCCAAGTCCCTCAACATCTAATGGGTACTGCTAAAACACTTGGCTAGTCCATTTTTCCTCTTTCATTCTTTCTCTACGACTAGTCAATCTCCTTTTCCTGAACATACCTTTCCTCATTAATATCTTTTCCACCACTTTTTGCAAATCATCACTGGTAAAAATACTTCAGCATATTTGTACCCACTATACATCACTCTGAGATTCCGTGAGACATAGTTAATAGAAGGCTGATCTTGGGATCAGGAATCCTATATCTGACCCTTTCCAGTTGTATCACCAGGAACAAGTAAGTCCCTTAAAGTCTCGATGCATTAGTCACCTCTCTGGGATGATGTTATAGTTACCTGTCTACATTGGCAGAGAGTTTCCAGACTGCGAGCTCCCCAGACCAGTGAAATCTGGAATCCTCCCTTTACCCCCAACAAATAAATCTCTCTACTGCCTTTCAGTTAACTAGAAAAAGTGGTATTCTAGAATTCACAGCTACCAACCACCACCAGAACATTGGTCCTAAAACAAACAAACAAACAAACAAACAAATAAAAAAACAACTCCTTGACTTTTATGTCAGAAAGCAACCCAGAATTGTTGGAGGAACTATACAACCTTCCAAAGGAACTACTTATATATTTAAAATATATATTTAAAAATATATTTAAAATATATTTAAAATATTAAAAATATAAATGTTAATGAAATAACAAAAGTAACAAGTGATTAGCTTTGAATTGCCTTCTGATCTATTTTGAGCTGATCTGTCTCTTCTGATTTCTGTGTAATTCTAATAGGGAAAGACAATACAGAAAAAAGGAGTGGAAGTAGGAGGAGGAAGGGATGACCAGGAAGTGGCATAAAGGGCCTAGACCCAGGCAAGATAGGGCAAAGCTCACCTATCAGTTGTAAGCTTCTCAGAAGTGGAGTCCAAGTTTCCAGGGAGAGGACTATTAAAACAGCAGATGTCCTGGGGTCATGATGGCCAAAATAATTAAATGTAATGTCCTTTGGAAGGGCAGACACTAGTGGTTGAGAGAATCAGAAAAAGATTCATGCAGATGATGGTGCCTGAGCTGCCTTTTAAAGAAAAAGAGGGATTCTGTGAAGCAGAAATAAGGAGGGGGTGCCTTCTAGGTAACGGGATGGCAAAAGAAAAGGTATAGAGACAGGAGATGGAATGTCTTTCATGAGGAACAGAAAAGCTTGTTTGGTTGGATTGAAAGGTACAGTAAGAGTAGTAATGTCCAATGAGACTAGAAAGATCAGTTGGAGACAGGTTCCATTAGGGCTTTAAAAGCTAAGCAGAAGAGTTTATGTTTTATCCTAGAGACAAAAGAAAGACACAGGAGTTGATTGGCCACCTAGTTAGAGCTGTGCTTAAGGAAAATTACTTTGATAGTAGTATCTAGATTAGACATAGGAGGGAAACTTGAGGCATGGAAATCGATTGGGAGACTGTTGCAATAATCTTGCCCAGAGGTGATCAAGGCCTGAACTAAAGTAGTAGTTCTGTGAGTATAGAGAATGGGTTAGATTCAAGCAATTGTTGGGAAGGTAGAAATTACAAGATTTGGCAATTGATTGGATATATGAGATGAAGAAGTATGAGGAATCGAGGATGATGTCAACATTACTGAACCTGAGAAATTGAAAAAAGGGTGATGTCTTTGATAAGAATAAGGAATTTTGGAAGGGAGGAGGGTTTTGGGGAAAAAATAACAGTTAGTTTTGGATAAGGTGAGTTAAACATGTCTCCAGGATATCCAATTTGAAACATCCACTAGGCTGGGCTGGATGCAAAACCCAGCATGGAGTCTAGCTCCCGGAGTCCCAGGTTTCTGGAGGCTGGCTCTTACAATCTTTCAATACTCAAAGTGTCAGTGCCTGCAGATTAACCTTCTTCTCTTAAAATAAAAGAACAAATGGTGAGACAAAAGACTGATTCATTTTCATAGTGCCATATGTCCACTTTGGGGCAGGTAGGTGGTGTGGTGGACAGAGTGCCAAGCCTAGAGTCAAAAAGACTCCTCAAGGCAGCTAGGTGGTGCAGTGGATAGAGCTCTGGCCTTGGAGTCAAGAGGACCTGAGTTCAAATGTGACCTCAGACACATGACACTTATTAGCTGTGTGACCCTGGGCAAATCACTTAATTCCGATTGCCTCGCCAAAAACAAACAAACAAACAAACAAAAAAAACCAAAAAAAACCCCTCTTCTTTCTGAGTTCAAATCTAGCCTCAGACACTTACTAGCTGTGTAATCCTGGGCAAGTCACTTAATTCTATTTTGCCTCAGTTTCTTCATCTGTAAAATGAGCTGGAGAAGGAAATGGAAAACCACTCCAGTATCTTTGCCAAGAAAACCCCAATGGAGTCATGAAGAGTAAGACATGATTGAAACGACTGAGCAACAACAATATGTCTACTTTGAAGGGAAAGAGCCCCAAATCTTTACACTCACAGCACAATCTCAAATCTGACACAGTTAGCAAAGGCATCAAAACCAAGAGAAGAAATCCACTGAGAGAACTACCAAGGACAGTGGTAGTAGTTAATGCCTTTTGAAGGCTCCCCAGTTCCAGCTACTTCACTAGTCAAAGAGGCTGCCATTCATGCTACTCCATGGTTAGCAGACTGGAATCAATTACAGAATGTCTCCGAAGTCTCTCTAAAGTCCTTTTATTACATATCATCACAATCCTCTGGGAAACAATCTCCTCAGCCTCTCCCACGTGACTAATAGCATGAGAAGCACTCTACACTGTGCCACCATCTTCCCCCTATATTTCTCACCTCTTCTTTTGGAATCCCAAGACTCAAAGTCTTTCTCAACACCCCACCCCCCAGCTGCTATTGCTTTCTCCCTCAAATAATAATGTATCTATTTTGTATATACATATTTGCATATGTGTTTTCTCCACCAGATGAAATAGAGATCAAGGACTGTTTCATTTTTGTCTTTGCATCCCCAAAGTACCTGGCACAGAGTAGACACTTCATAAATGCTTACTGATTGACTGATTGAGGAATTCAGGCCAGGCTGGTGGAGGACAATGCCTTGCCAACTTAGTTTATCTTCTGTTCTGGCTCAAATTCATTTGTATATAAAGCCAGAGAAGATCTTGGGAATTTCTAACCTCAAGTTAATTACTTTGAGCCTGGGAGTACTCTGTTGCACTCTTTCTCCCTGGCAATGATAGCTATGACTGAAAATCTGACAACCAGCCGTTATGGTGAGAGGTTGTAGTCACTATATGAAGCAGACTAAAGTGGATGTGGCACAATGCCTTTCAGAGACCATAGGCCCAGTCACTATAAGAATGCCTCTATCACCCTAGGATAAAACACAGATTCCTTTCTTTAGTAGTTACAGGCCTTCATAATCTGGCTCTAGACTACATTACTAGACATTACCTATTATTCTACCTTATGCTTCCTAGATACCAAGCAAACTGCTGTTTCCATCTCAGGCCTTGGTGCCTTTGAAAAGGCTGTCCCCTAAGCCTGAAATGCTCTCCTTCTTTACCTCTACGTCTCAGAAACTCTAGTTTCATTCAAATCTCAGTTCAGCGCCACTTCTTAATTGAGGTCTTTTCTAATCCTCCTTCAGTTGTTACTATTCTCTCCAAATTACTTGTGTATTAGTAGGGGTAATTACTTGTAATTACTAAGGGTATTCAGGAGACACTTCTCCCTCCCTCCCTCCTCCTCTACTCCCCTCCCCCAATTCACTGGATAGGGATACTTCCCTTGAAACCATGTGCTCTAATACCTTTTTGTTATGACAAGTGCTCTTGGCCTTTGCTAAAGAATATACATGTGACCCAGTAACTTCTGATTGGTTCCTTGATCCCTGTGATGGGGGGGTGGGGAGAGGTGTTAAAGATTATTATTGATTAATCTAGAAGGAACTTCCCTCTAATAGGCTGTAAGAGTTGTAGAAAGGCTCCATTCTCTCTTCTGAGTGTCACTTTGAGACTTTGTCAGTTCTCCCTGGGAATGTGAAGGATTTCTGTCTCTTCTATTCATCCAACCAGCCCATGTCCTCAAGTTCTTGGCTGCCTCTTTTTCTTTGTGTGTCTTTCCCTGAGTTTAGCTCACTGAATAGTAATCCTGAGAGATGGCAGTTTCCAACTTTGATGGTTACTTCCATGAGTAGGAGGTATTTATTGCTTGCCATGTTCCAGGCACTATGCTAAGCACTTTACAAATATCATCTCACTTGATCCTCAAAACAACCCAGGGGGAGGTAGGTATTATTATGCCCATTTCATAGTTGAAACTGATCCAGATAGAAGTTCAGTGACTTATGTCACCAACTAGTAAGTCTCTAAGGCAGGATTTGAACTCAGATATTCCATGCCCAGCACTCTATCAACTATACCACCAGCAGCCTTTACCAAAATTCCTGGGCCCCTGAGTCAGTGCCCAATGGGCAGTGCCAGTTGGAAGTACTTGATGCAATTACACCATTTCTAGAGGAAGAATATAATCATCAATGGTATCATCATAAACCTAACAGGACTAAAGAGCCAAAACTGGCTGGCCAGGACCTAGTGAGTTCCTGGAATTGTGCAGGTGTGTTGCAAAAGCAAAACATTTATCCCACAAAGGTCCTTTATCTTTTCAGAAAGTAAAATAGATAAGGTGGTCTGTTTTTTAAAATGTTTTTTCAGTATTTATTAATACTTTCTTCAAAATGTCTCTCAGATTCACCTTTTTTTTTTCTTTTAAGACTGGGTCTTCCTATGTTGCTCAGGCTGGAAATGCAGCAGTTACTAACTGGCCTAATCCAACTGATGATTGACATGGAAACTTTGACCTACTCTGTTTCTTACCTTGACATATTTATACTTCTTTAGGCAGCCTGATAGCTTTCGCATCCTAAGTGCCAGACAGTGCAGGCACCCAACTGACTTTTGTTCTACTGCAACTCAGAACTCCTAAGCACAATCTACCATTCTCTGCCTCTCACTAGTAAGGATTACTTGCCACCATGCCCAGCAGACTTTGTCCATTCCTATCCAATCTCACAACTATCACTCTAATGCAGTCCCTCATCATCTCACGCCTGAATTACAGCAACAACTTCAGAGCTAGTATCAGTGATTCATCACTTCCTCAGACAAGCCTGAACCTTGTAAGCTGACTTCACTCCTTCAATCACAATCCTCCAAACTCATAGGATTAAATGGTTCACTGCCAACGGCCATATAATATATTAACATAATATGTTAACATAATTAAACAAAGCCTCAAATAGCAGATTGCTATATCCTCTGAGAGGAAGATAAGAAAAGGGATAGGGCTGGTTAAAAACAACAACAATGGCAGTAACTAGTGGGAGCTCTCTCAGTTGAGCTTTGAGGGAACAGGGAAGAAAAACTATGCACTAGAATTGTGCTTCAGCTCCTAGCTTGCTCTTCTCTGGTCCACACTGAGCCTTTTCTCCTGGCAATCTCTACCTTCTCAATCTCTGTCCACTATGCCTCTAACTCTTCTACCAAATAAATTAATGACCTCAAAAAATAATCTCCATTCCTCTTCTGCTTTCCTGTTCATGGATGCTGGGGCAGCACAGTTTTGCTCCACCCCTTCTAACATGACAGGAAAAGCATGAAGTTCTGAGGTAGCTTCTTCCTCCTTCTCTTTCTAAGCAGACAAAAAGTTTGAGCAGAAGTCTCTCCAAAGACAAAGGAAATGGAAAACAAACAACTTTGGGAAATGTTGTTGTTGTTGTTTGTCCTTTGTTTTCAAAGAGGACCAATGACATCACAGGGTGATGTCTTGACTTGTGCATGAATTGGATTTAAGTGAGGCCGAGTTGCACAAAGTCATCAGCTTCACTCTCTCTTCCCCAGTCATTGAAGTCCAGTAGCAGGACAAGTCAGGATGACTGGTGATGACTTGGGATGCAGTGGATGACCTTGGTGTCTTCAATGTCTGACTAATCTCTAAGTATTCCACAGCACCTGCTTCAGCTGCCTTCTTGGTTATTGGAACAAATTGTTCTCATCCACCCCTTCTTCCAGGGGAAATCTTCACATGCTTGGGGTACACAACTCCCTCACTCATTTACAGGTTTGAGGCCTATCAGTAACCCTTAATCTGGTTTAGCCCATCTGCCCACGTTTTACTGGGGTGTGGCCTCTGCCTATGTTTCTTTGAGCCATAGGTGAGAGTTGGGTGATGGTTGGACATCAAAGTGGATAAGCAACCCTGAAAAGGGCTTACCGAAAGCCCTTACACCAGAGGTACTAGTCTTTCCTGAATACCCCATATGCCTCTTGGAAAATGTATATCCATATATGTCTCCAAATGTATACAAGTCTATATGATCCCTTACTCTGGTCTTGCCAGGCAGTTTTAGAAAACCAGGTTTCAGGGACATCTAGGCGGTGCAGTGGATAGAGCACTGGCCCTAGAGTCAAGAGGACCTGAGCTCAAGTCCAGTCTCAGACACTTACTAGCTGTGGGACATTGGGCAAGTCACTTAACTGATTGCCTTAAAAAAAAAAAAAGCCAGGTTCCAAATCTTTTGAAAGCAACATTTTCGTAATGTAAGTAACCTGTTCAAGAAACTTCAATACTGTAGTTCCCTACTTCCTATGACATATTAAGTTTAAGTACCTTTACCTTCCTTAAAGATCCTCTATAACTAACTTCACTAGATCTATCAATCTTCATTTCCTGCTATTTATTGTCTAATATGTAGCCTGAGTTCCAGAGCTGATCTCCTCACTTTCCTCCAAATATGCCATGTTTATTTTCCACCTCCAGGGCTTTGGTTATGGCCTTTCTCCTCACCTGGAATGTTCTCTCTCCTCTACTATCTAAAGCTTCCCCACCACCACCACCACCACTCCCGACTCCTGGGTCTCCCTATCACTCAGGCAGGAAATGCAGCAGTCACCAACAGACCTAATCCCACTGATGACTGACATGGAAACTTTGACCTACTCTGTTTCTTACCTTGACATATTCATACTTCTTTAGGCAGCCTGGTAGCTTTCCCGCCTTAAGTGCCAGACAATGCACCCAAATTCTACCTCTTCCATAAGCTGTCTCTGGCTCTTCCAGCTCAGATAGCTCTCCTTTCTCTGAATCCCTATGCAATTATATGCAGTACTATACAATTTAGCATTCTAATCATCTCTGCTTGCTGTGGATTAATTTTGCCTCTCCCCCAATTAGATTATAAACTCCTTAAGGTCAGAGACTACATTTTAAACTACTTTTTTTCTCATTTAACATAATATTTGCACAATATAGCATTCTAATAAATATTTTTGATAGATTATAAACTTCTCAAAGGCACAGATTATACCTTATGCTTCTGGTATCAATCACAACACCTAACCCAGTCCTAGGGAAGTGATATGATACCTGCTTCCCTTCTTAAAGGATCAATCAATCAATATTAAATCAACAAGCACAGAATATACCCAAAATAAACACAAGGCAATTTGGGGAGGGAAGACACTAGGAACTGGGGGGAACAGAAAAAACTTCATGTAGAAAGTGAATCTTGAAGAAAACAAGGAATTCTAAGAGAGACAGTCAATGCAAAGACATGGAGAAGGGAGATGCACTGTCATGTATGAAGAACAGTAAGAAGGACTGTTCAACTAGACCAGGGGTAGGGAACCTGTGGCCTTGAACTACCTCTGAACTAGACCTTAGAGTCTGGGGAAGGGGAATAATGTATCATAAAGCCTCCACTTCTCCTTTCATTCTCTTCTGAACTCACCATAGCCTGATTCTGACCTCATTATTCAACTGAAACTGCTCTCTCCACCATTACCAATGATCTCTTAACAGCTAAATCCAATGGCCTTTTCTCAATTCTCCTTTGACACTGTTGATCAATCAGTCAACATTTATTTATTAAACATATTATTAAATATATTAGTTATTAAAGTTATTAAACTTACTACATGCCAGGCACTGTGCTAAACACTGAGGATGCAAAAAAAGGCAAAAAGCAGTCCCCGCTCTCTAGAAGCTTACAGTCTAATTGTCATCTTCTCTTTGACATTCTGTTCTAAGTTTCCATGAGACTACTCTATTCTGGTTCTCTTCCCACCTTCCCACTCCTCAGTCTCCTTTGCTAGCTCTTCATCCAAGTCTGCAGATTAACTGTGGGTGTCCCTGAAGTGTCTGTCCTGGGCCAGTTTCTCTTTTCCATCTGTACTATTTCACTTGGTAATCTCATCAACCTCCACGGACTCAGAATGACTCTCAGATTTATTTATCTAGCCCTAAACCTCTCTCCTAACCATTAAACTTGCATCTTTAACTGCTTATTGGACATTTCAAACTGCCTGTTCCACAGGCATCTTAAACTCAATGTATCCAAAACTGAACTCAATATCTTTCCCCCACAAATCTCCCCCTCTCTTTCAAACTTCCCTTTTACAGTTGAGAGTAAAACCATTCTCCCAGTAACCCAGACTTCCAACCTAAATATCATCCTCAGTTTCTCCCTCTTTCACCCCCAACCCTATAATCAGTCAGTTGCCAAATTCTGTCATTTCTCATATACAACTTTGTTACAAGACTGGTGATCTTGAGACAGTCTCCCTGGGAGCCATCTCCAGTTGTTCTGATCTACATCTTGCCACTAGACCCAGATGGCTCCAGAGGAGAGAGATGGTTAGGCTGGTGACTTTGCACAGCCCTCCCTCACTTAAATCCAATTCATTTTCAAGTCACCTTCCTGATGCCATGGTCCTTTTCAAGAACAAAGGATAAACAGCAATGCCAGTCTCCCCTTAACAGAGGTTCTAAGTTTATAGAACACACTTATGAAAAAATACTGAAAATATTTTTCAAAGGTTAGTACAGCTGTGTCCCCCAAATATTTTGTTTACTACCAGTTTATTTTTTCCCTAATAACAAATCCCCCAAACAATATTTTGCTCTGATCTCTGATATGCAAATCAACCAGTTGGGGTGGGGCACCCAAAATCAGAGTATAAGAACCCTACTCTCAGAAGGGCACTTTGGAGCACACCCTCCCCTCCAGGGGGAGCACACCTTCCTGCTGGAGCACCCCCTGCTGAATGGACCTGTGCCTCTGTGCTCCCCAACGAAGTGCTGCCCTATTGTGAATTATATTCTGAGTGTTTATGGATGAATTGTATGTGCAGTTCCCTTATCCTTTCTCTACCCTTTTCCCTCTTCCCTATTGCTTGCAATAAAGCATTACACTGAACTGATTCCCACTGGTATATGTTATTCTCAGCACCTGAACTAATTAAGGGGATGTTTTCCCTAACATCTCTGACCATCCCACTGGCCTTTCCTTAGATATAAACTGGATACATGGATAAGGACCTACATAATAAGCACTTACACTGAAGGAGTAGGGCATGGTGGGCCCAGTTGTAGAAAGCAGGAGTCAGTAGGGGAACCCTATGTCCTCCCAGGAGGGACTCCCTTATGCCAGAGGACTGTCACAAAACAAATCCCTGACACAGTTCTTCCTCACCTCACCCACAGACTCTTACAATTTCCTGGTTCATCTCCCTGCCTCAAGTATCTCCCCACTCCAGTCAATTCTCCATTCAGCTATCAAATTGATCTTCCTAAGGTATGGATCTGCTCAGGTCACTACTTTATTCAATAAATGCCAGTGGCTTCCAATTACCTCCAAAATTAAACATAAAAAGCTGTTTGGCTTTTAAGGTCATTTATGACCCTGGCCCCTTCCTACTGTTTCAGTCTTCTTATACCTTACTCCCCACCACTCACTCTGTGATCCAATGACATTGGCCTCCTTGTTTTTCCTCAAACATAGGATATTCCCTCTCCCAATTCCCTGTCTTTTCACTGACTGTCCCCCCTATATCTGGAATTCTTTCCTTTCTTATCTCCATTGCCCCATAAGTAACAAATTAGTGACTTCAACTCAGGTCTTCTGACTCTTGGTCTAATTTTTTTCCCCACTACATCATGTTACCTCTCAAATAAAGCTTTAAACAGAAGGGAAGGAGGAAAAAAAGAGGGAAGTAGGGAAGGAAGAAAGAAAAGATGGAAGGAAGAAGGGAGAAAAGGCCCATGTTGCAAGCAAGAAGTTTGAATCTCTAGGGCGCTGGAAGGAAATTGAGGCAGTTAATCCCAGATGCCAATATCAATATCTTGTCCCCTTTATCTGATTGTGTAGCTTCTTTCCTGTGGTAAGTTGTATACTGCTTGAGTCTTCTAGTGAAGTAGTGTAGGGAATAAGATTCCCCAAGATCTCTTTTTCCCTAAGTCATCATCTTCTTCAGCCTAGAAATAATCCTTTGAATAGGGCTGAGGCAACAAATTAAGTGTAGGTTATGAGGAAAACCAGCCTCAAATTTGAAATTAGCCAAAGATTACATAAGGACTTAATGTATACATTGATAATTGAAAATCAATACTATATCCATTATGGGAGCTGAATTTTCCTGGGCATAATTTGCCATTATGAAACAATTTTTTAAGAGAAAAAACATACTTTTGTGGTTAAATTTCACAAGTTTATGTATTTATTTTTATTGATATTTTTCATTTTTTATATAGTCTTTATTTCTGAACACATTTCTCTCCCTCCCCCTGCCAGCAATCCATCTAATGTAACAAAGAAGGAAAAAAGCAGCTCAGCAATAAATAAGTAAATAACCAACATACCACCCAAGTCTGACCATAGAGGCCATGTTGTACACCCACACTCTCCCAACTTTGCAACAATGGGAGGAGCATTCTCTCCTCTCTTCTTCAGGGCCAAATTTGGTCATTGTAATTACACAGTGAAGAAATACTGTTTCAAAAAATACAAATATCCTGGGAAGGACTAAGGGGCTAGCAAATGATTCACACATCAGAATGGAGTTCAAACAGAAGACATTCTTCCTCTCACCTAGACTTGTGGTCTGGATTGAGGAAATGGAAATATTGAAGAGGAAAGGAAAAGAAAATGAGTCCACTTCAGGGACAAGAAGACCTGAATGGGATGCCACAGTAGGGGACAATAAGTTAGAACTGGGCCCCTAGGAACCTGAGTAAAACCAGGTCTAGGGGATGGACAAAGTTGGCAAATACCTGGAGAATAACATGGGGTGGAGAGGCAGGGAATGGCAAAGAGGAACAGTATTTAATATTTCTTTTTATAATTTACTTTTTAATGCCAGAAAAATCCTACTCTCCATTAAATGTAGGCATTTTGTGATATCAGGTATGAAAGGCTCCAAGTTTACAAAAGAGACAGCGACATACTTAATAAAAAGAGGTAGCCTTTATTTAGCACTTTAAGGTTTGCAAAATGCTTTACAGGTATTAATCTCACTTGAGCCCCATAGCACTGTGAGGTAGGTGTTATTATTGTCCCCATTTAAGACATGAGGAAACAATCTGAGAGAGGTTAAGTGACTTGTCCAGCGCCACACTGATAGTAAATGTGTGAGGCCAGCTTTGAATCCAGGTCTGCCTGACTCCAAGTCCAGTACTCTATCAATTACACCCCTTATCCAGATCTCTGTATCTGCAGAAAGCGACACTAGGAGGGAGGGAGGGAGGAAATAAGCATTTATTGAATGGATACTATGTGCAAGGTACTGTGCTAAACACAATCCCATTTTGATCCTTACAACACCCTGGAAGGTAGATGCTATTATTATACTCATTTTACAGTTGAGGAAACTGAGGCAGAGGTTAAATGATGTGCACAATGTCACATCGCTAGTAAGAGTCTGAGGCCAAATTTTAACTCAAATTTTCCTGACTCCACCTAGTCTGCCACCTAGCTGCTTCTAGATGAAGATTTCCCTGTTTTGAAATTCTATCAATGAATTGTCCTTGTACCCAGGAAAGGAGAGGAAACTCCTCTTCCTCCTTCCCTCCTTCATCACATGTCTTACTGCACCAATCTAATACCATTAGAACTAAAATTTAGCCTTTAAAGGCTTTCTATGGACTGACCTGACCTAACCACCATTTAGAAAATTGCTTCTATGGGAAAATATGTTCCAAGCAGCAGCCTTATATCAAGTCCCTGTACTTGGATATTGCAATATGTAGAAATAATTACAAAACTGATTCTTTTTTATACAGATAAGACAGTTTAGCACAAACAATAAGAATTGGGCTTTTTTTTGACAAACAAGTAAACGAAGCAAAAAGCTTTTCAAAGTAGTTAATAACCTTGGTTTAAAACTGTACATGTAAGCACATAGTTAATTTGACAAGCTATGACATTTTAAAAGGTTCCAGAAAGAGCTAGGGTTTTACAGGTAGGAAAAAAGCAAAGTCATTTTTACTCCACCAAGTACATTTCCTTTTCATAACATGCAAGAGAATTCCATTTTAGTGCAACTCCTTCCTCACCGAAGCCATTAAGACTTAGAGGGTGGGAATGCTGACACACAGGCACTACCCAAAGTTTTCAAAGTTTCTTGGACTTTTGACTGGGTGGGAACTCCTAGAAATAGGAGGACCGAGTCCTGATTGACCCTCATGCCTCTCCTGCAGAGCTGGCAGTAAAGGGAGGTCTCAAAGATCTCTTGGTGCAGTGGAATGTGTATGGATGTAGGGGGAGGCAAGAGAAGACACCAGTGGACTTGAATGGAGGACAGACTGGGCCAAGCCAGCAGACTGTGGTTGGTGAGATTACTGAAATCCAACCTACAATTTCTTTTGGCCCCTCTAGAAGTCACACTGGAGAAGCTCCCTTCACCTTTCTAAAAAACGTCACTTCCTATCTCCATCTGACCAGTGGGATAAGCAGGGCAAAGGAAGAGATTCAACAGTTCTACCCCCTCCCCTACTGAAATTCACATTGTAGTTTGCTATTTTGTTTAGTACTTGTTTTATGTCCCTGTTCTATTTGAAATTGCTGTTAAAGTATATGGGTAGCTAAATGGAATAGTGCATAGAGCACCAGGCCTGAAATCAGTTAGACTCATCTTCCTGGGTTCAAATCCAGCCTTAGCAGTAGTGTGACCATGAGCAGATCACTTAATCTTGTTTTGCCTCAGTTTCCTCATCTGTAAAATGAGCTGGAGAAGGAAATAGCAAACCACTCCAGCATCTCTGTCAAGAAAACCTCAAATGGGGTCATGAAGACACTACTAAAAACCACTAAACAACAATGACAAAATTAAAGTATATAGGCATTTATTCAATAAGTAGGGAATGGCTAAACAAATTGTAGTACATGAATGTAATGAAATATTACTATGCTGTAAGAAACAACAAATATGATGAATATAGAGAAGCACCGAAAGATATATATGAACTTGGTAATATACAGTCAAACTATATACAATGACTACAATAACATAGATAAAAACAATCAAAAATGAATGTAGTAAAATTAAAAAGAAAAAGCTTAGCTCCTAAGATACCTCCCTCCATTGCTTTGTAGAGATGGCAGTCCAAGGGTATGGAACATTGCGTATATTTTCAGATATTTTTGATGTGTTGATTGAGTTTGCTGATTTTTTTCCTCCTCTCTTTAAAAGAAGTCAGCTAGCTTAAAATTGATTACTCATTCCTTTTAAAATTATCTTTATCACTTCCTGCTGAGCCCCTCCTCTTGTAAGTAAAACTTGCAGGCTGGATTTGATATAAAGTCTCTGTATATGCTGCACTCATGTTTTAGGATTATTTGGGAAGGTCTAGAGGAAAAACTGAGGAGAGGAATTGACGGGTTCTCCTGTCCATATAATAATATTTGTAAAGCACAGTGCCTGGCACACAGTAGGCACTCAACATATGCTTATTTTCTTCTCTTCTCCATTTCCTATATTTAGTGACAGTCGTGCTCTAAATGGGTTTGTGATTAAAAAAAATAAGTAACTGGTATACCCAAGGAGGAAAGAAACATAAGCCATGCACAGAACTTTTGTATCCTAAGAGGGGATTTTTTTTTTTCCTTTCAAAAGGATATTCTTTGTAGCCAGCAGAGGTCTCAGGAGGACTGGAGACAGGACGGAACTGCTATGGTTCTTCTGGGTCTTGAGTCAGTCTTCCTCCAGGAATCTGGGCACTGCAAAGGCTTCTGATCTCAGATCAGCTTGGAGAAGGGACAAGTGGCAGCTCCCAGATGGTTGTTATTAGCACTACAATGAATGACACTATAAGCACCCCAATTGTGGTAGCAGCACCAAAGATGGGTCTCCAATTTTCCTTTTTATTCAGAAAAGTGATGCACATTAAGGAAAAATCAATCAACAAGATGGGGGGGGGGGTTGTTAATTTTTATTTTCAGTTGCAAATTCTCTTCTACCCCTTCCTTACCCATTGAGAAGGCAAAAAATATGATACATATTATACATATGAAGCCAACAAGGATTTAGTAAGGCTTACTATGTTTTCCAGTTCCTAAGAATTCTAGCATAGTAATTGACTAGATGGTAGACATAAGGCCAGAATACACATCTTTCTTATCTTCCCTTAGGATGTGGAAATTTGTTGTCTCCAGGACTTAAGAGTGCTACAAAAATAACCACTTCATTTGGACTGAGATACACATTGGAAAGAATACTAGATCAGAAATCAGAAGCCCTGGGTCAAACCCTAACTCTTGCCACTTACTACCTATGTGCCTTTGACTAAGTTGCTTTACTTTTCTCAATATTCTCATCATGAGATAAACTTACTAGACAACACACAAGGCCCCTTTCAGATCTAAATCTACAATCCTAAAATAATTAGAAATGGAGAGATCTGGGTTATAAGGCAAAATACCAATGGATAACAAATTACATAGGTAAGCAGGAGAATAAACAATTAATATGAATTCCAAACAAAGAACTCTTTAGAATACCACATTATCTCTAAATAGCTTTGACTGTTGCCAAGAGGAATGGCCTTGAGGCATGTTCTTTGAGGAAAGGACAATGGAATCTTTGCTTTAAAGTGTTTCATCTTTTCCTTTGAAATTTCTATGTGTGAATGCTGGTCTAGATTATAGGAGAGAAAAACTTTAGCAGGATCCTAAAATAGGGAGAAAGGAGCCCTAATTTATCAATATAACTATGTAGAGATATGTGTATACATGTATTTGTTTTCTAACAAGCAACATAGTTTCATTCGCATTCACAAAAAGTGGTGATACATGTAGTAACAAAAACCCTAAGTAGCAAGCACATCCTCATGTATATTAAGAAAAGGGATATGGTGGGTACAAACTAGATACTACGAAATACACTCCAACTGCCATAGTTTGGCAGCCCTAATGACTTGGGTTTCATTCAGTTTCAGAAGCCAAGACCTTTGCCACTTTTCCCTTTGCCTCTTTTGGCCAAAAGGAATTTGGCTCCCATTTGTTGAAAACCCTTAAATTTTTAGATTCCCCTTACCTCCCTTCCAAAAACTCAGCCTCGCCTTTTGATCTTATTCAGATGCGCCTTCCTCCTTAGCCCTAAAAAGAACCAGGCTCAGTTTGTCTACTGGTCCCAGAAAAACCTGAAACTTTTAGAAACTACCTTTATTTCCCTTTGAAAGCTCTCTTTATCTCTCTTTGAAAGCAAACTTCCCCCTTTCCAGTTCCCTTCATTATCTACTCTCATTGTCCGTTCAATCTCTCAGACCTTCCAAATGGAATTCTCACCTAGACCCTTTTCCCCAACCACCTTCCCCTTTCAACTGGCCTTTCATTATGACTACACCCAATCTCCCCTCCATTGTTTTACCTCCCTATGGTCCCTGGCCATTTCCTACCCTTAATCCTAGCTAGGCACCACGAAGTCCAGGACCCAAGAGTCCTATACACCCAAGTTTACTAGCCACTCCCATCCAGATCTCCCTAGGCCCTTCCTCCCATCACCCCAAACTACTTGGCCACTCCTAGATCCCTCCTACAGTCTTTCTGAATTTAAGATCCACCTTTGCCCCCATTCTGATGCTGAGAACCTCTCACGCCCAGAGGCTGGGACTCCCATGCCCACTTGTCCTTACAGGCATCACTGATGTTTGGGTTCCTTGGGAGTCTGGCCTATATGCTTTATCTTTAATAAACTATTTCTGTGGCTGGATGAAGATTTGGGTTGAATTCTTTCAGGCAAGCCCGTGTCATGATCTTGGGGTGCCTCTGAGCATCTAGGAGCACCCCAAAACCTCTAGACCTCTTTACTAACACTTCACCATAGGGATAGTGGGTTCCAAGGTAGCACCATAATTCCTTTCAGGACTGACTCTCTAGTTCAGTAAACCTCCTAAAACAGGGATTCTTAACCCAGGGTCCATGTATGGCTAATACAGGAATCTGTTTTGCATGACTATACATATTTATAATGAGCTTTGCTTTTCTTTCCTTTTCAACAGGTAGGGGACCCAAGAAGGGAGGGAGAAAGAAATCTGAAATGGAAAATAAAATAAAATTGAATAAAAAAAAACACTAGGGTCCATGCATTTGTTTTTCTAAATATTTTGGTAGCTAGATTTAAATTTAAGTGGCTTCTTTTGTCATCTTATGTATTTTATTTTATGCATTTAAAAACATTCTGAGAAAGGCTCCATGGGCTTCACCAGATTGCTGAAGAGGTCCATAACACAAAAAACAATGGCCTTAAACTGTCTGACCCTTTCCCCAGCAATAGCACTTCTAGGGCTGTATCCCAAAGAGATCATAAAAATGGGAAAAGGACCCACATATACAAAAATATTTATAGCGGCTCTCTTTGTGGTGGCCAAGAATTGGAAATTGAGAAGATGCCCATCAATTGGGGAATGGCTGAATGAGTTGTGGTATATGAATGCAATGGAATACCATTGTGCTATAAGAAATGATAAGCAGGCAGACTTCAGAAAAACCTGGAAAGACTTACATGAACTGATGCTGAGCGAAATGAGCAGAAAACCAGGAGAACATTGTACATAGTAATAGCCACATTGTTTTATGACTGACTTTGATAGACTTAGCTCTTCTCAGCAATGCAAGGATCTAAGACAACTCCAAAAGACTCACGATGGAAAATGCTATTCACATCCACAGAAAGAACTATGGAGTCTGATTGCAGATGATAGCATATCATTTGCTCTCCTCTTTTGTTGTTTTGTTTTATTGCATCATTCTTGTGGTTCCTCCCATTAGTTCTAATTGTTCTTTATATCATGACTAATGGGAAAATATGCTTAATATGAATCATGCCATCTGGGGGGAGGAGAAGAGAGAGGGGGA